>NW_025999925.1:783211-886833 GCF_001458135.2 Marmota marmota marmota | reverse complement strand
TCGGTGGTCACATTTCCGCCTACCTGGCAGGCGCGGGGGGTGGGGGGCGGCTCTGCCCCTCAGCAGGTCTGGCCTGTTCTGTTGGTGGTCACAGTTCCGTCTACCTTGCAGGCGCGGGGGGAGGGGGCGGCTCTGCCTCTCAGCAGGCCGCTGCTCCTGTTCTGTCGGTGGGTCGCAGGCCCGCCTACCTTGCAGGAGTGGTTGGCATCTCTGCCCCTCCGCGGGCCACTGGGCCTTTTCTGTCGGTGGTCACAGTTCCGCCTACCTGGCAGGCGTGGGGGGTGGGGGCGGCTCTGCCCCTCAGCAGGCCACTGGGCCTGTTCTGTGGGTGGTCACAGTTCCATCTACCTTGCCGGTGCAGGGGGAGGGGGTGGCTCTGCCTCTCAGCAGGCCGCTGCTCCTCTTCTGTCTGTGGGTCGCAGGCCCACCTACCTTGCTGGTCTCTCTTTAAATATGAATGCTTTCCTGTTGAAGTCTCTTTATGTTATAGCCACATGCTTGAAATCAAATAATGATTCTAATTATCCTTTTTGTTTTAGCACCCAGGATTGAACTCAGGGGAGTTCAACCAATTAACCACATCCCCAACCCTTTTTTATATTTTACTTAGAGACAGGGTCTCTGTAAGTTGCTTAGGGCCTCACTAAGTTGCTGAGGCTGGCTTTGAAGTTGTGATCCTCCTGCCTCAGCCTCCATTGGGATTAGAGGCATGTTCCACCACACACAATTTAAATTTATCTTTAAAATGAAGGAAAAGAGGTAAAGAGATAAAATTAGATTCCCCCAAGCTAATTCCTGCCACCAATCCTCTCTCTGTCTGTGTAGTTTGGGATACAAAATGCCATAGAATGTTAAAACTATCTTGATTATTATAAACAGGGTTAGAGCTAATTTTCTCCTGATAATCTAGATGGCAGGAAGAAAAGGATAAGAATTTTATGGACTTAAAATGAGAGGAGGGTTTAAAAAAAGAGTTTGTCTCTAAGATCTATTTAGACTATGAAATTAATATACCAAATGGACCTGGCCTTGTGCCTGATGTTTACTGTTTTCTAATTGGATGCAAACATGTCTGTGAATTTTTGGTGGTGAGCCAGCTGCTCTGTACTCATTCTGGTTGATTAAAATGCTCTCAGTAGAGATTCTGTTCAGAATTGATCACTCTGCTTTTGCCTGCTGGGAAATGGGAACTGCCAAGTCTTCATAAACCGAACGGAAAAATTATTTCATCTCAGCAAGTCTCTCTCAGATCCAAGGTTTCCAAATTTTTCAAGGATGAAGAGTCTTCCTGGGTTATTTCCCATGCAAAGGAACTCCAACCCATGCTTCATGGAGATGCTTTGGCCAAGCCAGGAAATAACAAAGGAAATTCCAATTAAATACAGCTGTCTGTATCCAGGGATTTACCTGAACATCTAGAGATAATTCACACAGAAGTAATTCTTTTTTTAAAATATTTATTATTATTTTTAGTTTTCTGCGGACACAACATCTTTGTATGTGGTGCTGAGGATCGAACCCGGGCCACAAGCATGCCAGGTGAGCGCGCTACCGCTAGAGCCACATCCCCAGCCCACACAGAAGTAATTCTGTGAAAGAGAAAATGCTTTAAGCTCTGTCTTGCCTGTTTCTTCAATAGAGTGTAAGATGATTGTATTGGGTATTTCCACCAAGGAGTGGGCTGTGATTATTATTTCTGAAGGAGACACTCATTCTGGGTATGGTTATAGATTTGTCCTCTCTGCTCACCATGCTTCTTTCAACACTCTTCGAGGATTTACAGAAAATCTCATTCATCATTACAGTGTCCCACATAACACTTCTTTTCACTAAGGAACTCATAGTAAAGGAAGTAAGGATGTATATAAAGGGCTAATCGTATCCCCCTTTTTCCCTGCTTAAGTAAAGAAATCTTTTCAAGTGATGGTGAGTAGCAGTAAAAATAATAAATAATGATACTTAGAAGTCGTTATTATACAGGGTTAATTAAGTATAGTCAGTGAAAATGGAAGAAAAATGACATTACAACTTTCTTCTAATGATCTTAAATATAGAAAAATTAAACAACCCTGGTCAAAAATGTTATTGCTGAGAGCCACGGCCGAGTCTGTATGGTCCCTGGCATTTTGCCAACAGTATTGATTGACAGGCGAGACATTACTATCCGCCTCTGCCGCAACTTTTGAGTTCTCGCACTATTTTGGAGTTCTCGTGGGGATTTCCGGGGATTCCCCGAGAGTTCCCATTGGTTGGGGAAGTGCAGGAGGAGGGATTTCTGGGAGAGATATTTCCGGCTGGGGGTTCCTGGACAAGCCTCGTGGCGTTCGGGAGGATTCCCTGGGAGCTGTGTGAAGTGTTTTCCTGCAGTTTAAAAATAAAGTTTGTTCCTGCTTCAGTGGCTGGTGATTTGTGCCCAGCCAGACTACGGCATGTTATGACATTGTTGAATTTGAACTTCACATCCTTTGACTTCCTATATGCTCTTCTCCCATAATCCCCTTTCCTCACTCTCTTCCTTCATTTCTTCCCTCTTTTCTTCCTTCTTTCTTTCTCCTGGCTTCTTCTGCAACTATTAAACACAAATTCTTCAAAATTATACCTTATTCCCTTTCCAAACTCATTGATCTCTTTTATTACCATGGTTCCAAGCAACTCTTATTATAATACCTTTTAAGTTTCTATACTGCTCTTCAAAGTTTTCTTCTCCCGCCTAAGTTCCAAGCACAAATGCTCAAGTTTTTCTAGAGAGATCCCCTTGTATGTCCCACAGGTACCTCGAATTTAACATATATAAAATATTTCTTTTTTTCCTCATAATATTTGTATCTTGCTTGGGTATTCATGCTCAGTCTCACCATATGTAGTAGATGTTTCAGTGACGTGCCTATGTTTCTTAAGTTTACTAATCTAATGTGCTTAAACGAACTTCAGACTTCTAGTATCTATACCTCCATGCTTGAATACTTTCTCCAGAAACTAAGAAATATTTTTTTCCCTTATTCTACCAAACCACAAGTGCCAGCGCAGACAATCTGAGCCAGTACCTGAAGGTAGTTTTTATAAAAATGCCTCAGGTTCAACTTTTCATTGCTGTGACCAAAACACCTGGCAAGAACAACTTATTTTGGCTCATGGTTTCAGAGGATTCAGTCCTTGGTTGACTGGCTCAGGGAAGAACATCATGGTGAAAGGACATAACAGAGGAAAGCTTCTCAGCTCATGGCAGCTGGGAAGGAGAGAGATGGGGGATAGAAGGGGTCAGGGATACAAGGCTACACCCAAGGGACCTATTTCTTCCATCTATGTCCCACCTGCATGTGGTTTTCGTCACCTCCTGGTAAGCCTATTAAAATTATTAATTCATCAAATGGATTAATCCAATGATGAGGACAGAGCCATCATGATCCAATCATTGTTTAAAAGCCCTGTCTGTGAACCTTGCTACATTGGGGAGCAGGGTTCAACATATGAGCATTTGAGGGGACATTTCAGATCCAAATCACAACATTTAGCCCCTGGCCCCCAAAGTTCATTACCATTTCACAATGCAAAATGCATTCAGAATATCTCCAAGAGGACCCATAGTCCTAACATTTCCAGCGTTGCTCAAATGTCCAAATCCAAAGTTTCCTTTGAGACTCCATGCAAACTCTTAGCTATGAGCCCTTGTAAAAATCAAAAGCAAGTTACATACACCCAATATTCAATGACACAAAGTAAATATTCCAATTCCAAAAGGGAGGAATCGAGGCATAGAAAGAAGGGGACAAGAGTAAGAGGAAAACAGCAGGGAAACAGTTCCTGTAGCTCCACATCTGGCATCTAGGGCATGTGGTAGTGAGATGTGAGCCTCAAAGGGCTTGGGCAGCCCCATCCTTTTGTTTCTTGTCAGTTGCAGCCCATGTGGCTCTCTCTTGTGCCAGCTCTGCTCCATGCCTGCAGCTTTCCTTGGTAGTTAGCCCACATTTATGGCATCTCTAAATTTCTGAGGTTTACAATGAAACTTCAGCTCACTTTGACAACTTCATGTATTCCCTCTCATGGGCTACATTCAGTGATTCCAACCATGCTACATATTGCTTGACCTCCTTGGCCTTCCTTTAAAATATCAGTGAAAGCCTTCATGACCCCCTAACTCAAGTGTCCTGCATGACTGCTGGACCAGCACCTTGTGGATGATGCCAGGGTTTGCCATCAGCTAAAGTAGTAGCTGTGCCTGGGCAATTGGGTATGATGGAATAAATCCTGGGGAAACAGCTTCCTAGGCATCCCCATGCAAGCAAGGTGCATTCAAGGTCTCTTCTTAAATATTTCAAAATATTTTCACTTTTACACCTTGTGCCTGCCATGGGTGGGGTCCTGTTGACCCCTGAGATGCACTTAGGCATCTTTCCTTTTGTTTCTGTGCAAAGTACTTTGTTTCTTTTTAATGGCACATTTCTCTTCAATAACCCCAACTTCCTTGGCCCCAAATTGCACACATGCTTCTCTGGCTAAACTGCAAGTTTTTCAAATCTTTCTGCTCTGCATTTTTGTCCTTATTCTCACAGTAAACCTGGCTAAAAACTGCCATCAATACCCTTGCCACTGCCTAATGCTGTACTGCCTTGAAATTTCCTTTGCCAGTTTAACTAGTCCATCACTTTTAAATTTAGCATTACACAAAGGCTCAGCTCATAGACAAAATTTACACAAGTTCTTTCCTAGAACATGAATGGTTCTAGTCCAGTTCCATGTAGAGTCCTCATCCCATCTATAATCTCATAAGCACAGTCTTTAATGTCCGCATTTGTACCAGCATTCTGGTCTTCTGACCTCATACCAGAATTGACAATTAAATTCTATGTACAACATAACAAGACTTCTTTAGCCTGCACCTCTAACTTTTCCAAATTCTTTTGGCAAAGCATTTTCAAGGTGTTCTGAACCACATGGTCAGGTGTAGTCACAGCATCAACTCCACTTCTTAGTACCAATTTTTGTTAGTCAGCTCTTTGTTGCTATGACCAAAATGACTGACAAGAACAAATTTGAGGAGGAAAGTTTTTTTGTTTGTTTTTTTTACTCACAGTTTCAGAGGTCTTAGTCCATGGTCAGCTGGCTTCATTTTAGAAACATCAAGATGGAAAAGCAAGGTTGAGAAAACCTGCTCATGGCAACTAGGGAGTAGAGG
This sequence comes from Marmota marmota marmota, assembly GCF_001458135.2. Taxonomy (NCBI): domain Eukaryota; kingdom Metazoa; phylum Chordata; class Mammalia; order Rodentia; family Sciuridae; genus Marmota; species Marmota marmota. The sequence goes on along the minus strand of NW_025999925.1, from coordinate 881,660 downwards.
AGGGCAAAGAGAATATAAATCCTTCCAGAATTTATCACACCAGTAAACTTTAGGTAGGTTCTATTTCCTAGCAGTCCTTTCAGCTGTCAATGGAGCAATATGCTGATAATTTCAAAGTCCTCATGATCCAATCCATCATTGCCTAAAAAGCTATACCTCTGAACTTTACTGCATGGGGGAACATGCTTTCGACACATGAACTTTTGGTGGGACATTCCAGATTCAAACCATAATAGGTCCCTTATTCCAAAAGTAGAATAAATCTGAAGTTTGAGTTTTGCACCATTTTCTGGATTTATCTGCCCTCTCTTCCCACCCACTCCCTTCATGAGATTAAGCTCCAGTTTCCCATGAGAGAAGTTGTTTACAAAATACACCATTTCTTGGACTGTTTTCCTTTTTCCATATCATTTCCCCATTATTATACCAGTGTACTTTGTACCTCAAACCAACTATTTGTTTATTTATTTATTTATTTTTTTTTTTAAATTTTTTTTTCAAACCAACTATTTGTTTTGGTCTTGAATCTTTATTTTAGAGTCTACTTCTGGAGACATTCAAACCATGACAGCTGATGCTAAATGCAATTCTAGGGAGTACATTTCTTAGGATAGAGTTTTGTAATTGGATTACTCCATGGATGATAAGGAACTTACTGCTGCAAGTGAGATAATGGTAAATCCTGGAATGCTGAGCACAACAATTACTAAGATTCACATCAATGACAGGATAGGATGGGATGCAGTCAAAGAGGATGCACTGTCTTATACATTCTCTCTAACATTTGAGAGATATGTGTTAATGTTAATATAAGAACTGTGGAGCTACTCTGTTTATTCTTAAGTGCTTTGATGAGCTGAAAGAAGAAAATGGAAAGCTAAATTATTTTAGGGTGAGATGGGAACTGAAAAGACTATGAGGTAGGATTTAAAATACCCATCCTCTCTTATAGATTGAGGGTAGTTCAGGTTGACAATTGGGATCAGGATCTGATCATGAGAGTAGCAAAACTGTAAATAAAGTTAAATTCACAGTTCCATTAAGTCTTCTATACCGGGTCTTAAAAAAAGAAGTGTCACCCTGCAAGCAGGATTGTTGATATTCATGCAGATACACCTAGAACCAAATTCTCTGGGAATTGTTGGGACCTGAAAATTATCCTATTGTCCACTGTTAGAGGACAGCAGTCTCTGCCTGCAGAATCTTCACATGAAGTAGATATGTCTCAAGTTAATATCTTCCATTGTGACCTCTAGAACATCTGCTTTCTCCTCCCCATTAGAACAGGAGTGTACAGGATGAAGTGATAGATGGAGTCCTGGCTCAAGTTCATATCACGTAATTGCAATGGATTAATGGACACATCCATCATCATTTCCCATTCCCTGAGTGCATAATCAAAAAGGATATACTTAGCAGCTGACAGAACCTTTTTATTGATTCACTGACTTATTGAGGAAGAGCAATGATGATGAGAAAAGCCTAGAAGCACCTGAAATTTCCTCCACTTTAAACATAGTAAAGCAGGAATAAGGTCACATTCAGACTGGAATGATAGAAATTAGTAAAACATTCTAAGACATAAAGGATGCATAGGTGTGTTTCCCAGTATACCTTTATTTAATCCACCAATGTAGTCCTTGAAATAATATATAGATCTATAGACAATGAACAGCTATAAACTTTACCAGTAGTAGCTTCTAGATTCCTAGAACAGATTGACACAACCTCTTGATATGAAACTATTAATCTGGTGAATGTCTTGTCTTCAATATGCATTGGGAGGAAGGATTCAGATTCTTGCCCCAGGGCTAGATTAATTGTTATGCTCTTATCACACTATGAATCCAAAGTTTCTTTGATTAGCTGGACATTCCATATAGCATCACACTAATCAACTGTATTGTTGACATTATGTTAATTAAATCTGAAATTAGCATATGGCAAGTCCTCTGGTTGCCTTACTATGACACATTATGTGGCATATTGTAGGAAATAAATCCCAGGGACCTGCAATACTAACAAAGTTTCTAAGGGCCCAACAAAATGGAACACACCAGGTATTCCTTCTCAAGTAAAAGGCAAGTTATTGCATCTTGTTCCTGGTAGGCCTCTTGGATTTGGGGTACAGAATATACCTTCCTGAGAATACTGCTCCAATCCATTTGTTGGATAACTAAGAAGGCTACTAATTTTGAGTGAGTTCTCTTAAAGAAAGGGACTCCAGGCTCAAATTGTCTCTTGAGAACATGTCATGTGTACAGGTGAACTTGAAAGAACACAGTGTAGAATCTCTGGAAATCCCCAATAGGATATTTGTAACACAAAATCTCTGCATGTGGAGCAAAGCCACGCCATCTGCATCAAAAAATTAGTCATCATTCCAAAATAAGTTCCTGGCACAATATTGGGCTTCAATGGCTACTAAATGTATGGCCATGAGAGATCATGTGATTATGTGACTAGAGATGCTCATTGTGATGGTTAATTTTTGTGTCAACTTGACTGGGTCATGGGTGCCCAGATATTTGTTATAACTGGTTGTATCTATGAGAGTATTTCTGGATGAGACATCCAAAGCTGCCACTTTTCTTATATGAAATACCCTAAATGTGGGGAAACTGTTCTTTCTCTATACTGGCTATTTCCCCTTCTTAACTTCTGTGTCTTCTGTTATTTTTCCCCTGCTTCCTTGAGGCAACATTGCCCTTGGCAGGAAGCCCTCCTTGGGCACATTCTTTGAGGGTAACCCCAACTATACCACAGCTACTTCCCAGAAGATGTTTTTGTATCCTTTGCCTTGGGAGTGTAGACCATTTCTAACATGGACATTTATCTAAATCCTGAAGCCTAAGCAATTTCTAGTCACTGTTCTAGCCTTGGAGATTTCTCAGATATAAATTTATACTTGTTTCTTCAGCTCAGAACGCATACTAGGTTCTCTAGGATTCTCCTTAAAGCTCTATCACTATGCTTGAAGTGAAAAAAGCCCTTTCTTCCTGTAGCAAGAGAGAGGGATGTTCACAACATACTAACATTTCCCTTCAAGGAAATCCTCTGACTTCTTCAATCTCAAACCTTTGATACTCTTTTAAGTGCCCCTTGGTATAAGAATTCCAAAACACTTCCATGGCAAGTATGCATTTGGGATCTTGCAGTTCCCTTGGACAAATGTGGGCGCATTTCTACATATGTTTGTGTCCTCTCATCTTTTGAGCATCATGTAAAAGCTGTGGCAGGGCAAATCCCTTATTAACACCTGGAAACACCAGTTTTTATTCACTTGTGCTCATATTTTTTCACCATATTTTTCTAACTTAATACCTGATCTTGGCATTATGGCAGCTCCTCTTGATCACAAGGACAAATAAGACAGGGTTTCTGATCTGGAGAAACCATAAGGTAAACAAAATATGCTTTGAGGACAGGGTGGGGCCTGTCCTTAAAGGAGACTGTTCTCTTTGCTTGCTGCCTGCACAATATGTCTTCTTTAGAGTTTCTGCCCTTTGTTCTGTGTTCCTCCTAAGGAAGTCCCAGATACAATCTGGAGGCATCAATTGCCTTGACACTTATCTTGTGTATAGTCTCAAGTGAATGTTAAATAGTTAGGCTGATAATTCCTGTGTACCTAAAACCATAGTTCTCATCTCTCTTACTGTTTGGAATTGTGGATATAATAACATTAATATTTATTAAATGATCCATAGGTGAATCTAAAATGCAGCCAGGGTTGAGGTTTATTTAAACACACACACACACACACACACACACACATCCTACAAATCAGACTTCTGCTCAAGAATCCGATCTAGCTTCTATAATAATTGGGAGATATGTCAATTTTTGTAAACCCACAGAAATGCCATCAAGTACCCTTCAGACAATATTACTTCATAGTTTGTGGGGTCCAATGTTTACATATTTACTCTACATTCATCTTCTGCCAGTTAAAAGACAGAAATACCTGAATTTGCAAATGTTATACCTTCCTGTAGTGAAAAAAAGGAAATATAAGGTCAGTCCCATTCAAAATAAAATGAGAAATTGTACTAAAAATCAATAGTCTTTTAAAGACCTGGAATACCATTATTGCTTCTCAGACAAAATTTGCAGTGATGTTTCTATTTCACTTGAGGAAAGTGAATTTGCTAAAAAGATTATTATGAAAAATGATATTCAAGATTAAGGTATGGAACTTGCCTAAGAATGGTTTCACAGGATTATAGAATCTCTTAACTACCACAACCCTACATAATTCTAATTCTTCCTGATACTATTTTACTTTGACCTGGAAGGTCAAATGAGTTGTTAATGAATAAGTTCTGGAAACTCATTAATTTTTTTAAAAAAAATATTTTTTAGTTATAGATGTACACAATGGCTTTATTTATTTATTTTTATGTGGTGCTGAGGATCAAACCCAGTACCTCATATGTGCTAGGCAAGCACTCTGCCACTGAGCCACAACCCCAGCCCTCATGACTGTTTTTTATAATAATTATGTTAATGCAAGTGCCTGACACCATTTCTCTCAACTTTTATGATTTTGCAATCTCTTTCTGATAATTATTACTCAGATATTTGTTGTATTTATGTTTATAAATACCTGATGCATGCCTGTGTACATTCATTTATCCATTCCCCAGACATCTACTTAGTATTTGTATTAGAGATATAAAGGTAAGCAGAATGTGGTCTTTGTTCTTCCTTGGGCCCTAACACCACTTTGTATACACTTCTAGTATAGCCCAATTTGATGGACAGGGTAAGTGGATTTATTTGCTTTCCAGAGAATTTGTCTTATGACTTTTTACCATTAATATTTGTGATCCAGAGCAAGAATCAAAATCAGAGCTCATATACCATGCATCTAAATATTTAAAAGTTGAGCATTAAGCTATCATGTCTTTACATATAACATGCTTCTCCTCCTACCTTGAAAACATATTTTGTAATAATTCAAATAATTAAAATATGTTAAGCAATGGTTTCTATAAGACTAAAAGACAGATATCAGACAGATATCAGATATGACTGAATTTAATTATATTTTGCATATGTCTAGGTTTTCTGTTGGACTGGGAGTTCAAATAAGTAACAAAGACATGCTTATAAATTATTATTTTTTCATTTTATTAAATTTATGTTTTGCTTTTATTCTAGCAAAATCATTGATTGTGGTGTTGGAAGCAAGATTCTTATATATTTTGTGTTCTACTAAGGATAATGATCTAAAAGAATAAATATCAAAGATACATGTAAAAAATAAGTAGCCTATTTTTATAAAAATGTAAATTATGAAAATACAAAATAGAAACATCAACTTATTTTATTTTATAAATATTATATTCAAAATTATAAAATATTATTAAATAATACAAAATTTTAAATATAAATTTTAAGACTTGAAATTTAATTTCTTTTGATATTTTAGTTATATAGCATTAAATATTTTAAATTAACCATTTTTAAATTTAGAGTCTAAGAGCCATTCAGGCTACAAGGTAAAGAAGTAATATAATTCTTAATGGATATTATATTTAGTTCTATGTGTATGCAAACTTGAAAGTAATACTACAAAATGCTTCCTAGTTACCATATTTAACTATTTCAAATACCATGCTAACCAGTGAGTATCACTGAAACCATATATTTAAATGCATAGAGAAGCAAGCAATGAACACTCCAAATATAAAAACCTGTTGCATTCATGCTATCTGGGAGAAAGGAATCAACAGGTTAAGTTTTTAATGCTTTTGCTGCATGGATCTTTCCTATTCCCCAAAGCCCTGTCCCTCTCTTACATTAGTACAATATAACTACAATCTTACTGTTATGGTTTAGATTAGAACATTCCCCAAAGGCTTATATGTTGAAGGCAGCAATATGCAGAGGTGAGACTTTGGGGAAAGGATTGGATCATGAAGGCACTGATCTCATCAGTGGATTAGTCTATTGTTAGCTGAATGAACTACTGGGAGGTTGTGGCAACTGTAGGTAATGGGTCATGGTTAAGAGGAAATAGGTTCCCTGGAAGGGCATTTCTTATTCCCAGCCTCTATCTCTCTGTGTTTCCCAGCTGCCATGAGCTGAACAGCTTTTCTGTACCAGGCTCTTCTACCATGATGTTTTGACTTGCCTCAGGCCCAAAGCAATGGAGCTGGCTGATAATGGGTTGAAACTGTAAACCCAAACTAACTTTTCCTCCTTTAAGTTATTATGTCAGGTATTTGGGTCATAGTGATGAAAAGTAGGTATATGACTCATATACCTACTTAGCACTAGACACAGTCACCTTTTCTTTTGGAGACATTACACAGGAAATGGAAAATGTATTTCCCTGAGACATAAAGAATGTAGTCACAAGAGTAAATATTTAGAGTTACAGGTCACTCTGAGTCAATGCTAAGATCCAGGTCTTGAGTGAAAGAGATACCCATGTATTCTTCAGTGTCCTTGATATGCTTTTTTTTGTGTTGGTGATATGTGATTCCCTCTGTACCACACAGGCCAGGGCAAGATTTCTGTTATCTAGATGCAAGAGTGGTGACATTTTCATATACACAGAGCCTTTCAGAATCTCTGTCATGAAAAAATAAAAATATTAGTTCTGATTTTGGTGCAATTCAAACTGACTTAGAGTGAGGAAATTTATTGGCTTAGATAATTGAAAAGTCTAGGAGTAAATATTCAAGTTGAACTATATTCAGAGCTTCAAACTACATTGTCAGGATACTGTCACTCTGTTTGCTTTCTTCTGGACTGACTTCATTTTTTATATATTTATTTTTTAGTTTTCAGTGGACACAACATCTTTATTTTATTTTATTTTTTTATGTGGTGCTGAGGATCGAACCCAGTGCCCGTGCATGCCAGGCGAGCATGCTACCACTTGAGCCACATCCCCAGCCCTGTACTGACTTCATTTTTATGATAACCTATTAGCTTATATCCTTCAGACTTACATGCTTCTTACAATGTTAGCAACTCTAAGAGCAAGGGAGTCTCAGGGCAAATGTTCCCTGGCTCTGATCTGAGTGACTTGGATCATGTGCTTATCCCCAGCATCATTTGTCCTGGACATGGGGTGTGTTTTTTTCATAAATGAATTCTGAGTTACATGACTAACCCACCCCTCAAAGTCAAGACTTCTGAGGTCAATACCATATGAAATATGTAGACTGAGAGTGGGAAGGCAGTGGTTTCCAAGGGAATAATGGTGAAAGATGCTAGGCAAGCAAAACAAGAGCCATCTACTCAAAAGTGCTCAATAAATGTTTGTGAAACACACACACACACACACACACACATATCATCATAAGTAAGGGGAAACATGAAAACAACTATGAGTTCACTGTGATGTGACCTATCATAAAATATTTTTACCAAGAGATGTGAAGAGAGGAGACAACATACATCTCCAACAAGTAAGAGAGGGAAGGGGAGGAAGGCCAGATAGGCAGACAATGAATATTTTTCAATATTTGCAAATTCTTATTAATTCTACAAACTGAATGAAATGCTCTCAATGTTTCCTTTTGTAGTTATTCTTACTTCTTGTTATAAATTAGACTAAATATAGTTGTCTGTCTCTGTTTTCAGAGGATATGTTCTAAGACCCCTAGTGAAATTGTGGATGGTACTGAGCCCCATTAGTGCTATTTGTGTAGACTTTATACATAAGAAAGTGGGGTTTTTTTGGTGGGGGGCAGGGAGGTGAAGAAAAAGGTTTTAGAAGCACAGGGGATTCCTGTCCCAGAGGCTGTGATTCTGCCATCAGCAGGAATAGGGAGCTTTTAAAGAGGTGATTTAAAGGCTACATTCCACATGTTCTTTGTTGGAGTTTTAATTCACTTGTTAATTTGGGAGATAGTCATTTCTGAGATTTTCTGGTACCATACCCAAACTCTGGATTACTTTTTCCTATTGTGGATGTATGCTCAAGGACAGATAAATCTGCCTAAAATGTGGAAGATGATTAATCTTGTTTTCCCTAAGATTAGGGAAGAGTAGAGATTAGAAAGGAGCAGGGAGAGAAGAAAAGAAAAAAAATGTTCATTTTAAAAATAAGTTGCAGGGCTGAAGATATATATCTGTTGGTAGAATGCTTGCCTCACATGTACATGTTCAATCCCCAGCGCATGCGTGCGCGCGCACACACACACACACACACACACACACACACACTGCAGTGGCAGAGCAGCAGGGGCTATATTCAAAGCATAAAGTGGACCACTGTTACATTTGCCCACTGTCAATTTCTACATTATATTTCTATGGAAAAATGGGCAAAGAATCTCCAAGCTGCTTCCTGCTGAAAGAGGGCAAAATTGGGGGAAGTAACTCTAAGTTCTTGTTCTCTTCAGAAGGGGTGTGGACAATTAAGGGTGTTCAGCATCAGAGCAGTTCAGAGGTCCACAGTGACAGATAGTTGGTGACTACACAAGGCATACACAGGGCAGGGATCATGCTAAGACAACAATAAACAAGATGGCAAAACTTTACTTTTTTTGTAAGTAATTAGTACATAAGCAATGAGTATTTCAGCCAGTCTCTGAAAACCATGAAGACAGTAACTCATAATCACATCAATGAAAAACAGATCAAGGACTCTAGAGTCCTTTGTAATTATTATTAGTCACTCCCACACAAGAACCTTCCTTTATAACTAGCTTCACTTACTTTTGGTAGGGCTGATACAATGTACATCTTATCTTTAAAAAAAAGAAAAAAAAAACACATTGTCTTTCCTTTTAAATATCCCTGTAGGACTATGCTTAGACTATACTCTCCTGCCAGATTAAGACCAAGTTGGTCAAAACTGAACTTGTTCCTATCTACTCTTAAGAGTAAGCTGAGATTCCTCAGAGATAACTCTTGAGGACATGTACGAAGCCTCTTGGCTCCTTTAGCTTTCTTCTACCAGTGGTGCCACCTTCCAGGATGGGTCAGGGATAGCCTTAAATCAAAGGATAGCCTTAACTCACTTATACATTTAGAAAACAGTGTCAATGGTCAGAAAAAGTGGACTTAGTGAAAGTAAACAGGGTCTTGTTGACCATATGTGGCTTCTCTTAGACGCATGAAGGATATTTCCCTCTCCAATGACTCTCTTTTTTGCAGAATTTGCACTGTTTGGCTACCTATTCTCTAGGGTGCTCTTGATCTCCCCAATTGGCAGATCAAGTGACTCATCAGAGTTGTAGGGCTCAGATAGGCATCCCATCATTCTTTGAGTTCTGGCTGAACTTAGAGGGCAAGGAGCAAAATGTTGGCTGCTTTTTCTTTGGCTCTTTTACTTCCTTGGCTTTGGTCTCCAAGTTTTTGGTTTTAAACACCCAGCAAGCCAGTTTCACATCTTTAAGTGGGAGTAATAGGTTGTAACTTCAAAATCTATAATTTTATATTACCCCTTTCATTTAATTGTGGTCACTCTTAGTACTGAAAGTCAGCATTATATACTATCAGGTGATAGCTTATTATCTCAAATTAACTCAAGTTCTTTTATTAGCGGCAGTTACATCTGGAAAACACTAATAGGCAACAGGTATACAGTTTGCAAGGAAAATACAAAATGAAATTAACAGAGAAAAAATATTCAATTTTGTAATAGCTATAAACCAATAAAAATGATTTTTATAATCTTAAAACTTTACTTAGTTATACATTATATCCCCTGTTTACTTTGGGATCACAGTAATCTTTACAAGAAAAATCAATATTTTTTTTTTCTTTTTTTTAAAAATTTTTTATTGTTGGTTGTTCAAAACATTACAAATTTCTTGACATATCATATAAAATCAATATTTTGAACACAACTTTAAATGACCTGGAATCTAGCCTATTTGGAGCCATCCTAACATGGAGTAAGATTAGAGGCAGAGCCTTACAGCAGGTGAGATGGAGCTCTTGACAAATAACACAATATAACATTACATCTAAAACATGAATCAAATAAAGGCTTTAACTTTCTTTTTGTGGTAAAAGTGACAAAATGCTTTCTCCATGTTTTACAATGTCACCTTTAAACAAGTTAGTCCTTCCTTATTACTTTCCAAAAATACATTCCAATTCCAGCATGAAAAGTAACTCAAAATTGTATATGTAACTTATTGACAAGAGGTTACTTTATCCAGCTATAAAAAATAAATTGACATGAATAAATACCAACCAAATTTGTTAATTCTATACAAATCTGAGACTTATTGCTACAGGTAATTTTAGTTTAGAGAACACCAACTTGGCAAAGTGCTTGCCTAAACTTTACATTTAACTAAGTTTAAATTTTAAAGTACAATTTAGAATCTAGAGTGTATGATAACAATAATCACAAGTCTGCTGGGTTAGCAAAAAGCAAAGGATAGCTTTAAATCACTTAAATACTTAGAAAACAGTGTTAATGATCAGAAATGGACTTAGTGAAAGCAAACAGATTTAAGACAGTTCTTCAAATGACAGTGTGGCCCTTCTATGTCAGATATAATGTATAAAAGAGAGCACTTATTGGTAATTTTGCCAGTAAATTGACATAAACTTTCATTTTATAAACTTTCACATAACACTTAGACAAGGCTTAGACAGATATAGTTTTCAGATGCACACATATAACTCCTCACATATATTTAAGGTGTTGACTATATTGCTATAACCTAAATAATGGTTGTTTGTTTAACAGTTACAAGTAATCATTTAAGACTTTGAAACAGGTACAAACTCTAATTCCCCTAAGACTTAGTTTCCCCAAGTAATAAAACCTAACAGATATGAGAAATTTATCTTGATAGATAAGAGCAGATCAATGTTTCAGACTTTATTTCGTATTAGTATCTTAAAGTTCAAATAACTTTGCTAATTATAGCCAATTTAATCACACACACGCTTCTTGAGATTTAACTTCATCAAACCTTCTGTGACTTAAACATTCACAACTTGTTTACATTTTTATTTTGTCCTCTTTTATCTTGGACTTCAGCACAAGAATATTACTTTACCAGACAAAATACTTTCTTATCCAGAATATTTCTTTTACCTTCTACTTTTCCATATTGAAATATTTCCATACCTATAACTTTCTTTTATCTTTTCTAGCTACAGACCCTTTCTTAAATTCATATTCTGAAACAATCCTTATGAATGTTATCTGTGCATATAATTCACACAACACATTTCATCCCATTAGAGGGTTGGACAATCCAGCATATACAAAAACTATGTCTTAATCTTTTTTTTTTCTGCCAGGTTGCATTCAAGAGGTTGTACACAGGATATTTTTGAGCCTGACCTGTCTCCATTATCATTATCACAATTCCATCAACTTTATATGAGTTCCCTACTGTCAATTGTGAGGCTCCTTTTGAGCCTTTTTCTTACACTGGGCATATTTATAAGCAACAGAGGAGGCCCTTTCCATCCTTTAGGCTTCGTTGAATATCCTTTTGCAGAGGCTCCTTACAAAACATAAGTTGGCCTTTATTTTTGTATCTACTTTTTCTGGGTGCTGTTATTTATTCTGCCATCTCCCCAGGCATTTAGTTTGATGGGATACTGTTATAGCAAGAATTGTTTTACCCAAGTGATGAATATCTCCTGGCCAATGGAGTATTCTATCATATCTTAAAAGGGGAGACTATTCCTCTCCCCAGGAGTAAACTGACAGTGCTGGAACCTACTGCCACATCCTTTGTGGCTAGCAGCTTCCACCTTTCATGGAAAAAAGGGGTTGGAAGGCAGGGCAGAGGCCAGGCTCTTTGCCAATTTTCTACAGCCCAGGCAACCTCCCTGGGATTTTTTTTCCAGTTTAGGGCTAGTGTCCTTGACCATGGTGAGATGATCTGCAGCTGCCTGGGGCCAGGCTGAGAAACAATGGTGGGAGTGCCAACACAGAGAGAAACACAGAGAGAGACAACCAGAAGGAGCCCCCAAACCATAGCCAAAGAGAGGAACCTATAAATTGAGCAACCAAGATCTTTTCCAAGAGACTACCTATAGGATCAATGCAATATTTGCCATGTCTTAAAAGGAGCAGTAACAGATACAAACAAAACAAAAATACAGATAACCAGAGGGAATTCCCAAACCCAAGGCCAACAAACAGATGAGAATCGAGAATAGAAATATCCCTAGGCTCTTGAATCCTGCTTAACCATGGCTCCTATACCATTGGTGCCACAGATGTCCCCACAAAGAGGGACCAGATGTTCCCACATAAAGGAACCAGATGTGTGGAATCAAGGGTCTTGGCATGCACACTGGGGGACTTATCAGATGGCCAAAGTTGTGGTGATTTTCCTGAGTTCAGTTTTCTTTTTCTCAAAGTGGACCACAATGGAGTAACCAGAACCTTTCAAGGAGAGAAGAAGGGAGTTCCCCAAAACAAAAGGAGTTTCAGCAGCTACTGGGATGGTCCCTCAGTCCCTCCATTTACTCACAGAGATAGCTTCTCTGTTTCAACCCAAGGCAAACTCACCTGTCACTTAACTCTCCTGCAGTTGGGTCTCAACAAGTTCACCAGCCACCTTGCATCCTCAGCATGGAAGTGGGGTTCCTTGGAGAGCCAGGCCTGCCCAAGAAAGCTGAAGTGGGGGCTGCTTTGGGGACCCACCTGGGGTAACAAATTTGTTGCAAAAATCTCAATCCTTTTCCCTGATCCCGATATAATACTGAGTTTTGAGAAAAAGGAAAATGAAGGTTTATTGCTTTGCTAGCAAAGGAGAAGCACATGGGACTCCTGTCCCAGAGGCTGTGATTGCCTAAAGTTTAATTTATAAATTAGGCATAGTAAAAGATTAGCAATAATAGATAATAATAAAATAGCAAAACTATAACAATAACTAGAAAAAAATGGCCAGCCTCATTACTTTTGTGCTTTGAGGCTATTATTAAATGAATAGGATTAGTGTCCTTATGAAAGAGACCTGAGGGAACTAGTTTGCCTTGTCTGTTATATAAGGACACAGTGAAAAGAAACCATCTCTGAATCAGAGATGCACATAGGATATTTTTGAGCCTGACCTGTCTCCATTATTATTTGTTGGCCTTCACAGGACACCAAATCTCTCAGCACCTTCGTTTTTTGCTTCCCAGCCTTCAGAATCACAAGAAATAAATTTCTATTGCAAATAAGCCAGTGTATGGTATTTCATTATAGCAGCCCAAATGGACTCAGAGAATTATGAAATAAGAAATAAGAGCACATTGCTTCCTCTCCTCTTGGTTATAATTATGACACATTTATTTATTCATGGATTTTGGATACTACATATTATTGTGTTGTTGCTAAGGGACTCAGGAAGAACAGATACCAGAGCTTCTCAAGTGCTAGAAGATTATCTCCAATTCTCCAGAGGAAACAATAGACATCAATTACTTATCCTATCTTTGCTTGACTATCAAAAATGTTCACATACAAATCCTCTCCAGATTGTCAGCTTTGAGGAGGAGTAAGAGAAGAGGCTAAAATTGTCACTATGTTGAGCTTTTGCACAAAGTAATGTGCAGCTAAGGAAGCAAAGACTTACAATTGCATTCAATCCAGCTTCCCAAAGCCAAGTGTTTTCAACATTATTGATTTCCTGCCTTCAAAACAAATTGTAGAGGAAAGTGTTGAAAAGAAGGAAACTTTTCTAGTCTATAACTAACTGAGCTAACTATTGGAAGTTTTATAAGATCCAATTTTAAGTTCTTTCTAGGTTAGTTATGATACTTTTGAATATTTCATCAAATCTAATATATTCATTGAAAATGGGAAAGAAACATGCTTTTAGCAGTCAAAAAATGAAGATGGCCATATCCCAAAGGATTTTTTTTTTCTGTCATACTGTTAGCATCACATGGTAGAAAAAAAATACAAAGTCTGAAGACCCAGATTTAGACCCTGGGCTTTGATACATACATGACTTTTTTTTTTTTTTAGCAAGTTAAACTTTTAAGCAGATATTTCCTATCTATCTATCTATCTATCTATCTATCTTATCCACATGATTATTCAGGAGGTATATACACTGTGAATACTAATTTTTTAAAAAAAAACTTCTCCCTTTTGGTGAGTCTTTTATTATTCAAATGACCCAAAGTTCATGTTTCTGCAGATAGACCCATCTTTTGATGCATCCCTTCTCAAGATGATGGATCATTCTCGCATTAAAATTTGCTAATAGAATATCAGCTATGTGCCAGGAATGGTTCTAGACACTTAAGATACATAATAAAAAATCTCTGCCTTTGCACATACAATCTAGCAGGAGGTAATAAACAATAAGCTGAAAATAGTAAGTGACCATGCTCATGTTCAAATGTCATAAATGCTATATGGAAAAGGAAAAATTCAGGGTAAGAAGGATCAAGGATTTGGGGATAGAGCTAGAAGGTGATTTAAAGTTTAAATCAGGTGTCAGGCTGAACACCTGAATTTTGAAATGAAAGTTGATCAAAGTCTTGAAGGAGGTAACTCAGCCATGAGATTCCTGGAGCAGGAGCATTCTAGGAAGAGTGAAGTGCTGGTTCAAAAGCAGAAACTGTTATATTTTACATAGAAGTTTTTGAGACCCAGAAAGATGAGCCAACTTGCCCTGAATCACTCAGTTATTAAGTGTCAGAATTGAGATATAAAGACAATCTGCTGGTTTCAGAACTGGTCTTCAATCTCTTCAACATGTCCCCTTTTGGGTTTACAATAAAAATTTGTTCAAGTGGATAAATGAATAGACTAACTACAAACTACCTCTAACTGGTAATTCAGAGAACAGAGTTTGGGAGTATAGGTGGAGAAGGTAAATTTAGGTAGTGAGGAGGAATGAATCATGAGGCCAGATTATCTTTTTTTCCCTTAATATGGTTATGATGGAGAAAAGGCCTTAAGAGAGATCCCTTTTCCCATTTGTCTACATAAAAGCAAATACACTTGAGCAGCACAATTCCACAGAGATTTGGATTTCCTACTCCAGCAAATCCTGCAGTACAAGTGCTTCATCTGTACTTGGCAACAGCACTGACCTGAAGAGAAGGAGAAGCAATGGGGTGTGTATATCTCGAATGTTCTCTGAAATGTTCTTTTACTACTAGATCCAGTTCCCTCCCTTCCCACTCCCAGTATGGCTGGGATACACAGGCATGGTCTGAGTGACAGTGAGGTTGAAGGGGCTACAGGCTGTTGACAATGAAATTTAAAACAGTGAAGCCAAGAGAAATGTGTGTTCTGTTCACAACCAAAACAGGGAATGCAATATAAAAAACATGCAAGGAGGTGTTTGACTTCGAGTACATTTTGTGAATTATTCTGCAGCCTTAAAAACAAACAAAAAACAAAAAAACAAAAAAAAACCCCACCAGACTGTAACATGTCTTTATTGTCTAGAAATGCACTAGGTTTGAATGCTACCATTTCTGATGGTTTGTTGTGAACTAGCAGAAAAGAGTTATTTACCCTGGTTCTTATAGTAAGTACTAAGTTAACTCTTTAGGAATAAATCTAATGGTTTAAAATAATGAAAAAATAAACTCCCTGGTCTATGAAATCATACTGAATCATCACAGAGATGAGCTTCAGTAATCTACATGTTTTTTTGAGAATGAGAATAGGCAAATGAGGCACATGCTGAAACATCTGTCATTTCTATCGCGAGGTTTGCAACCTGGTGGAAACAGCTCCAATCCCTCCATGGTGCTGTGGGTCTGGTAAGCACTCTGAATGAAAGATTGACCAAATGAATGAATGAGACAGGCTACCACTTTGAGATTAGAGAAGACAGTGTCAATCCCAAGGGCAGATACTCTTTTTTAAAAATTATTTTCTAAGCAGAATTGTATATGCATATAAATAATTCTATGGTGAAGACAATGCTCATCTCATCTCCCCTATGGTTAAAGTAGAAAAGATAAATTCTTGTCAAAGGAATGTGAACAAAAATGATGTGTGCCTTCCAGTCCAAAATGGGTAAGACTTCTCTATGCCCTCTTTTCTCTTGTCAAGATAACTGTGAAAGCCACATGTCCCAGATGGCAAAGCCACAGAATGGAGAAGGAGCATTTCTACATTAGTCCATGACCTGAGTAAGAAAGAGGTGTGTGTTAGGCGTAGCCACTGAGATTTAAGGATTTTTAAAAATTCTTTTATCATATAGTACTAAGTACTCAAATTTATACACATTTCAAGAGTCCATCCAGGGAAGGAATCAGATAGTGTGTTTAGATAACATAAGCACAGATCCAGAAAAGGCTTTCTGTCAGGGTAGCCACCAAAATGTGTTTTCCAAGAGGGTCAGCCTAGAAATTAAATAAGAATGTGAGGAGTTTGACACACATATAACATTTTGATTGAGTGATGTGATAAATATGTTGTCTTGTTGATTTAGTTGATATTTAGAATTTATTTAAAACTTATAAGCTTCCTCAAACCTATTCTTAACCCTCTTCTGTTTTTCATGTAGATCAGAATTATGAAAAACTATATGGGACAGTACTTCAAAGCAGAAGATTTTCACACTGTCTTTATCAAGGGAGGCACTGGGTCTACATTCAATAAGAACTTGTTGACAGAATAACTACATTTCATTTGAATGAATGATTAATGCTGTCTAAGATGGTGTGAACTCTCAAAATATTCAGTGACAATGAATAGATTGACTTTATGATTTCAGTTCATATGAAATTATGAACATTCATAAATTATGCCAATGAAATCTCTGGAATTATTCATTTTTTTCATTTGTGTTATTTTTACTTTGAATATTTTTGTGGAAGATGAGAATATAGCATTATTAAAGGGATTGAGAACCATGAATGAAAGAGCTATGAATCAAAATTTAGCTATTATCCATGGGGAAGATCAACTTATAAACTTACTTTTTGTATTATATTGTCATTATTTATTATTGATACTTATTTTAATAAGTTCTGCCTTTATTGAAGTGATAATGATCATAATTATGAGGTTTATGAATTTCTACATACATGTTCAAATTTTTATACCCTTGACTTTCAAGGCAGCAACCCATGTTCGGTCAGCAATTTTACTTGCCAATATTTTAAATAGAACTCTTGGAACTGATTTAGCAAATGACCTAGTTCAGAGTAAGAGTTCAAATAAGTATAATGGCAATTTTTTAAAAATATTTTTAGTTGACACAATACTTTTTTATTTTTATGTGGTGCTGAGGATCGAACCCAGCGCCTCGCATGTGCTAGGTAAGCTCTCTACTGCTGAGCTACAACCTCAGCCCATGGCAATTTTTAATTTTCTAAATAACAAGAGAGCATATCTTAGAAAGTTAAGGGTAATGTCAGGAAAGCAAGTTAGATTCTTCCAAGCTATTTTCACTTTTTTTTTTTTAAAAAAAACGTATCAAATGGAATTTCCAGTTTTCTCCTCTTTGTCCTTTAATGAGAGTGACTCCCATATTCAGAGAATGCGCCCCACACTATTTGGGATCCTTTTATTTTATTTGAGTAATAGAAAGAGTGATAGCAGGTTGGAACAGTAGGAGTGGTCTTCTTCCCTCCCACAAGGAGAGCTGTGCTTCCTGCAAAATGGGGTGGCGGGGGAGATAAATCTCTATATGTGGATAATAGTTGGTCACTTTTTGTATTTTATAAATTCTCAGTTTTTCATCTTAGCTTTCTACTAAGCCAAATATACCTGTGATGTATAAGGCATGGAAGTAAATCTGGATGACACAATTCAGTATTTATGTGACTCACATTTGTTGACTGTTCACTTTGTGTTAGACACCAACGATTATTTCTCATAGCTCTATCAAGCAGGTACTATCATTACTGCCATTTTACAGATAAAAGAAAGGCTTTCAAAAAAGTTGCCCAAGTCATAGCTGGTAAGCAACAAAGGTGGAATTCAAGCTAGATAGCCTCTGCTCTCCATCATTAGAACACCAGTGAACCAATGGAATTGCCTGTGGTGCTTGAATCTGTTGTTTTCAGCAGCTCTCCCAAGGGCCATTCCACTACAAAGCATATAGCCCAGAGGCAGTGCCACTCAAGAACCAAACCAAACCAAACCAAACCAACCAACCAACAAAAAAAGAACAAAACAAACCAAATAAACAAAAAACCACACAGCCCTTCCACAGTATTGTAGCATTGCTGATTTTCAGATGAATTAAGGAAAGATCACAGGAATGTGCCTTGTATGCATTTAGCAGTTTGGAATATTTATTAAATGATGGCAGCAACTGTCACTCTTCAAGTCAGTTTGATGTGTGTCTAAAATGAAAGGGTGGACTTGTGAATTAATCAAGTGAACTGGTGAACTTAGATCTAAATGACTACCTTTCATGTGTCAAAATCTTTGCTTCATATCTACAGACATATTTGATTTCTGACTCATGTAAGAATTTATTTAAAACTTACAGGATGCCCAAGACTTAATCTTAACAATTTTCTGTTTCTCATGCTGTATATGATAACGTTGTGCACTCTGAGTTCCATGTAGCAGGAGAGACACTTTGGAGAGATATTAGCATCCTGAAATTTCTCCCTCTGGTTCTAAGAACTACAATTTAAGCACATTCTGGTTTCTAGAAGTCATGCCTGTTTTAATTATGGTTGTGATGCATGCATTCCAGGCACTGTGAAATGGAGATAGAATTGGATTTGAGATTCTAGAGAAAGCCTCAGAGTGCAACTGTCTACACAGTGGCACAGTGAACTCAAAAGAGCACCAGGGCTCAAGCAGCATCAGTCACTCCATTCCTTATAGCTCTGCCTTGTGTTGTCTTCTCTCATAGACAGAGAGGAGATGTTGAACTCATGCTTTCCTGTCCACAAGTGAAGAGTTTATAGTCAGTAGTTGTAATCTGAAGTCAGTAAACTTAAATTAACATGGCAACAAAGTTAGGATGCAAATGTGCCTATGAAAACAGTGCTGGAATAATTGTGCAAAGGTTCATTTGAAAGCAATCTTTGAATGGCAAGTGTCATCTGAAAATGATATGTAAAAAAGAAAAATGAGATTGATATGCTTGTATAGTAATGACTTGTTTAAAAATAGTGGACCAATATCAATTTTCTCTTCATTTCTGCTCTCTAATACCATTTTCACTTTAAAGAGATGTTTTCAGATCTTTTTGCTCTCTGGAAGGAACAAGGCTGGTCATAAGATTAGAAATGTGATCATTTTACTGAACACAGAGAAAGACCTATAGTTTTTTCATGCCTTAGAGCTGGCAGAGGAAAAAATAGAATTCAAACTCTTCATCAACTGTTGCTAATTCATAATTTTCTGATGATATTGGAATGAGCTGTGCAGAGGGGATGCAGCCTCCGTAACAACAGCCTTTCAGACCACTCCAGTCTCAGTGGTCCTATTTCATCCTCTGGGATCTTCCTAGAGAGCTCAGACAACCAAAACAATATGGCTTATGAGAGAACACCAGGCTTTTTCTTAGACTTCAAAAACCATTCCCAGATCCCATTTATAAAAGCAACAAATCCATAAACATTTCTTAATATTTTAGATAATCTTTATGGAATAAAAATCTATTCATAGAATGTATCAGAAAGTTAAAAAAATTGTATGAATAATTGATACCCAGAAATTATTTGATAAAAATTCTGTTTCCAACTTAAAACTTTAGAACTAGAATACTTTTCAAAAACATAGTTCTTAGTTGTAGGTGGACATAGTACCTTTATTTTATTTTTATGTGGTGCTGAGGATAGAACCCAGTGCCTCACGAGTGATAGGTGAGCACTACCACTGAGCCACAACCCCAGCCAGTGGAACTAGAATACTTTCTTAAGTCAAAAAGCAGTTCTGTTCCAAAATAGCAGCTAAAGCCTACTCAGTGGAGAAATAACTAAAAGCACTTCTAGTTAATTGTGGGAATAAATTCAGGAATCTCACGTACATCATCATCAACTGCTTTATCATAGCAGTTCTGGACAGTGAGCTACAATTGGAACAGAAATGACAGGGATTGGTATTGGAATAGAAAAGAGAATTATTATTATACCCTAAACATATTTTTGCATAAATAGCAAGGATAGAATATTTACTAATCCCTAATCTATTATGAAATAAAAATTTGGGGTGGCCATTGTTTTGAACTGAGCTCTTTCTTGCACTATGCCCAACAGACCAGACCAGAACAGAATGGAGTCACTTTATCAAACTGAACTCTAAAACAGACCAGTTATCCCTAAACAAAAATCTCCCAGGGACCTATCAGAAGGGTTCAGTTTACCTGAGTTGGCATGATAAGGAAGTCCCCTCTGTTTAAACTCTATGAGAAAATAACTTTCTAACAACCAATTTGTTTATTCTTGTGTGTTTCTGCTTTCTTTAGCTCTTTTCTGTTTACAAATCCTGCCTCTTCTGCTTGCCTTCCTGTATCTCTCTAATTTATGAATAAGATGCTGCTAATTCATAAATCATTATTAAAAACTAAGATGTTTGCATTAAGCTTGTTGAAAATTTTGATTTTTAATACTACCTGTTATTTTGACTTGTTTACACACTCTAACACTACCAAGACAGACTCTCCGGTCAATGTCTTCTGTTCCTGTCAAAGAAAAGCCCCACATCACTGTCCATAGGTTGGGAAGGAGGCTTCACTCAGAACACAGAAGCCATCAAAAGTGAAATTCCACACTGCCCCAGCAACACATCTACCAACCCTTGCTTAACTCCCATGCCTGCTTAATGGGTGTGCTGCACTTGCTTTTAACCATGGACAATCCCTTTGGCTCTGACACTTCTCACCTCTGACCTATTCAAGGACCACCCTCTTGCACTTGTCTCCCCTCTTTGACATTGTGAAATTTGTCCTCTCTACCAGATCATTAGCAAAAAATCACCGTGGGGACATCTTCTATCTCTAAAAGCCATATTGTGTCCTGACTTCACCTTCCAGCTTCTGCTCTATTGCTTAGCACCGACCCCCACCCTCCCTTTTCAGTAACATTCCTTTAAAAAGTTGTCCTTACTTACCATTTGCACTTCTTGACCTCCCTTGCTTTCTTGAACCCATGCCTGTCAAGTTTTGCCTCTTCCACTTCACTGCAATAGCTCTTGCCAAGGTCACCAACACCAACTCCCACTGCAGCATACCAGGGGTCAATTCTCACTTCTTTCTCCATCTGTCAACAGCATCAGACTCAGCTGGATGCTCCCTGCTCTTGAATATTTCCTCAGGTAAGCAAGGCAACACCATTTCTCCTGGTTCTCCTCCTATCTCGTTAGCTATAATTTGTTGTTCTTTGTTGGATACTCCTCACCTTCTCATTCTCTAAATATTGAAGTGTCTCAGAAATCAGTTCTAAGGCCTTTTTTTCCACATACACACATTGCCTAGAGAATATTCATATGGCATCAAATATTTTCTATATGCTGATTACTTTCAAATATCCCATATTCCGGAAGTTCTAAAATACACTTTTTATCACATTTTATTATATCTGAAATTGGGTTTTGTCATACAATTGTGTCACCTTGTCATCCAGACAGGAGTCATAAAATAGTTGTACTTTCCTAGACAAATATATAATTATATGTTTGCAAATTATTGATAAGATAAATAATCATATTTATGTGACAGCAACTATTCCCATAATTCAGCTGATTTATCTTATCAATAATTCAGCTGAATTATGGGAATAGTTGCTATTATATGGGCTGAAGCCACACACTAAACAATGCAGTTGAATGGAGAAAAATTGCCAAGTACCCGGAAAAGATGAAAGACATTTCAAGTACAAAAAGTCTGATTTCACTAATCTTCTGTCACATAGGACTATCATTAGGTGGTCAAACATCAGTTTTTCAGAAAATCTGAACATAATTGCTGAACTTTCAACATCATGTGACTAAATCAAGAGAAGAAAGTATGAATTAGAAAAATAGCATCAAAATTGCAGAGTGGATATTTGAGGCTTGGAATAAACTTCTGATAACAGTGGTTCCATTCTTAAGAAATACCACAATCACCAATGTTCTTGAGGACAGAGAATAATCATTGTGGTGCACATATCTTATTCTGTTGTTCACAGGTATTCATAATAAAGAGGAGTCAAATCTAAACCTAATGTAGATTGCAAGGTCATGATTTTGGTGGCCTTTCCAGGAAATGAACACATTTTGCATGCAGGAAGCACATGTATAATGGCAGCAGGAGGGCAGACTCTGGTAGTTCATTAATAGCCTCTTTTATTGGCTTCCTGGTTTACATGCCCTACACTGTGTACGTGAATAAATAGTTCCCTTCTTGCCTCTGAGTTTTGTCTTGTGACTGATTTTGGTCAACAGAATGTTAACAAATGTGATCCAAGGACAGGATTGAAAAAAATATATGATTTTGGCTTTCCTCAGTCTAATCCACTACATTGTTGGGTTCTTTGGAGGGAAGGATATGAGGCAGATAGAGGAGAGCTAGAATGCTTAGCTGCTGCAGCCACCTCAGCCAGCTCAGCTGTCCCACCTGAGACTGTCTTCAAATCAACCCACAACCATGTGAGAGAAACTTACCAGATCAGAATGTCTACTTGAACCCCTCATCGATTGCCTACCTGTATAGAGCTAAGTAACTCCAAAACGGCTAGGCTCAAACACTCTAGTGGGCATTGTGTGAGCAATGGAGTAAAGATACTGCTTTGATGCAGTGGTAGAATTAGGATCCATGGATGTAACCTACTGAAAAAACAGATTTGAATTCCAGCTGAGGGAGAGTCATCTAAGAAGTTGAAGGAAAGAATATAGATGGAATCTTCTTTTAATAATAATAATAATAATAATAATAATAATAATAATAAATGATAATAATTTAAGGGACTCCTATATGACATGACAGTTGTTATATCAGGTACATTACCTCAATCATCAAATTATCAATTATAAATATTGCAGCCAGTCTGAGAGGTTATTATCATGCCTGTTTTACTGATGAAGAAATTAAAAATCAGAGAGGGAGTATTCCCTACCTAAAACCAGATTAGGGTGTGGTATTAATTCCTACCAAAAAGAGGAGAATTTCTCTATCTATCTCTCCCCCTCTTCCTACCCCTCTCCCCCCATCACAAGGGGTTGGCTTATGCAATTGTGAAGACTGGGTTCACAACTTGGAAATCCATAGGGCAGGCTGTCAGGAAGGGTGAGTCCTATCATCTTTAAGAAGCAGAACTGAGTCTGGAAAAGCCAGATTAAGATTTTGCCAAAGCCATTGCTCTCTCCAGGATATCACCTCACCCAATAGTCTAATAAGGTCTGCCTCTTCAAATTAGGTTCTCACTATTTGAAAAAAATAAGCTGCCTAACTATTTCTCAGAAATGGGGAAAGGTATTTTTTCTCAGGGTGGAGGTTCGATTGAAATCCATTCCGGTGCTGAAATTCAAGAGTCCTTTGGTTCAACAACACTAAGATTTGCTTAGTAGAGGCCTTTAGGGAGCCCACATTAGTATAGAAAGAATAACTTGTAAAGGGCAATGTGTGAAGTAGGCATATTGATAGCATTTGATAAAGCTGCTTAAAAACAGTTTATTGTTTTATTTGAAAACACCTTTGCAATGTTATTAAAAAACACACCCGAGTAATCATAAAATTACTTAGGTAAATACTTAGGTAAAATTTACTTAGGTAAATAAAATTTAATTTATATTAATCTATAATTCTTTTTGAAATGATTATAATAAATGAATTTTTACAATATAACATTTAATATTATAACATAACTCTAATATTTTACTTACTGAAATTGATTGTGGTAGGCTAAATAATGGCCTTCTAAAGATACCCAGGTCCTAATCCCCAGAACATTTGAATATTACCTACCATGGTAATATTGAGGGGTTGAGGATTGAGGGTTGAGAATGTGATCAGCTAAGGATCTCAGGTGGGGAGAACAGACTGAATCACATAGGTGGGCCCCTTGAAAACACAACCATCTTCATAGAAGGAATTCAAGAGGGATCAAAGCTGGAAGAGGAGATCAGAACAATGTGCTTTGAAGATAGAGAAAGTGAAGGAATACATATGGCCACCAAACCTGGAAAAGGCAAGGAAACAGAGCATCTCCTCAGATTCTTCAGAAGGAATCAGCCCTGCCAACACTTTGACATTAGCTCAGTGAAACTGATTTTGAATATCTTCCCTCCAGAACTGTAAGGGATTAAACTTGCTATTTTGAGCCACTAAGTTTGTGTTAATTTGTCACAGCAGCAACAGGAAACTAATATCTCATCAGAGGACTTAATTGGTAGTTATGTGCTCTAGGCTCAGTGATAGTGATAGGACAGCATTTGAAAGGCAAGTGACAAACACGGTTGTTGGCCAACACATCTTCCATATGTAACCTCCTTCTTCCAAGCTGGAGATGACCTTTGTTGGGAGACTATTCTCTGTGGGCCTCGTATATTTCTTTATGTCTGTATTTGTTTTGGATTGTCTTTTCAAAGATGCTTGTATAGAGAAGACTTTGGCAGATAAAGATAGTATCCCCCTCTGAGGTGGAAGACAGCTGTTTGCTATCCATGATAATAAAGGTGATGTTTTCCTCTAGAGCACAGGCTGGGCAGGTTTTCTAGAAACATCTTTTAAAAAATGAGGGTTTACAAATCCCAGGGTTTCTTGTTTGTGACACAAACCCATCATGCTCTCAGCATCAAGGGAACTGCCTTTGCATTTCCCCCATAGGACTTGGGGAATGGAGAGGAACAAGGGACATCAATGCAAACATAGGCCTCATCTTTTTTGCTATGTTGTGAGTAATAACCCAGAAGTCTCATGTCTTCTGCCCCCATCCATGAAACTGTGACAGACTAATTTGTTATCTTGCAAATAAGGTAAAACCTTTGCCATACAAGGTACTATTCACATGGTCTGGAGATTAGGACCCGGTTATCTATGGAAGGCCATTATTGAGCCTACCACAATCAACTTTCCTAGTTCATCTTAATGGTCTTCCAGACAGGGGTAACTAGAAATGAATAAAGAAGTCTGCTAAGGGTGCCTAAAAAGATGCTTTCTTGATTGTTCCATCAATATCCCCCTTTGTTCTTTCTGTAACTCAGACGTAATAAAGTCACAGCATCTATCTTACAACCATGGATCCAAAAATCAAACCAGTAAAGATGATAGAGTAGAAAGAAATATCCTGTATGCCTTAATGCATCTTTGAACAGAAAAACCAACACTAGACTACATATGCCTATATTGCTCTTTGAGTAAAGAGAACTGAACCCTATTTGTTTAATGTTAAACAGAGATTCTGTTAATCACAGTTGAAGGCATCTCAGATCAAAAGTGAAAAATATTGAGTTCTAACGGAATGTTTCATGCTGGCTATTTTCATAATAAAAATCGTTTTGTTATTTTAAAAGACAAAAGTATTTTTTTTTACATATATTCAGACAAAATTGGAAGAACATAAAAATGAAGCAACAACTAATGCAATCTAACTACTAGTGACCACCACGAATTCGGCCTGGTGAATGTCTTAGAATACTCAGAATGGGTTGGTACTAGGATCAGGTTGTTTATGTTGGAACCCCAGTTCCATTACTCATTAGCTAAGACCTCAGGCAAGTTATTCAAATATTCCATGTATCACATCTCTGATTTGTAAAATGAATATAACAATAACACCTACCTTCTGAGAATTGCATTAGACAATATATATAGAACATTTTGGAATAGTTCTTTATACCTAGTAAGCACATGTTAAATGTGGCTAGTGCATCCTTCCATATTTTCACCTGTGAGCTCATGTGTATGTGTGCATGCATATATACATGTGCACAGGTAGGCATGTACACATATAAAAATTGAGATAGGACATCACCATGTATGTAACACTGTCATTTTTTTCTAATATTATGTCAGAGGCATGTTTCCATATCAACAAATATAAATCAGTATTGCAACTTTTGTTGGTTGTTGGCTTTCCAGTATGTATATAAGTTCTTTTACCAGACTCCTACTGATGATTGATTAGGCCTTGTAAAGTCTCCCCCTCTTTTAAATATTGCTGTGTTGAACATCTTCATATGTCACTTTGCACATTATCATGGTATTTCTTTGGAATTATTTCTCAGAAATATAAATTGTCAGAAGCATAACTCAGGATGGCACCAGAGGCATTTGCAAAAAGGAAAAATGTAAATATCATTGAGGGACACCTGAACTTTTAAGTGCTTTTGTCAATTAAATTGTTCAAATGAAAGTAGCAGTCAAGACTTTCATCACTTATAACAAGAGTGTAAGTAAAAGTCTAGACTTAAGTATTGGTTCCCATGTTTCATTTTTCCATATAGGTGGATCAGGGCAGATAGAATGGTCTTGCTGTTGAGGGAGTACCAAACAAAGGCTTAAAGGAAACAGACTGTGTTGACCCAAAATATGCCTCTTTGACAGAAAAATTACTTTGTCCCCATTCTATAGGCACTTTGTAACTACGTATAATAATGGGATTTGTTGTTACATACTCATACATGCACACAATATAACAGTATAATTTCATTAATAGTGTTCCCCAGTATTCACACACACACACACACACACACACACACACCACAAATTATTTTTGAGCAGAAGGCAATAAAACAACAACAAATGGAGGGAAAAGGTCTTCCTTTCTTTATTCTTTTTTTTGAGTCTATCTTTTTTTATTTATATATGACAGCAGAATGCTTTACAATTCTTATTACACATATAGAGCACAATTTTTCATGTCTCTGATTGTGTACAAAGTATATCAAAAGACACACAAATACACACCAATTCGTGTCTTCATACATGTACTTTGGATAATAATGATCATCACATTCCACCATCCTTGCTAACCCCATGACCCCCTCTTTCCCTTCCACCCCTCTGCCCTATCTAGAATTCATCTATTCCTCCCATGCTCCCTCTCCCTATCCCATTTTGTCAAATGCTTTTTCTGCATCTATTGCTTCGTGTGGTTTTTGATATGTATAAATTTCAGTCACCACAGTTTACTTAACAATACTCAGTTCCCAACAAATTGTTCAAATTTTAGTGACCACAGTTTATTAACTATGAGTAATTGTATAAAGTACATGTTTTACTGCTATGTCTTTTGTCTACAAATCACTATGTAAGTAACAGATCAATAAATAGATCAGTGGCCAGTCATGGGTCTTCTCTCAGTGTTGGTCAGTTATTGGTCACTGTGTCATTTATTCAGTTTATCCATAGACAGCCAAATGTATAGTTATGTTGCCTCTTTGTCTCTCAATGATATACCTATGTGAAGTTTTATAAAAATTAATAATCAAAAGAGGGAACTGGCCAACAAAAGTAAAAGTGCAAAAAAGAAACGTGAAGGAACAATTTTGAAGGTGAAATTGAATTGAATAGAAATGGAATTATAGGAGAAAAAGTGACCATGAGAATGTTAACACCACCACTGTTCAAGAGAGCTGCAGATGGAAGATCAGACTTATCAACATAAACTCTGAGATGTGGTGGTGACACAAAGAATAAGATGTCCCAGAGGAAATAATACTGGCAAAATCTTCACATTAAAGGAACTCTGGGACAATTCACAACTTTGAGAGCCCAAAGAATAAAACACTGGAAGCAGATCTAAACTTAAAAGAGAGTATGAAAATTTGCCAAGGCATGAAAAAGATGCTCATTTTGTGTCATAAATTACAAAGTTTTCTTGAAAAATAGGGTACTTTGGAGAAAAAGAAGTAAAGAACTGGGGCTGGGGTTGTAGCTCAGTAGTAAAGTGCTTGCCTAGCATGTGTAAGGCACTGGCTTTGATTCTCAGTGCTGCATAAAAATAAATAAAGGTCCATCGACAAAAACAAATTTTAAAAATAACTGAATTCTCAATGCTTTAAATGTTTTAAATTACAGCATGCCGAATATATAAGAATTTTGCTATTGGTTTATGTTCCTATGTATTTATCATCAACAATTGGAGAGTTTTTAACATTTCAACTATTATGGTTTGGGTGTGAGCTGTCTCCCAAAAGTTCATGTGTGAGACAATGAAAGAAGGTTCAGAGGAGAAATGATTAGGTTGTAAGAGTCTTAACTCAGTTAATTAAGAGTCTTAACTCAATTAATTAATTAATATCTGATAGAGATTAACTAAGTGGTAACTGAAGTGGTAGGGTGGAGCTGGAGGAGGTGGGAATTGGGGGTGTGACTTTGAGGTATATATTTGTATCTGGCAAGTGGAGACCTCCCTTTCTGCTTCCTCCTTGTCATGTGAGCTGTTTCCCTATGCCACACTCTTCTGCCATAGTGTTCGGCCTCTAGCCCCAAAGAATGAAGCCAGTCTTCTATGGACAGAGATTTCTGAAACTGTGAGTCCCTGAATATTGTTCTGGTTGGGTTCCTTTAGTTATAGCAGCAAAAAAAAAAAAAAAAAAAAAAAAAAAAAAGCTGACCAAAACATCAACCAAAATTTGTAAAGGTCACAGGAAAATTGGTAATATATTCCATTGGTAGTAAGATCATTTTGCACGGTCTCAGCTTGTGCAATCATATTTTGATGGCGCAATGCTGTGTAGCGTGAGCACTGCCAGGACTCAGGCAGACGGCGCATTCACCTGGGTAAGAAAAATGACTCCCATGAGATGATGCTGACCTAGAGGATGAAGGTGCTGCCATACAGTTATGAGGGGACACTGTCACTCAGGAGATCTCTCCTCATAATCCATGTACTTAAGTGTAATGTGTTCTGAAGGTTTTGCTTGAAAAAGTAGAGAGATTTTTGACCCTGGTTCCCTGCATATGCATCCCTATTTTCTTTCCTTCAGGGAAGGAGAATGTCTAAGTCAAAACCAAAAAACACTGTCTTGCTTCACGTTAGTTGCTGTGTCAGGGAGGGTGTTAGTTCTTATTCCAGTACTTTCATATGAAGTCATCCTGGCCACTTAATCTTGCAGCACAGTGACACAACAAAACCCTCTCAGCCTAATGGGTTCAGGCACATCTCTCCTGGGCTGGTAGCCAGAAATGGATTGATGAGCTGGTTTAAAAGATGGAAAACATAAGGAATAAACAACAAAAAGAAAGAAATACAGATTCTGTTAATGGCTATAAGTGAGAATTTTTGCTTAAAATCTCAATGATGTTCCACAATGCGGCGAACGTGATATATAACACCATCAAGGACTGGCTGGGCTTAATGGGGTCACTTGATTTAAATGCCTCAAGAAGCAGTGTTTCTATTTTGGGCCCAATAAAGGAGTCTGCCATGGTATACGTCAATGAATTTAAAAAGGTAAATCATGCCTATAATGTGATCTATTTAAGGGAGAGAGAGTCCTAAGAAGGAACCTGGACAGTGAGACATGAGATGTAATCTTAGACAAAAAGCACAATATAACCTCATCCCTAGAGTAAAGATATACAAAAGGCAGAGCCAGCTTTATTTATAGATGTTCTACCTCTGACTGTAAGATGTAATTTGAGGAACTCCAAGACCTGTCTTATCAGATATATGTCCTTGCCAGGTTCTTATATTTCCTGTCTTTTATCCTGCCTTTAAGAGTTTTTTAGGATCTGCCTTTGACTAGTAGCATGACCCTGAAGCAAGTACCTTTGATTGCAGCTTCGTCACTATAAAGTGAGGAGGTTTAAGGAATAGATCTCTAATGTCTTTCAATTCAATGGCTTCCTGACTCTGAAAGTTTGCATGAGAAATGCCTTTAATTGAAGGAATATTTGGTATTCATAAATTAATTTTCTAAAATTTTTTGTTGTTGTTGATAGACCTTTATTTTATTTATTTATATGCAGTGCTGAGAATCAAACCCAGTGCCTCACATGTGCCAGGCAAGTGTGCTACCGCTGAGCCCCAGCCCCAGACCCTCTATAAATTAATTTTAACGAATTAAATTTTACTGACATAAGAATTTTATATTGTTCTAGAAAGAATTTAAGGTGATACATTCAGTCAGTGTTCTCCAGTGAAACAGAATCAGTAGGATACATGAAGTTACACAAAAAGATATTTATTATGGGAACTGACTCAAGAGATTATAGAGGCCAAGAACTTGCCATCTGAATTTGCCATCTGAAAGCTGAAAGCCTGTGGTGTAATTCAGTCTGAATCTAAAGGCCTGAGAATCAAGGACGGTGGGCCACTGTTATAAATCCCAGTCAAAGACAGAAGGCCTGAGAACTGGGGGAGAACCAAGGGGCTGGAAGTGATGCCCAGGGTCTGACGGCCCAAGAACCAGAACCTTCCTACCCTGAGGGCAGAGAAAATGGACATACCAAGTCAAGGAGAGAGCAACTCACCCTTCCTCTGCCTTTTTGTTCTATTTAGGTCCCCAGTGGATTAGAGGATGCTTGCTCACATTGTGAGAACAGATTTTCTTTACTCAGGCTACCAATTCAAATGTTAACCTTTTCCAGGAACATCCTCACATATATAACAAAAAAATAATGTTTACTGATTATCTGGACATTATACATAAATCATATATATCCTACATAAATTATATAATTACATATTTTGTTATATATATATGTATATGTGTGTATATATATATATATATATATATATATATATATATATATATATCTTTTATATAAATAAATATATCTGAAGCCTGAGAACCAGAGAAATCGGTGGTGTATATAACAGTCTAAGGAGAGAAGATGAGATGAGATGCCCTATCTCAAGTAGGAGGCCTTTAGTTGTACTTAGGCCTGTCATTTTTTTTTCTTTGTACTGGGATTTAAACCCAGAAGAGCTTTACCACTGAGCCATGTCCCCAGCCCTGTTTTTTTTTATTTTGAGACAGGGTCTTGCTAAGTTGCTTAAGCCCTTGCTAAGTTGCTGAGGCTGGCTTTGAACTTATGATCATCCTGCCTCAGCCTTCTGGGTCACTGAGATTACAGATGTGTGCCCCCATGCCTGGTTCAGGACTGTCTTATTTGTGTTGCTGTAACAAAATAACATAGACTGGGTAGTTTGCAAATAGTAGGGATTTATTTCTCACAGTTCTAGAGGCTGGAAAGTCCAAGGATGGTGTCTGGTGAGAGTTGCATTCTCTGCTTCAGGGTGGTGTCTTGTTGCTGTGTCTTTTGGAGGAATGCTGTGTCCCTGCGTGGAGGAGGAAGGGTCAAAAGGGGCAAACTCACCCTCATCACACCCTCTTATAAGGCATTAACCCATTCATGGGGTGGAGCCATCATGGCCTAATCATCTCCCAGAGGCTCCACCTCTTCATAGTGTTGCATTTGGGATTAAGTTTCAACCTGGTTTTGGACACAAATATTCAAACTACAGCAAGACTTTCAGCAGATTAGGTGATCCCACTTTGGGGAGTGATATCTACTGAAACCACCAGTTCAAATACTAATTTCATTCAGAAACACTGTCTTGGACATGTCTAGAAATGTTTAATGAAGACAACTATGGCCCAGTCAATCATCACAGATGATTTCAGATTGTGAAAATTGTGGCGACATAACAACCAAATACAATGTATGAATCATGACTGGATCTCAGGCAGTGGACACAAAGGCCATTTAGCAGAAGGTACAGCACAACTGTGTTACATGATGCTATTGAATTAATGTTGGTTCTTTTAGATGTGTCCATGTGCTGCAGTTGTGCAGGATAATGACCTTGTTCATGAAAGCTGCAAGATGGAGAACTGAGGACTGTTCTGCCACGAAGTCTATTGTGTATTTTTGGAAGGTTTGGCAAATGATAAGTGTGTCTATATACAATGGGAAAGATGGAGCAAATGTAATAAGACGCTAACAGCTGGTGAACTTAGTGTGGGATACACTGTTGTACCATCTCTTCCATGAGTTGAAGTTTAAATTTTTGGGGGGGTATTTTTCACTAAGTCTTTGAAATGTTTATCTCCCTCTGTAAACTTTCTGACAACATTTCCTGGCACACACCCCTACGTATATTTTTATCCTCCCCATGCCAAGCAGAGAGGAGAAAGACAAGAGGGAGCTCATGTCATCTCTAAGTTCCCAGTTTGTGACACACTCCTGTTAATCCTATTTGGGATTTCTCTGGAAAACTGTTTCTCAAAGTGTGTTCTGTGAACCACCATGAGCCTGCATATAATACTAAATTTGCCTCACACTTACTGAAGTTCTGGAGCTGGGCCCCAGGATGCTGAATTTTAATGAAATCCCCTGTGGTTCCTTTGAACATTGAAGATTGAGAAACCCCATTCCAACATCTGACTTCACACTTAACATCACCAAAAACACCCTCAACAGTATTGAATAGGAACATGAATTTGCATGTAAAATTATTTTTGGAGATACTGGGGAATGAAATTGACCAAATTATGTTATGTGCATGTACAAATATGTAACAATGAATCCCACTATTATGTATGATTATAATGCACCAATAAGAAAGAGTGAAAATAAAAATAAAATTGCTTTTGGCAGGTTACATTAGAATTTTAAAATTAAAAAATAATTTTCAAATTAAGATATGAATAAAACAATATGACAGTATATACAGAGAACTAACACTCTTAGTCTGTTTTGTGCTGCTGTACCACAGATAAGGAAATTTATAATGAACAGGAATGTATTGACTCCTGATTCTGGAAGTTTGGAAGTCCAAACTGAGGGATCAGCATCTGTGAGGCCCTTCTTGCTGCATCATCCTATGGCAGAAGGCAGCAGGGCAAGAGAACAGGGAGTTTGAGAGAGAGGGAAGGGGGCAAACTTTTCCTTTTATAAGGCTCACATTCCCATGACAAGAAACCCACTGCCGTGACAATGACACTAATCATTCATAAAGAGCAGACTCTTCATAACTCAAACATGCCCCAAAGGCCCCACCTCTTCTTTGGGGGTTAAGTTTCTAACACATCAACTTTGGGGGACACATTCAAAGAATAATTTACTTCTTGATGTGGGAGCTGATTCACCCATTGCTATTTCATCAAATTTATAGTTTGGCCCCTCATACAGACCTCTGTGCATTTCATTCCTAAAAGAATCATACCTCCTTTCTGCCTCTACCCACTCACATTCCTCCATATGATTACCCAGAACACTGCTGCTCATGTTTAAATATAACAATCGTTTTCAGATTAGTTTCTCCACACTGGGTAACATCTTTATTAAATAGGAAGAGGTTGCAGTAACCTGGCTACCTCCTAGGGCAAAGCACAAAACTAATGCTCAGAGGGAGTAAGTACGGGCAATGAAGCTTTGGTTGACACAGAAATGGACCAGAAGAGAGAACATACTGGAAGTGTGGTATTATGTCTGAGTCTGGTGGTGCACTGAAGTTGGGGACCCTGGCCCAGAGAGGACCCAGAGTTTTAAGAGTGCTAATGGGGGGTATGGAGGTGGGGCCAAGAGTGGACCAGAGGGACAGGGGAAAATAACTTTGAATCCAGAATTTTGGCAAAGAGTTTTTAAAAATCACTTTTCCTATTCAGAAATTCTTAAAAGGAACGTTTAAGACACTCCGTTTTCAAGAATTTTGCTCCATAGAGACAAAATCTTCTTGGTTGTACGTACTAAAATGTCATCCTTAGGGATTTGCACTGGAATTGCTTCTAACAAAATAGATAGCCTACATCTTGGGAGCAAATTTTTACCCCTCACAATCAGATAAAGCACAAATCTCTGGGGTATATAAAGAACTAAAAAAGCTAAGCACCAAAAAAAAAAAAATAGCTCAATTAATAAATGGGTCAAGGACCTGAACAGACACTTCTCAGAAGAGGATATACAATCAATCAACAAATATATGAAAAAATGTTCATCATCTCTAGCAATTAGAGAAATGCAAATGAAAACCACTCTAAGCTTTCATCTCACTCCAGTCAGAATGGCAGCTATTATGAAGACAAACAACAATAAGTGTTGGCGAGGATGTGGGGAAAAAGGTACACTCATACATTGCTGGTGGGACTGCAAATTGGTATAGCCAACGTGGAAAGCAGTATGGAGATTCCTTGGAAATCTGGAAATGGAACCACCATTTGACTCAGCTGTCCCTCTCCTCCGTCTATACTCAAAGGACTTAAAAACAGGATACTACACGATCACAGCCACATCAATGTTTATAGCAGCACAATTCACAACAGCTAAACTGTGGAACCAACCTAGATGCCCTTCAGTGGATGAGTGGATAAAAAAAAATGTGGCATAGATACACAATGGAATATTACTCAGCAATAAAAGAGAATAAAATCGTGGCATTAGCAGGTAAATGGAGAAGATAATGCTAAGTGAAGTTCGCCAATACCCAAAAACCAAATGCTGAATGTTTTCTCTGATATAAGGAAGCTGACTCATAGTGGGGTAGGGAGGGGGAACATGGGAGGAATAGATGAATTCTAGGTAGGGAAGAGGGGTGGGAGGGGAAGGGAGGAGGCAGGGGATTAGCAAAGATGGTGGAATATGATGGACATCATTATCCAAAGTACATGTATGAAGACACGAATTGGTGTGAATATACTTTGTATACAACCAGAAATATAAAAAATTGTGCTGTATATGTGTAATAAGAATTGTAATGGATTCCACTGTAATTTCTTTAAAAAAATCAATTAAAAATTTTTTAAAAACAAACAACAAAAAAACAAAATGCCTCATGAGCCCCGCCCCCCACCCAGAGAACGCACCACCCTCCCAGCCTGGTCATGACTGAGATTGAAATTGGAATCAGGAGCTAATCAAAGGTACGACACCATTTCTCTAATCTCTGTTGCTTACTTGTGATAAGTGAGGGATCACTGGGGAGAGGAAGAGGAGGGACTCTTAATGGGGTGAAGAAAACATTGTATAATTGATTATGGTGTTGATGGGACAACCTTGTGATTATACTAAAACTCATTAAATTGTGCTCTTTAATTGGGTGAATTGTATGGAATGTGAATCATATCTCTTAATAAAGCTGTTATATATGTTTTAAAAATCACTAGAACTGGGCGCAGTGGTTCACACCTGTAATCCCAGTTACTTAGGAGTCTCAGGCAGGCAATAAACAAATTAATTTAATTGAATTAAACCATTGGAAACCTATCTAGCAGAAGCAGGT
The DNA here is from genome assembly GCF_001458135.2 of Marmota marmota marmota. Classification (NCBI taxonomy): domain Eukaryota; kingdom Metazoa; phylum Chordata; class Mammalia; order Rodentia; family Sciuridae; genus Marmota; species Marmota marmota. The sequence continues at coordinate 846,677 of NW_025999925.1, read as the reverse complement.
GAGGCCTCTTTGTGATTTTATACTGACCCCTGGGTCCAGCATTGGCAGCTACGTGTTACAAAGGCTAAGGGAAAACTGCAGGAAACTTGTTAGCCAAGTTGGGTGAGAGCTAATTGCTAAGTTTGGGATATAATTGTGAGTGTGTCCCTCAAAGTGCTGGTACTCAGTGTAGGGATGTTGGGAGGTGGGACCTCAAGTCAACTGGGGACACTGCCCTGAGATGGAACTGTGAAGCTCTGGCTTCCTGTCTGGCAATGTGACTTCTCCCTGTTACATATACTCCTGCCATGATGCTATGAGGTCCTCACTGGGGCAGAGCTGATGCTGGTGACCTCCCCTCAAACCTCCAGAACCAAGAGCTAAATAAACCTCTCTTCTTTATGAAGTTTTCCTGCCTCAGGGATTTTCCATATAGTAACACAACAGACTAAGACTAATCACGAAGCTTTTCAAGAAGCATGGATAAAAATGAAAAAGACCCATTTCTGTGTGTCTCCTACCCATTCCATCTGTTTTAAAATAGATTAAGTAAGCGGAGGGATGAAAAAGACAAGGTGGGATGTGGGCTACATTTTAGTCAAAATTCAATATATTATTTTAAATGTGACAGCGTGTCTGAAGAGCTGACACCAAGATGACGTGTGCTGAGTGAGATGAGTAGGATTGTTCATGTACTGTTATTATAATAATTGAATTTTCAGAAGCAAGGATTTATAGACAGGCATCTGTAACTGCCAGCCTGCATCCTTGGGTGTTACTTGATGTTTTAGGGAACCTCAAAACTCGCTGCTTCATTTGTTTTGAGTTTATAAGTCTCAGCAACAGTAATTTGGCCTCTTCTTTAAGCCGTCTCACCCAAAACACTTTAGGGCTTTGGGGGGATGAGGAGAGGTAGAAGAATAGAAAAATATGACTATTAAGTAATGAGCTTTTCAAGCTTCAGAATACACGAATCAAGTGATGAACAACCCAGATTCTCTGACTTCCCTCTGAGAAAGTGGTGCCACTTAAGGTATGAGATCTGGCCCTCTGGGTCAGGGTGTAGGTCAGGACATCACATTGCCAGGGGCTGTGAGGTATGTAGAAAGAGGTGCCTTGGGGAGAAACAGAAGGAGAAGTCAGAGAGATCATCTAAAGGAGTCACTAATCACAAAAGACAGGGTCAAGAGGGACAATTAAATACAGGGGCTCCAGAGAAACTAAATAAGAAAAGAAGATTTGAAGCAAAGGGTGGGGGAGGGGCTGAAGGGACATTTCAGTGGCCTTCGTGGAGCACTACAAGATCCGACAGGTTGACCCTGGAGGGACAAGGAGGAGGAGGGAGCTCAAATGCTGGGACTCTCTCCCTGTTCCTTGTTCCATGAATATTCTTCCTAGAGCCAAATCAAGGAATTCTGGAATCCAGTATTTCCACGAGTCAGTCCAAGGATAATAGTGCTTATGTTTAAGGATCTCTGAAGCTGTAGCCGGATCCATTGCCAAAAAACCCTCACTACTGGAAAATTCTCTTTTATATCAAACTGCACATTTCTTACCTAGGCCACTTATTGGCTGGGGTGTCAACACACAACTGTGAATGTGTTGGAGGCCAACTAATCTCTGTAAGGGTTTGTTTTTTCATTTGTAAAATGGAAGCAATAATAAGATCCGTTTTATTTTAGGGGCTAAATGAGATGAGACCCATAAACATAGAGAGTGGTCCTCGGCATATGGTATGCATTGATTTCAGCATTAGACTCAGTATTAATATTAGTATTTCTGTAGCCCTTAATAATATTGAAGCCTACACTGCTAGAGTTTATACTAATCAGAAGGGGCTCTTTATCTGGCAGTTTGGTAGTGAAGCCTAGTCCTTGTCATGGAGTTGCAGAATGATGGACTGCGTAGTCTGGTGCATGGGTGGTAAGCACAGGCTGCAGCTGCACAGAGCCTGCCATGCTGGTTCAGGCCTGAGGTGCAGCAAGCCAGGGTGCTCAGACCTGTCCTGTTGTACTGCAGCAGCCCAGCCTGGACTACACACATCACTGCAGCGGGGCACCTTTGAGCATCCACTATCTCATCAACCTCTTGCTTCCCAATAAATGGCTGGGAAACAAAAGTGGAAAAGACCTGAATAGGATTGCAGGGCTAACCAATCACATACTTTCCCAAGCCCCGATTAGTATATTTGGACCAATAGCATTAGTACTATTAGCTTGATACCATCCCATTTATTGGTTCTTGATTCTACTTCTTGTGCTTTAGGAGTCTTGTTGAGGAATCTGGCTCCTAAGCTGACATGGTGGAGATTTAGGCCTACTTTTTCGTCTGTTAAACTCAGGGTTTCTGTTCTAGTGCCTACGTCCTTGATCCACTTTGAGTTGAGTTTTGTGTAGGGTGAGAGATAGGGGTTTAATTTCATTTTGCTACATATGGATTTTCAGTTTTCCCAGCACCATTTGTTGAAGAGGCTATCTTTTCTCCAGTGTATGTTTATGACATGTTTGTCTAGTATGAGAAAACTGTATTTATGTTGGTTTCTCTCTGTACAGAATGGTATCAAACTAAAAACCTTCTTTACAGCAAAGGAAACAATCAATAACATGAAGAGAAAGCCTACAGAACAGGAGAAAGTCTTTGCTGCCTGCCCCACAGATAGAGCGTTAATCTTCGGGATCTATAAAGAACTAAAAAATCTTAACACTAAAAAAATCAAATAACCCAATCAACAAATGGGCAAAGGAATGGAACAGACACTTCACAGAAGAAATGTGATTGGTCAACAAATACATGAAAAAATGTTTAACATCTCTAACAATTAGAGAAATGCAAATAAAAACTATACTGAGATTTCATCTCATTCCAGTCAGAGTGGCAGTTCAAGAATACAAGTAACAGTAAATGTTGGTGAGGATGTGGAGAAAAAGGTACACTCATACATTGCTGGTGGGTCTGCAAATTGGTGCAACTGCTATGGAAAGCAGTATAGAGACTCCTCAGAAAACTTGGAATGGAACCACCATTTAACCCAGTTATCCCACTCCTTGGCATATACCCAAGGAACTTAAAACCAGCATACTATAGTGATGCAGCCACATGAATGTTAATAGCAGCTCAAATCACAATAGCTATGAAACCAACCTTGGTGTCCTCCAACAGATGAATGGATAAAGAAAATGAGGTATATATACATAATGGACTATTACCCAACCATAAAGAAGAATGAAATTATGGCATTTGCCAGTAAATGGATGGAACTGGGAACTATCATGTTAAGTGAAATAAGCCAATCCCCCCAAACCAAAGGCTAAATATTCTCTCTGATATGCAGATGCTAACACAGAATAAGGGGGGTGGTAAGAATAGAAGACAGGGAAGAATAGAAGTTCAGTGGATTAGACAAAAGGGAATGAAGGTAAAGGAGGAAGGATGGGAATAGGAAAGACAGCAGAATGAATCAGCATTACTTTCCTATGGTCATATATGAATACATGACCAGTGAAACTCTACATCATGTACAGCCACAAGAATGGGAAATTATACTCCATGTATGCATAATATGTCAGAATGCATTCTACTGTTATGTATAACTAAAAAGAACAAATTAAAAAAAAACAACAACTCTGATTAGCACAAATTTGGACCAAGAACATTCACCCAAGTGCTACATAAACCCCAAGACTAGCACAATCAAGTCACAACCCCTCTCAGGTCCCCTCTTGCCCCTATAAGAATTCTGTCATTTCTTCACACTTGAATAAACCCTACTCTTTTCACTCTTGACTTCTGTTGTCCTGTAAATTTCATTCTTTGGATTTTTGAGACAAGAACCTGGAATGAAGTTGGTGGTGAGCTGCTGGGGTCTGGTGCAACACTGGAGGGCGTAACCTGCCAATTGGAGCAGCAACACTGACAGCTGCAACATGCCACTTGATAGTAGTGGAGAAGAAATGGGTTTTGCTGGCTGAGATCCTCAGAGTGGACCCTGGTGTGTATCTCCTGCTGTGATTAGCTGCTAACACTGAAATGGTCTTTCTCAGCCACAAAGGCGTGAGCTTGCACAGGACACTCCTGCCAAAAGAAGTGGAGAGTCAAGTTCCTTCACAAACTCTGTTTTCAGTAGCACCCCTAAGTTTCTTGGTAACACTGATGAACAGGAAATGTAGATATTGTTCTACTAAAAGCTTGCTGCATGACAGATCCCTGGGACATGCCTGGTTAGTATTAGCTCTTTTTAACCTGCATAATGACCAGTGGATAAACAAACCCTGTTTTATACATGAGGAAACAAATTCAGAAAAGTCAGTGCCTTGCCCAAGGACTTAACAGCTGGTAAGTTAGGGGGAAGAACTTGAATATAGTCCTATGAAACTCTAAAGCTTCCACCTAGAATAAGAGAAACCATTAGATAATCCAGTAGAGACTTGTAGATTTTCCCAGTAGGTTTTCTAAACCTTTCTTGAAGTCATTTATATTTTCAGTTTATACTGGTCTCTATATTAAATTCTTCAAGCTTCCCATAATATTCTACACTTTTCTCTGAAGTGACTTATGGTCAATACAGTATCATAGGAGACTATGTGGGTACAATTTCCAGCCTCTCACCCTCTCTACTTCTTTCATAGTTGTTCTACTTTTATCTGTTAGGATTCTACATAAGATGATACCTTTTAAGGGGGGGGGGCGGGGAAGCTTGTTTCTAATAATATAAATGTTTTTAAAAATCAAAACCTGAAGCTGTTGTTAATATTTGTCTTTATTTTCTCAAAACAACTTACTAAAAAATGCCCTACCCTCATTTCTTATATTCTAAGATTTGATGCACAGGTGTCTGTTTCTGCTCTCTACACCCTTCAGGGATTTTTAAATTTAAAATAATTAATATGTTAGACATAACTTGTTTTTCTCTGTTATGTTTTCCTTTGGAGAACTTTCCTTTACTAATCCCATGTACTTCTAGGAGGGCTCATTCATTACCCAGACATGGCTGATCATGTATTCCATTATTATGCAGGAAAATTTATTAGTTCGAGAATGGATATGTGACTGAAGCCTACAACAAATTTGAGTCCTTTCCCAGATTAATATATTGTCATTGGGAAAGAAAAATACTCTACTAGATTGCAATCTCCTGCAACTGGTAGCAATGTTGCCCCTATACACAACAGATATTAGCTAATGAATAAAACCTTGCAAGGATGAGCAAGAGCAGAGAATGGAGGGGAAAGTCAGTCGTGATGATGTCATTTGAGCCCCCAGATCCAGTTGAGCCAGAAACAACTTTGATACATGGATTTTCCCATTTTGATGAGCCAAGATTTCACTTCTTCCTGGATGCCTTCCCAAATTAGTCCTATCATTCTTGACTGCATTGTCCTTTGTCTCCCTGGCATTTGAGGATTTATGCAACACTTACTTGGGCATGTCAGCAATGCTGTTGTGACAAATAAGTGTCCTTCACTTATCTTAAACATAGACCTCAGTTGCTTCCTCATTCAGAAAGCTAGTTTCTAGAGCAAGTGGTCATTGCCTCCAAATCTACAGTGTCTCAGGGACTCTTAATAATTGAGCCTGACTTTCCCAGAGGACAGTAATGCATTTTATTTAGGAAAACTGAACATTTTGCCCTTTGTTGCATTAAGAAGAGTGACTGTCAGCTTCTTCTGGAAGCTCTGACCAGTGGTCTGCCTCATGGACAAGTAGAGTGGTGACCATGTCCTCAGTTCTGGTCTTTACCATGTGCCTTCTTTTTATGAGTGAGAATTTTCTGTTATCTCTATTTTATCATTCTCTTCTTTTCACTGCTTGCAGTTGGAGATGCTACATAAGAAGGAAAATGATTTGTGGAAGATGCTGAGAGTATGGCTCAGTGGCAGAGTGCTTGCCTAACATGTGCAAGGCCTTGGGTTTGACCCCAAGCATCACCCAAAAGAAAATTGTTTGGGGTTAAATAATATGATCCCTTATTGTTCAGTAATTGTTTCACATATGGGAACATTTTGATTAGAATTCCACAGAGGATTAAATGAAATAATAGCTGCAATGTTCTTTGTGGGTCTCTGGCACATCATAGGTATTTTAAAAACATTATCTTGCTTCTTGTTTTCTCACTGTAACCCTTAGCACATTTCCTTTTCCTGTATTATAATACTTTACTATAGTAAATTAACAAAATTAGGGAAAAACCAGGAACATCTTTTCTTGCACTTGATCAGTTAGCAAATATTCATTGAGCATCTACTATATTCAAGACACTGAAAGACGCTGGGGACCTGAGACTGACCACAAGAGAGTTTCTGCTCATTATATGTAATGGTTTTATTAGTGGAATTCTTAAGAGAGATTCTCTATTTTGTATCCAAACTGAGAGGTCTCCCATCTCATGTGACTTATGAAAATCCGCCGTAGCAGCATTTTAAAGCACAGCTACTAAAAATGTTAATTTTTGCTTTCCTTACCTGTTGCTGACAAAGAGATTCTCACATGATCTAACTGCTGGTCATTGTAACATGGGACCAGGGAGCCTTGCCTTGGTCAAGGCCACTAAAGGAATCTAACACAGGTGGCTGCAAGGCTGTCCTTACCATGTGCATCACTCCATGAGGGCATAAGCAAGGCTCTAAATTCTTCCTAGATTCTGGCAGGGCAAGAACTGCATTAATTTTCCCCATAGCAGTGATGAAGGGAAAATGTTTTCCCTTGCATTCTTCACAGAATAACTAAATTGCTTCAGTTATATTTTTCATAAAAACAATGTCTGAACTCAAATGTCTCCTTAGGATGTAGTTATAAGCACATCAAAGGCTTCTGAGGGGAGACCCTCTCTGTCTCAGCAGGAAAACCAGTGGAATTCAAACAGCCTCATCCTATATTGTGTGGTGCTGGCTTTGAGCTCAGAGAGTGTTCAAGGGGAAGTGGAAGACTCTGGGGATGAAGGGATATTCTCAAACTTTATTTACAAAGCCAAATGCATTCTGAGAGAAGAATGCACATCTCCATGAATCTGAGACCATTCATTCTCTCAACTCATCTAAATGATTTAGAACCACAGGCCTAAAACTGTGGAATCATCCTGGCTTCTTCTTTTCCTTTCATACCCCATTTCTGCTCTATAGGAAATCTTGCTGGCTCTGTTATAAAAACAAACATGCAGAATCCCACCATTTCTCTTCTCCTCCCCTGTTTGCATACTGGTCCAAGCCATCAGCACCTCCCACATGGGTTATTGCAGGACCTCTGATGTGGCTTCCTGTTCCCATCCTTGTCCTCATGCAGGCCACTCTCAATTCGGAGTGATCCTTCTAAAACTTAATTCAGATTGTGTCCCTCCTCTACTCAGAATCCTGCAGTGTGGGTCTCTGTCACATCATAGGTATTTTAAAAACATTAGAGTAAAAGCCATCTTTAGATCTATCTGGCTTCTCTGACCTGCCTGGCCTCACCTATCAGCCCTGGCTTGACCCAGTTAGCCACAGTGGACTCTGTGTGGTTCTGAAAGCAGAACTTTCCATGGAAGCTTCCCCCTGCTTGGACGCTCACCCCCAGAGGTCTCCATGTTGCACTTCCTCAGCTCCTTGAGTCTTTACTCATCTGCCCAGGAAGGTTTATCATGTGCATCTCATAATAACTGCAACCTGCCCTCAGGTAATCCTTCTCCATCCTTCTATTATGATTTATCACCTTCTAATAGAATATAAAATGTATTTATATATTTAGGTTTTTTACTATCTTCTACTATAAGACTAAAGTCTCCCAAGGTGGGGAAATTGTTTTGTTTTCCACCACAGTTTCTCTCCAATGCTGAGAATAGCACTGGTTATACAGCAGGAGTTCAGTATCTATTTGTTGAGTAAATATGTGGTTTCTTCAGAAAAGATCCACTTGTAGCTCAGAATGGACAGTGAATGAGCCTCAGTGCCTCTCTCCCCAAGTTTTTTCCAAGGCATAGAGAAATTCATAATTACTGGGAGCCTCTCTGTGGGCTCAATCATGCCTTCGTGCCTGCTTCTTAGGGCGGAGGATCACTCACTGCTAATTATCCAGAGAAAAGATGGCTAAATTATGGTATTGCTTGTAAAGTGCAGCAATTTTCTTAAAATTGGTTAATGTGAGTGCTCAAGAGTATGAATCTTAGACAATTCCAGACTTCAGTCTTCTGGGAGTTCACAGAACAGCTTTCAGGTAAAAAGAAAAATGGGCTCCAAAATTCCCTTGGAAAATCCTCTTCCTCCTTTCTCTTTCTGTTTTTAACCCTTGAATATTCTGGTCATCTTTGGAGGAAAAAAAATAAAGTTAAACAAGCTATTTCAATGACATGGAAATTACTTTAGATCTAACACTAACATTGATTAGAAATTTGAGCTTTGGTGTATTTTCTTTGGCATCACACTTTGTTTTTTGAATGACCAGAGGGGGGAAATGAGTCCAGGTGTCTCAAGTCTGCATGGGTCCAGGGTAGGAGCTGAAATGCCTTTTTTGTACAATTAGCTGCCACTCTTTGGAACTAAACTTAGGAAGAAGAGGAAAGTTGTAAGGAAGGTTGCACAATTTCAGTTTAGATGAGCAGTTGAAGCATATTTTGCTGATGGGGTCATTACAACCCGGCTATGCTGACCTGAAATCCAAGGAGGAGCAGCACTGTTTCTAGCCTGGAGAACAGAGCTGCCTGTTTTCCAGGAGCATGCTTTGGAAGCAGGTAACAATAGAGTCCCCTTCATATCCACCCAGCCGGCAAACTATGTGGGTAGACTGTACATTGTTAGTTGATAGCATGTGCTCAGATAAGGTGACTGTTTTTTAAAAGGAAAAAGGAGGCAGAGAGATACTGACAAAGAAATCCAGGGGTTCTATATATACACCAAAATTTGTACTTCCCACAGCTGACTCGACAGGGCTGAGCTAGAATTGGAAGAAATAGATCCCTATTCCACCCAAAGAAAATAGAAAAAAAGAAGCCACCCATGACCAGGTAGGATCTTCAAGTTTCTGAGACTCTGACTTGTATATATTTTATGTTGAGTTTTAAGCTTCCTTAGTAATAATTACTTTGAAATAGGACTCATAATTTATCTATTGCTTATGAAGGGCTAGGCACCCAGCTAGAAATCCAAATACATCATTTAGCCCTCAAAATAACTAACATAATAATCAATGCTCCCATTTTGCAGGTGAGCAAAGTAACGCTTAGAGAAGTTAAATGATTTGCATGAGGGTATATTGAGGAATGGCCTTGAGTTCAGACCTATGTACTCTGAACCTCCTGCCTTTAAGCATCATGTCATATCTCTTAACATGTTGCTTCCCAAACTTATCTGATCCACCCCTTTCATAGCAAATACTTTAATACTCCTTTATTATTCTAAAGTCAAAGTCATAAATACTGCTGACTACCCTGTAATTAAAAAATATACTTAGTATCCTATGCATAATAAAAAGAAAAGAGAAAAGGAAAGTAATTTATAATAAAATAATGAGGCAGGAAGATAGATCTCCCATAGGCAGCCAGGATAAAGGCCTCAGAGAAGGCAAAGAGGGAAGGGGGCCATGACGCCACCCTGAAGGGAGACCTCAGGTCTGGAGGACATCCTGTGACTTGGTACTCCCTGTCAGCTTAAATCACATGACTTCTTCTGAGTTAGAATACCCATTTCTGTTCCTCACAGCTTCAACTACTTCCTTGGTCACCCTTGCCCCTACCCTTAGCAATGGTCAACTACAAAGTAGACTACTGGAGTGACCAGCACCCCGACAGAGCAGGTCCCTGCTCAGGAGGAGTGAGCTACCTGGGAAAATTAAAAGTCTGAAATAATCAATAAGAAATAAGACAAAGCCAAAGATAGATTTTTAAAAGCATCTGATGGGTCTTCAATCCTGACAGGAGCTGAAACCAAATAACTGAAAAAAAGCCTGAATTCTTCTTCTTTTTTTTTTTTTTTTTTGTGTGTGTGTGTGTGTGTGAGTGAAGGCAAGCACTCTACCATTTGAGCTATATGCCCAGCCCCTGATTCTTTATTTAAGGGGAAGTACATCAAAAGCAGGGATAAGGTTTCAGTGGGAGGGGTTTTGCTTCAGTGCTAGCTTCCTGGTATGGCAGGAGTCTTTCAGTAAACAGGTTGATTGGCATTTGGCAAGTTTCACCCATCTCAGTGAATCTGTGCTTCAACTTAAGTGGTGAGCTAGAACAGGGTGACAATGTGAATTAGGCATTCTCAAACCAGTGGATTCCTCCTGGGAGTTTCTAATACCAGGCTTCCCTTCCTAATGGCTTGAATGTTCACAGTTCACGCCATGTTTATACATGTTTGTTTATTTATTTTTAAATAATTTTTTATTTGTTCTAATTTGTTGCACATGACAGCAGAGTGCATTTCATAGTACATAAATGGAGCACAATGTTTCATTTCCCTGGTTATAAACAAAGTAGAGTCACACCATTCATGTCTTCATACCTGTACCTAGGATAATGATGTCCATCTCATTCCACCATCTTTCCTACCCCTGGTGGCCCCTCCTTTCCCCTCCCTCCCTTTTGCTCTATCCAAAGTTCCTCCATTTCTCCCATGCTCCCCCCAACCCCCATTATGGATCAGTATCCACTTAACAGAGAATACTTTCAGCCTTTGGTTTTTTGGGATTGGCTTATTTAATTTAGCATGATATTCTCCATTTACCTGCAAATGCCATGATTTTATTCTCTTTTAATGCTGAGTAACATTCCATTATTTATATATATATATCACAGTTTCTTTATCCACTCATCTATTGAAGGGCATCTAGGTTGAATCCATAGTTTAGCTACCGTGAATTGTGCTGCTACAAACATTGATAAAGCTGTATCCCTGTAGTATGTTGTTTTAAGTCCTTTGGGTACAAACCGAGGAGAGGGATAACTGGGTCAAATGGTGGTTCCATTCCAAGTTTTCTAAGGAATCTCCATACTGCTTTCCAGATCTTCCTGCAATAGGCCCCTACCTGAAGCACTTCCTCTCCCCAACTGATGTGTCAAACCAAAAGGTTGGATGTGTCCTCTTAATTTTGTAAATAAGGGATTGAAAATTTGCACTTCTGATTCGCTTATTAAGCTCAGAACTTGAAGAGCTTGATTGGTCCATCCTTCATCTCACCAATCACCTGTGCTGGGCCATGAGATATGCCTTTAAAAACCCTTAGACAGCAGACACTCATTGGCATCCTTCTCTTGGGGCCCCACCCATCCAGGAGCCCTGCTTTCTTTCTATTACTCTAGTGAATCCTGTTACTTTGCTCTTAGCCTTTTGTCCGTGGATTTTATTCCTTGAATTTTCAAGACAAAGAACCAACTGCCTAACCCCATGTTATGATAATATGTATTCAGATATGTAAATAAGCAAGCAAAACTACATTAGAAGACAGTGATGATATCAAGTACTTGCATGCATGTGGACAACCATTATGTTGCATATGTTTAGATATTTGATTAATTTCAGGAGCAGTATTGACATAGGTAATATGAATTTCTGAAAGAAAAACAATTTTTGGTATGGTTCTGGGAAAAACAAAATGCAACTTTTCTTCTGTTTATGCAACAATTGTATTCTTCAAAAATGTAATAAAGATTAAAGTCTACTACTCCCAATCTTTTTCATTTATACATAAAGCAGACTTTGTATAGGCTTGGATTATGACAAAGATGAATGCTAAGGGACACTTTTGAATGTCAAGAGATCCAAGACTCTTACCTAATAAATGCCAGTGGGGCCTCTCAGTTATTTTAATTAAAGGGAAAAGAAAAAAACTATACAAAATACCCCCCCCCAAAAAACCCCCAAACTTAGCAAAACGTATCAACACAAAGTTTCAAACACTACTTAAGGGGCAGTTCCACTATTAAAAACTACAGTATTGAAAAAGTTCAGACAAGTTTTAATAGCTCAGACTACTTAAAGAAAACAAATATCTGCCATGCAGAGCTCTGTAATTTTGCATCATAGAATTTCTTGAATGACTCTTTAGTCTGAATATTCCATCTTTCCCCATACCTGTTAGATGAAGCAGACCAACACACACACACACACACACACACACACACACACTGTCATATATCTTGCCTTACCAGTTTAGTACATTCTGGTTACTGATCAGCCCCTTAATTTAAGGTGTACTCACCCCCAGCGCAAGTTGCCAGGTATGGTTGGTCATCTTAATGTCTGTGTTTGGTTGCAGCAGATCTTTTTAGTATCAAAATTTCCTCTCGAAAAGCCTTAACAAAGTAACAGAAAAATAAAAGATACACCTATAAACTTATATACATATAGCCTCATCAAAGTGGTATGATATCCATTCCATTCTTAACTCTTAGATACCATAGAAAACATAGTTACTGTTTGCCAAATATTCCATGATTCATCTTTTTTCCTACTTCCCTAATAAGGCAGGAAAAAAGACCATGTGACCAATTTTGACTGAGGTTGTGTGTAGAAGTGATAGACACATCATTTCTCATGTGCATTAGCATGAGTATTTACCAGCAGGCATAAGTTTTTCTTTCCCTCTCTTCTGCCACAGCCAATAAGGGAGCTAAGTTTTCCACACGGTTTAGTTTCAAGTTAGTGGTAATGCATGAGTGACATGTATGAGGCATGTCATAAGTTAAGTCCCCACTAACTGGACATGTAGAAAAGACAACAGTTTATGAACTGACATTTGGGACTTTTTAAAAAAACTGCCTGCTCTTGCCTAGCCTGCCTAAATGATAATTTAATCACCATTTTAAAATCATCATTTTTTCTTACTCATGTAATTAATGAATAAGAAAAAGCAAGTATCTAAGACCCTTTCTTCCCTACTTTGTAAGCCCGCAGAGACTTGACTACATTCTATGTGGAGAAATTATATTCTATTAAGAAATCACCAATAAATCTGATTCTTAAAAATAATCTTAAAGAGATATGTTTTATCTTTATGAACAAATTATATTTCTTAGTTAAAAATCTTAATTCATATCATTTATTATTGGCTTATGATGAGGAAGGCAAAAATACGATGTTAACAGGCACACTGTTATGAATGCATAATTGACTGTTGAGAGAAATTTCCTGTTAAGATTTTACAACATGCTTAACTAATTTACCTTGTGGCAAAATCATTTAAATATTTTTTACTCAAAATCTTTTAAAATTATTTTAATAATCACTTCTACAGATAAGCTGTAGACTATATCTTCAATAAACCATGTAGATAATATATTATATTAAATCTTATTTTTAATGCCTTTTGGAGGTTGTTTATTTCTGATATTTAACAGTGTGATTCAATGGAGAAAACACAGGTTTTGGAATCTGTATGAAATAGATTTTAGGAAGTAAAGGAATCAATTTTCTTATATGCCTAAAATTTTCTCTGGGCTCAGGGATGTTTGTATTTTTAATTATAAAGGCTATAATTAAGAGCAGGCTCTCCATTTCTAACCCCTGATTTTCACTGTTTTGGTCGCCTTCTTAGAAGGTTCTCTCCTTTTGGTAGCAAGAGGTTTGCCAGCCATTTTAGGATTATACCTTTAAGATTCCAATGCAGCAGAACTTTTATTTTCTCCAGAAAAATCTTTGTGATTCTCTCTGATAGGTTATGGTTGTGTCACATGACAGATCACTGTGTCCATGGAGACACAATGGCCTGATGGACCATGCCTGAGTCCCACACCTTCCCCCTGCCCCTCCCACAATAGCAGTCAACTCAACCCACACTATTTGGACTGAAAATAGGGAAAGGATGGTTCCTAAAGGCGATTTCACCACAAGAAGGGGAAGAATGATAGGCAAACAAACAACATATTTCCACTGTAGATTCAGATATATTTGAGTTTGAAACCTTTCAGTATCTTAAAGGACCTAAAATCAGCATACTATGGTGACGTAACCACATCAATGTTTATAGCAGTTCAATTCACAATAGCTAAACTATGGATCCAACCTAGATGCCCTTCAATAGCTGAATGAATAAAGAAACTATGATATGTATACACAATGGAATATTACTCAGCCTTAAATAAGAATGAAATTGTGGCATTTGCAGGTAAATGGATGGAGTTGGAGAATATCATGCTAAGCGAAATAAGCCAATCCCCAAAAACCAAAGGCCAAATGTTTTCTCTGATAAGCAGATGCTGATACATAATAGGGGAGGAGTAGGGAAGAATGGAGGAACTTTGAATTAGGAAGAGGGGAATGAGGGGAGGGGAGCGGGTGTGAGGGTGGGAAGGATAGTGGAGTGAGATGGACATTATTACCCAATATACATGTATGATTACATGACTGGTGTGACTCTGCATTGTATACAGCCAGAGGAATGAGAAGTTGGGCTACATATGTGTACAATGTGTCAAAATGCATCCAACTGTCATATATAACTAATTAGAACAAATTTTAAAAAAGGAAAAAAAGAAGTTTTTCATCAGTAAAATGGTATAGATGGTAAGGAATACTGACCCTCCAGGGTTCTTGTGATGATGTAATGAGTTAAACAAGGTAAAACATTCAACCTATTCAAATAGGACTATAGAAAGCACTCAATAAATGGAAGCCTGAATTCAGGGTACTTGGTATTAAAGGGCTAGGTGAACATCGTGTTTTTATGATTACCATTGTGGCGGAAAGCTTGAAGGCATGGCTTTCTTTCTGCTTCCATTTAAAGAGGGAATTACCTTCCCTGGTTCAGTAGGTGAAGGTGATTCATGTCATTAACATCATTAAAATGCACACCTGCAGTATGCAACAGAGCAGCTGTGTTTATTACCATAACTCACCAACCTTTCCACAGTAATTTCTCACTTATTGTGGAGAGGTAAACAGTTACATTTTATTTGATGATTGATATACCCCCTATAATTTCATCATTAAAAAAATGAACTTGACATTAGCCTTGTGCAGCATTCATTACCTTATTTCCCTGGATCCACTAAAAACTCACTGGACTCTGAGCTTTATCTTCAGCAATGTGTAACTTTTCTAATGAATATGCAATCGAAGTCTTAACAGGAAACTGCTATTCCACACCCTGATACTTAATCAATAATAATGAGTTCATTTTTTGTAAAGTAATCTCTCTCATTAAGTTGTTTCCCCCACACACGCTGGTACTGGGGATTGAATCCAGGACCTTGCACATGGGAAGCAAGTGCTCTACCACATAGCCACGCCCCCAGCCTTCACTGAGTTTTCAAAAGTTAACACTTTAGCATTTCCTCATTAATATTCATAGTGTAAATTAGTGTTTCTTCCAAAACTTCATTATTTAACAAATATAAAAACCATTTAACATCCACTATAGCCACTCACTTTTAGGAATTTATTTCCATCTTATCCTGTTGGAATGGATAAGGGGATAATGGAAAAGCTGATGTTTACCTCCATTAATTCCTTGCAGTTCAGTTTACAGATATGATGTAGGTGCCAATCAGATACATTCATGCAAGATTTGGGAAGTAGCAAGGAGGGCAAAGCCATTGGCTTCTGCTGTTTTTGCTGTAAATATGACTTGGAGAAACTGATTCCCGGGTCATCAGAAGCTCTTGGGTTTTGGAATATGAAGGATGAGGCACCTGTTTTGCTCATGCACATGGTCTTGGGATAGTAGCCTCATGATTTTAGACAGTCCTGATTGTGGCAGTGACAGTTTTGTTTTGAAGTTGATGGCTTTCTGATTACAGAAGAGGCAGCAGTCCCTGAGTGACCCAATTCTATAGTGTGGCTTTGAGAATTTCCTGAATGCTCATGTAAGAGGCTCTTTATTCAGCTGTCCAAATGATTTTGAATCACTTAATAGATTGTAATCAACTTCATCCTGTGTTAACTAGTAGTAATGGACACTCTTCTCTGTAATTTGGCCCCTAAATTTTATTGAAAAATGTATTTTCAGTTATCTATTTTCTTCATATATCAAAATGCAACTCAAGGCAGGAATTGGCATATGTCTTTGCTAAAGAGTAAGAAAACTTTTTCATATAATCATAATCCCAGAGCCTATGGTTTTTCTTCTAATTTGAAAATGTCTGGTCTCTGTTAACTTTACCCTGATAATATAAGTTTCAAGGAAAAAAATATAGCAAAATCAGCATGTTTTTGAAAAGGTGTTTGTGGAATGACATTAATCAAAAGTAATATTTAAGATATTTGAATTTTGGGGGGAAGGTGCCAGAGATTGAACCCCAGGGCATTTAACCACTGAGCCACATACCCAGCTTTTTTAAATTTTGAGACAGGGTCTTGCTAAATTGCTTAGAGCCTCACTAAGTTGGTGAGGCTGGCTTTGAACTTGTGATCCTCCAGAGCTGCGGGAATTACAGGCGTGTGCCACTGTGCCTGGCAAGATATTTGAATTTTTAAATACCTTTGTTTTATTCATTTATTTTTTAATGTGATGCTAAGAATCAAATCCAGTGCCTCACACATGCCAGGCTAGAGCTCTACCACTGAGCTACAACCCCAGCCCCTATATTTGAATTATTAAACATAAATTCTATAACATATAAATCATACAGATTGAGTCTACCATTTTTCAGGCCAATAGTTTTGACTTTCCAATAATGTTTCAAAGGTAATAGGACTTCCCTAAATTTTGCTATTTTAATAATGTAATTAAATTTAATGATTTAATTTATTTAATGATGCAAATAAATGTGGCAAAGGTCAGGAGGTAGAGATTCAGAGAATGAGTGTTAAAAGATAGTGACATGTTGGGGCTGGAGTTGTGGCTCAGCGGTAGAGCACTTGCCTAGCACATGCGGGTCACTGGGTTCAATCCTGAGCACCACATAAAAATAAATAAATAAATAAAACTATTGTGTCCAACTATAAAAACTAAAAAATGTTTTTTAAAAAGACAGTGACGTGTCTGTTTATACAGGAACTCTGATGTTAATTCAAAGGAGAAATCCTATTTGCACATGAATCCTAAGAAGTTTTAAAGACTGATATTTGGTGCCCTGAAGACTGGATTAAGCTTCCCAATTAAACAAGAGAAATGAAACTATAGTAATTCTTTACACAGTTCTGAGTAAAATTAGAAAACTGAATCTGAAACAGGAAAATGTTGATGACTCTGGAGGCTCTTCTGGATTTCTGATCTGATGGTTTTGAAAGAGGTATCAAGAGCTTCTCACCTACCTCCTGGGGAATTCTCCAGTGGTTTCCTTGAGCAAGGAGCCTAATTTAAGGGGGGAGGGAGGGAGGGGGAGAGGGGGGAGAGAGAGAGAGAGAGAGAGAGAGAGAGAGAGGAGAGAGAAACCTAATCAACAGTTGGATCACTATTTCAGCTGTGGTACAAGAGGAAGAAAGACAAGAAGAACCGGGGAATGGGGTTCTGCCTCCAGGAGGCACTATCAAGGCATTTTATATTCTCAATAGACCTTTCAATACAATAATTTGCTAACTGTTTGGTGATCTTAGAGGAATTTTGATAGATTTATATGAACAGAAACCAAATTGCCTGTTAAGAGGAAAATGGAGGATGAGATATGGAAATAATAAATATAGGCCTCCTTTTGAGAAGATGATAATAAAATAAAGAATGATGGGGAGGTAGCGTGAGTATGGTCCTTCAGGAAAAAAAATGTCTGTGAAGAAAGAGAAAATATACATATAAGGGCAATGAAAACAATGAAAGTCATAATCTATTGAGATAATAAACATACAAGTACAATGAAGATAAATTATTATCCTTGCAAGAATATTGTTCACCTCCCTTTCTTCTTTCTACCTTCAGTGTATCCCCACCACTGCCACATATCTGGACTTTATGATATAAATTGGGTTAACAGGTGAGAAAACCCAAGAAGCTGGGGTGAAGGATTTGTGTCTTGTTCACATGGATGAGAAAATGAACTAAAGAAAGGAGGAGAAGAAAATAAGAAGGCCATACAATTGGAGAATATTAAGAGTATATTGGTAGAGAGGGAAGGATAAGGAAGGAAGTCTAAAACAGCATAACGAGGTAAAGGGATTTTAAGAAATGTTGCATGAATAACAAAATGGATTCCCTTTCAGATTATTTGATGTGTATAGTGGTGAAATTACTCTAAATTTTGAGTGATAGAAACTCTAAGACACAAAGATGTATGAGCCATGTCCTTAGATAACATGTCTGATAGTGTTGCACTTAGTAAGGCTGTGCAGCGCCCCACGACTTAGTGGCAGAAAACAATTAGAAGACATTAAGGTTTCGTGGGAACTGTATTGATAAAAAAAATAACTCCCATTAACTCAGATTTAAAACTCTTTGACTCTTACCCCTAAAAAACAAACTTCAAATCTCCAAGCTTGCACTAGTTCAAATGTGGCTTTCTAGAAGGCCATATCTCTCTCCTAGTTTGTATGTTGTGATAGAAGATGATAGAGAAGAAAGAACTTTCTCCAGGGAAGAGCCAGGAACTGTGAATAATAACAGGCAAAGGAGTTCCTTCCAGAATGTACAATCTGTGTGATGTCAAGGGAATCCCTCCACACCAATCACAAAATAATTCACACGATGGCATTTGCTGATAAATGGCTAGAACAGTAGAACATTATGGTGAATGAAACAAGTCAGACTCAGAAAGCCAAGGGTCAAATGTTTTCTTTCATATGCAGAAGCTAGACCAAAATAAGGGAGGAAAAAAAAAAAACCACTATGGGAGGGGGGAATTCCATGGAAATAGAAGAGAGATCAGTGGAGTAGAGGAAGGGGATTGAGAGGGAGTGAGGAGGGATGAGTAGAGAGGAATGGTGGAATGAAATGATGTACATATATAAAATATACTACAGTAAATTTCACCTTTATGTATATCTATTAAGCACTAATTTAAAAAGCTATAAATAGAAAAAAGATCAGTAGAGTACAGTAAGGGGAGAAGGGGAAGTGAGAAGGGGAGGTAAAGGGGAAGTACTGAGGACTGAAATGCAACAAATTATATTTCATGTTTGTATGATCATGTCAAAATGAATCCCAATATTATGTATAATGCACTAATAAAAAAAAAAGAACACAAAAAAATGTCTACAGGATTTCAGCACTGCTGTGACCATTCTACATTCTCTACACTTCACTTTTCTAGATGAGAATTATTACAGTTATCTTGTCTCTGTTCTACCATCGTTTGCTGACACTGAGGGAATGGAGTGGCTGGAAAATTAACTTTTTAGTTCACAGGTCATCTGATCCTTAGAAGCCATACACAGATTTGATGGCAAGGGCAGTTCATGATCTGAAGATCCTGTGCTTAGCACTAGAATCCGTAAATAAAGACACATTGGATTGTCTCTCTTGCAGAAGGATTGAATATGTTCTCCTTGTGAAGAGTGGAGTGTGGCTGTTAACCAAACCCATTCCTTCTTCTCCTGGGGACTTCTTCCCCGTATAATGTCAGATGTCTTTTCCGGGCCAAGGTGTAGGTGTGCTTTCCCTGTCTTTCCATATCACATATGGAACTTAGAAGATTCTGAGACCCTAGAGGAAGTCAAGCCACAAGATGGAGGTCTAAGTGACTGTATAGAAGGCAATCACCAAACAGAGACACATTGGACTGGTAAGTGAGCAGGAAATAAAATCTTTGTTCAGTAGCCAATTAATACATGAGAAGACACATGAAAAAGTTATTGGCCTATTCCAGTGATTGCTTTGGTTTTCCACTTGACTGAAGTCCAAATTCAGTGATTAGGCATCTGCCAAAAAACCAATAAGACAGCAGTGTTCTTTATAAGACAGATAGGCAGATCAATTGGTTTTCTTTATTGGTAGTTTTATTTATCCCAATAAGCAATAATGCAAGTTATATTAAATTGTTAGATTCTTGAATTCATATGTATTTACCAGCAATACTCAAGCAATAACTTGATTTGTTCTATTTTATGAAACTTGAATAGGTGAATTATATGAATTCCACACATTTCCAAGCACCAAATGCTTTGTCATAACCAATGAAAGTTCATTCTAGAAGCAAATTGTATTTTGTTATTAATAGCATCATATTCCTATTCAATTACCACGATACAGATCAATTTTGATCAACCCCTTCAGTTCCCTTCTTAGCAACTCTAATGTTCCATCTTTGTCCTATTTCACATTTATCTCACTATTCCCAGTACCAAGCAATATGTCTCACACATGGGAAGATCCTAATTAATATTTGGGAACTAAAATTAATTTGAAAATATGAGATTACAAATGATATGACAGGTCTAAATATCTTTTAAGTATTTATTTATCTAATAATGTCAGTTTTATTCCTTTCTTGGAAAAGTCATTTTATAATTGAAAGGACATTTTGGATTATGATTTATTTGAAACTTCTCTATATTTCATTTCATCCCATTAATCATAGGGAAGTTTTAGTTTCATAATTTCATGCTCCAAAGTTCCTGGACATGAGAAAAGATATTAACTGGATTTTCATTATGTTCAGATCTTGTAGGTGAATAAAAGTTATTTGATTTTGTTCTTAAAATCAAAATGAATGTCTTTATCAAAATTATTGAAGTTATTAAAGTTGTGTTGAATCTCCTTAAACTTTTTTTTTTTTTTTGATCACTTTTAGTCCTTGGTAGTCAAGGCAGGCATTAATAATCCCATTGAACAGGACAGAGAGCCAAGGTTAAAATGATTTATCCCAGACCATTTTGCAGGCATGGCCAGGCTGGGCTGAGAGATGTGAAGTTCACAAAGCCAGCATTTTTCTATCCCCGCCTCTGGTGCCTGATGCCTAACAGCTACATTAACTCACCAGTGTCATTTTGCGCACTAAAGAATGATTTGCTTCTCTCAGCATGCCTGATGCATCAAATAGATGCCCTCTTTGTCTTAAATTATCCTAGTACCTTCCCGAGTACCTGACTTCCTGTGAGTGACAGGGGCCAGAAGAATAAAACATGCACACTTCAGAGTCAGGCTCTTGTCCTCACTGTTGTGTGTTTACTTTTGCCCATGTCACCTCATATATTACAACAAAGCAAGCTAGCATCCAGGCATGTTTGTCCCCATATCACCTGCTGGGACTGTTCCATATTAATCTACCTTTTTCCTTTATACCAGCTAAAATATAATCCTCTTCTAGGGACATTCATCTTGCCTCAGAAAGCAAAGGCAAGAAGTCTTTGACCATTGCAGGATCAGAAACACACAAAGTAAATCATTAACACACTTTTCCAGTGTTCTTCATCTTTACATCTAAGTTGTTTGGAATTCATACAGCAGTTTTTCAAAACCTGTATATGTTATGCTGTCAGTGGATATTTTACTTCCCAAGCCACCAGTACCAATTTGCATGAGATTAGGACACTGGGTCCAATGGTTTCTGTTAAGTATAGATTCATATTTTTGCAATGTAACCACTAACTGTATTTTTAAAGCTATGTTTTGAAGGCTGATTCATAAAGACACCTAATACTTGCATATGCAAGTTTTTATTCTTGGAATAATTACTAAATGTTAGTGAAATCTCTGTCCTAATTTTAAAGGACATTTTTTAATCTTAAGATGATTCATTCATGTGAACACTATTAGCATCCTTCCCAGTTTTCAAGCTACTATATTTTCCCCCAATCAATACTTTGCTGTCTAAATAAAGAAGTTAGGGAGAACACCCATAGCAGGAGACATTTGTAAAGACTTAAAGAAGCGAGAGAGAGAGCTCTCTCTTTTCCAAAGGAGAATTTGGTGGTATGTCATGAGGGAGGACTCAAAAGCACTTAAAATGTTCAGATCAATGGTATTTGATCCAAGAACTCTGGAATATGGTGAAGAAATATGAATTTTTCAAAACATCTCATGCTTCTGATTTAGCCAATAAGCATACAGGAGTGGGGGTGCTCAGTGAGGGTATTTCTTCTTATACCACTTCTCTTAGTCCTTCTCAAGGTAAGCAATGTTATTAGGACTATTCCATATCTCAATGTGGCTTTTTAATTTTTTTTTTATACCGCGGATTGAACCCAGGGGTGCTTGATCACTGAGCCACATCCCCAGCCCCTTTTAAATATTTTATTCAGAAAAAGGGTCTCGCTTAGTTGCTGAAGCTGGCTTTGAAACTGCGATCCTCCTGTTTCAGCTTCCTGAGCCACTGGAATTACAGGCATGTGCCACCATACCCAGCCCCAATGTGGCTTTGATTTTTAATTTTCCTGTCCACTTATGAGCATGCTGTCATTTATTGGTCATTTGATTTTCATGTTCTATGAAAACTATTCATGTCCTTTGCCTATTTTTATGTTATTTGTGTTTTCTCTTTTCAGCAATTTGTAGGTGCCCTTTAGTTGGAGATATTAACCTTTTTTCATAAGTATTAGAAATACATTTTTTTAGTTAATCATTTATCTTTTACATTTGATTTTAGATGCTACAATTTCTCCTCATCTTTCTAGGGTCAATCTTTTGGGAAAACTCGTTTTCAATGTAGGGAAACTAAACAGAGGAAGTAGCTTGCATAAAGTTGCAGCCTCAGCTAAAGGTAGATCAGAGACAGGATGTTGCCTGCCTCCCACTCCCATCGAGGGCTTCCCCCTGCTCAATACTGCCTTCAGGGAGCTGTTCTTTCCACTCTGCCCTCAGCACATCACACACCATCTGTGCATGTTTACAACACATCGTAGAATCTGTTTGAAAATTCAGGATGGCAAAGTATAATAAAATATCAAAACACAAAAACAGCTCACATGCCTTGAGCATGCAATGATTTTTTTTTTTTTACATTGCCCTTTCATAGTAGCACAAACACCTAATAAGTAGTTGAGGAAAGACTGCTGTCCCCCTGGAACATTGTGGGATACCAGAGATAGAGCAGATGGCTGTGGGGCATTCCTGGCTGGGAATTCTGCCAGCAAACACTCAGTAAAGAGGTACATAGATTGTCTGAGCAACACAGCCAAGAGACTAATATGTTCAGATGGCAGAATGCCTTTTCACAAACTACTGGGCTGTTTATTCACAGCAGAAGGAAACAGGGCTTTTAGAAGCTTTGCCTAACACCTTAAACATCACATTGCATTGGAAATCCCTCCTCTATAAAAGAAAGAATGCATTAGGAAAACGTTCCCTGAAATACTCTCGCATCTGCTAAAATTCTGTGTTTTTGAAAATAACAAAACCATCCACATTTTTTATTCTCTGTATCAAGACATTAAGCAGATTAATTTCTATAGGCACAATTTGCAACCCTATTTAATTCTTGCCTGCAGCTGGATACCCAGTGAAATGAGGTCTGATGACCAAGAGATTGTGTATTTAATGGAATTGAGAAAAATGGAAGTCATATGGCCCATTTCTGTTGTATCACTCTATTTGGTTTCCGTGTGATTTTATGGAAACCAATCAAAGCATTAATGTTTGTTGGTGCTTGACCATTCCAAACACGCATTAATGCAAAATGAGCAACAAACATTGGGAAATTTAAGCCTAGATGAATAGTGCTTTTCAGAAATTTGTCTGGATGACTAAGGCAGTGATTTTCAACCAGGATGGTGGGAAGTAGGTGGAGATGATTTTTTAAAACTACACATCTCACTGAGGATTCTGATACATCCCTTTATAAAGCATTCCATCCACCATCTCCACCTAGAGTGACAATTAGGGAAGCAAATTACAGTAGGAAATGGACAATGTACCTTAGGTAGGTTGGACATGGAAAAAGATTGAGAACCACTGATTTAAAATTCAAAGAAATTTCTTCAAGTAGGAACCAGCCTAGCGTGCTTCCTCCCCACCCCTCCCCACACTCCCAGACAGTGGAGACTGTAGGTGGTACTGACCTAGTCTCAGTGATGCACTTTTCCATGTACTTTTTTTTTAATATCTATTTTTTAGTTGTAGTTGGAAGCAATGCTTTTATTCCATTCATTTATTTTTATGTGGTGCTGAGGATCGAACCCAGGGCCCCACACGTGCTTGGCAAATGTTCTACCGTGAGTCACAATCCCAGCCCCTTTTCCATATACTTTCAATCAGCCTCTAATCAGCAAACATTAGTATTCCTCACACAAATAACTGTGGAAAATCTATTAGGTGGAACATTGTGTGTTAAAATGTCTAGGGGATGATCCCTATTTTTTGAGTCTTACAATCTAGTCAAGGCATTTAAGCAAGTGCACAAAGAACAAAACAAAGCAAATTCTGCCACATTTATCTTTCCACTTCAATCACATAGAAATACTGGCTAAAATAAAACAAAGAAAATATTTTAAATTCAGTTGAATCCAAAAGCAATAAAGAGAACTCTCTAACTCAAATATGAAGAAAGATATTTAAAGTTAATGCAGTGTTCAGCTGCCTGGGTGATGGGGAGAGTTGAACCTGAATAAATGCCCTATCAGCTATGGTAGATAGAGCTTGAATAAGCACATGGGTACAAGAGAATGGACTGTTTGAGGTTGAAACTGGACCCAACACTATTTGTATGAAACTGGAATTTTTTAAAACTACGCATCTCACTGAGGATTCTGATACATCCCTTTACAAAGCATTCCATCCACCATCTCCTATGTTTTCTTTAAAAATATTTATAATTTAGTTTCATGATCCATTTTGTGTTAAGTGTTGTGTGTGATGTGAGGTATAGAGTCAAGTTCGGTTCTTGCATATGGATAGCCAGTTGTTCAGTTTTTCTAGCACCGTACTGTTAGTTTTTCCAGTATCCTTTCCCTATTGATTTGTCCTTATACCTCTGTCAAGAATAAGTTTTCCATCTGAAAGCATTTTCTCTAAAACGAGGAACAAAATAATGATGTCTACTCTCACCACTCTTATTCAACATAGTTTTTGAAATTTTAGCCAGGGCAATTAGGCAAGAGAAGGAGACACAAGGACTATGAATAGGAAAAGAAGAATTGCCGTTTGCAAACAGTACAATCCTATAGTTAGATAACCCCCAAACTCCACCAGAAGTTGATTTTGTGGTGTGTGTGTGTGTGTGTGTGTGTGTGTGTGTGGTACTGGGGATCAAACCCAGGGTGTTGTACATGCAAGGCAAGCAACTAAGCTACATCTCCAGCCCCCACCAAAAGAATTCTAGAACTGATAAATAAATTCAATAACAAGATACAAGATCAACATACAAAAACCAATAGTTTTTCTACACACCAATAATAACCTACTAAAAATGAAATCAGGAAAACAGTTTCATTCACAATAGCCTAAAAAACCCCCAAAACAAACAAACAAAAACACATGAAATCTAACCAAGGAGGCAGAAGACACCTACAAGGAAAATTATTGAACACTAAAGGAAAAAACTGAAGAAGATATAAGAAGATGGAAAGACTTTCCATGTTCTTGGATAGGATAGGCAGGATTGACATTGCTAAAATGGCCATATTACAAAAAGCAATCTACAGATTCAATGCAATCCCTATAAAAATACTAATGACATTCTTTACCAAACTAGAAAGAGCAATCCTAAAGTTCATTTGTAAGAAAAAAAGGCCAAGAATAACCAAAGCAATCTCGAATTGTAAGAACAAGGTTAGAGGCATCACAATACCCAAACCCAAATTATAGTACACAGTCATAGAAACAAAACCAGCATGGTACTGGCATAAAAATCAACATGAAGATCAATGGAATTGAATAGACAGAGACAAATCCACATAGATACACAGAGTTATTTCATCTTTGACAAAGGTGCCAGACAACACCAAGTGCAGAAAAGACACCCTAACAAATGGTGCTGGGAAAAATGGATGTCTATACGTAGAAGAGTGAAGATCCCTATTTTCACTGCACACAAAAGTTAACTAAAAATGGATCAAAGACCTGGGAATTAGACCAGAAACTGTGCAAATGATAAAATAAAACATAGAGTCAACACTCCAACATAAAAGCAAAAGACACTGACTTCCTTAATAAGACCTTGAAAGCACAAAAAAATAAAATCAAAACTTATATGTGGGATGGCATCAAATTAAAAAGCTTTCTGCACAGCAAAATAAAAAGTCAAGAGCAAAAGGAGAGTGCTTACAGAATGGGAGAAAATCCTTGTCATCTACTCTTCCAACAGAAGTTTAATATCCAGAATATATAAAAAACTCAAAAAGCAACACCCCAAATCTCAAATAACTCCAATCAATAGCCTAAATGAACATATTTGAAAACACAAACTAAAATTTGTCAACAAATATATGAAAAAATGTTCAACATCATGAGCAATCAGGGAAATGCAAATCAAATTACACTGAGAATTCATCTCACCCTAGTTAGAATGGCAACCATCAAGCATATAAATAAAAATGAATGCAGCTAAGAAGTGGGAAGAAAGGAATACTTATACATTGGTGTACCAAATTAGTACAACCACTTTGGAAATCAGTATGGGGATTCCTCAAAAGATTAACATTGCAAACACCATATGACCCAACTATTTCACTCCTTGGTATTTATCCAAAAGAACTGAAATCAGCATACTATAGTAGTGCATGCATTCCAATGTTTATAGCAGTGCAATTTACAATAATCAGATGAATGGATAAAGAAATGTGATATATATACACAATGGAATTCTACTCAGTCATAAGGAAGAATGAATTATGTCATTTGTTGGTGAATGGATGAAACTGAAGAGCATCATGCTAAATGAATTAAGCCAGACTTAGAAAGTCAAGTGTTGAATGTTTTCCCTTGTGTGTGAAGTTAGACAAAGATGAATTAAAAAGGGGAAATCTCACAGAAATAGAAGGGAGATCTGTAGAAGAAAGGTAGGGGGTAAAGGGGAGGGAGGATGGGAGGGCAAGGGGAAGAACTGGAAAATAAAATCAACCAAATTATGATATATACATGCATGAATATGCAACAATAGATCCCACTTTTATGTATAATTATAATTCATCATGAAAAAATTACATGTAAATAAATAAAGGGAGACCAGAACAGTAGAAGAAGGGGAAAGGGGGGAGGGATGAAAGTGAAAGAGGAAGTACTGGGGAATGAATTGGATTAAATTATGTTATGTGCACATATGAATATGAAAGTGAACCCCACTGTTATGTAAAATTAAAATGTACTAAAAATATTTTAAAAGAATAAGTTTTCCATGTATGTGTGGGTCTATCTCTAGATTCCATTCAATTTATTTATTTGTCTGCCGTAAAAACAATACAACACTGTTAATGAATAGCGTAGCTTACTAATGAATGTTAAAATCAGGTAGGGTTAGCCTCCAACTTTGTTCTTCTTTTTTTGACGCTGTTTTAGCTGTTCTAGGGCCCTCACATTTCTATATGAATTTTAGAATCGGTTTGAGTCAGTATGGTCAAATGAGGACTGCTCAACCTCAGCACTATTAACATTTGGGAATGGATAAATTTGTTGGGCCACGGAGGAAACTTCCCTGTGCAATGAATATGTATAGCAGCATCCTACCCACTAGATACCACCCCTTCCCCTAATTGTGAAGACCAAAAATGTTTCCAGAAATTACCAAACTGTTTCCTGAGAGGCAATATTGTCTCCAGCTGAGCAACACTGTTGTTAAATCTAGACCTTAAACTTCTAGAGAACATAAACTGCATTTATTTCACTTCTAAATCCCTACCACTCAGAAGAATGTACTCCACAAGTGGTTATGGAGTGAAAAATGAATGAGAACATGAAGAAATGGATGGCATCAGTCCCTGTCTTATAGAACAAGTGAACTCAAGCCTCACTTTTTTAAATTGCCAGATAAAATCTATTTCTCATGCAAATGATGATATTTTGAAGTTTGTATACATTGTACATTTACTGAATCTAGCTATCAGCATATGCATTACCTGACATAGTTATCAGTTTTGTGGTGATAATACTTAACATCCACTATTCGGGGATTTTTCAAATATCACAATATATTTTAGTTAATTATAGTTACCATGTTATACCATAGATTTCTTGAACTTGTTCCTCTTTACTGAATTTTTTTAGGGGGAGGGGTGGTACCAGAGATTGAACTCAGGGGCACTCAACCACTGAGCCACATCCCTAGCCCCATTTTGCGTTTTATTTAGAGATAGAGTCTCACTGAGTTGCTTAGCACTTCGCTTTTGTTGAGGCCAGCTATGAACTAGCAATCCTCTTGCTTTGGCCTCCTGAGCTGCTGGGATTGTAGGCATGTGCCACTGTGCCCTGATCTTCACTGAATTTTTATAACTTTTGACCAACATCTCCCCAATGTCTTGAAATTCACTGTTCTTAATAATAACTGGAATTCTTGTTAAACTGCAAATTCTCCAACTCCACTCCCAGAGGGTCATTCGACAAGCATGAAGTGGGACACCAATCTTTGTTTTAACTAATATCACAATGAAGTCTCAACCAGAATCTGAAAAAGCTCTAAGTTAGACTACAGTGCAAAAAAGTATTTATTAGTGATTTAAAATATGACATTATTTATGCCAAAGTCTCTAGCTAGCCATTTTATCTATCCTATTCAGTAAGCATGTGTAATTTTAGGAACAAGTAAACAAATGTTTGACTCTTCTACAGGGCCAAGAAGAATTTTCTTTAAAAATACTCAGTTTAACCCACCACTGTTCAACTACTACAATTCAAGTTACCATAGTTATGTTTACTTGGGATAAAAAAAATAAGCAAAATTCCAGCTTGGAATTCAACCTGGCATCTCTTATAGGGGCTCTAGGTAAAAATTATCAGCTAAATTCTGTCATCAGAGAAAGTTTCTGAAGTGGGTGTAGTCTCTGCATCAGTCACATCTTTGAAGAACTTGATTGGATAGAGTCCTTCAGTTCCAGAGGCAGATTTCCATTCAGGTGACCTTGGACTCAGTTTCTATTTCATCACCATAGGGTCACGGAAATTGTTTTAAAGGGAAGAATTTTAATAATTATCTATTTCTTTTTAAACATTCCAGTAAATCTGAATAACTACAAAAGGTTTTATTTTATTTTCAAATGTATGCAACTCTGACCTCATATACTCTTTAGAAAGGATATGGTTCAGAAATTTCCCAGCAAGACAGATTGCTTTGATCAGAGACTTGTCTTTCATTATTCCTGTCAAGTTCTTTTTGGAAAAGTTTCTTTCTTTCTTTCTTTCTTTCTTTCTTTCTTTCTTTCTTTCTTTCTTTCTTTCTTTCTTTCTTTCTTTCTTTCTTTCTTTTTGATTGATTGTCTAAGGAGTAGGAATTATTTGTTACCCCATCCAAGAGCTTTCAAAAGGGTCAAATAAGAGTGCTGATTTGCTTTCTTATCGATATCATATGTACCAGAGAGGATGTGTCCTTGAGGTGTGTATGGCTTGGAGCCATTACTTTGCACGTCCCAGGAGGCTGCATCCATGTGGTTGGCAGCAGTATCTTGATTGGCCCTCCTTTGAGACAATCTAGTTTAGAAATTGGTCTTTCTTTAGAGTAGTGATAATCACTGAACCTTTTGTTGGCTCCCATCTTTCCACAGGTGATATTCGAAACATTTAATGAGACTTAATAATCAGTATGGTAATAGTAACCAGTACATAAATAAAACATTTTAAAATCAAATATTTAAACAATTCTCTTCTCCCAATAATCTAAACAATATATTATATAATGGCTTACTAAATAATATATATTCATCAGATAATTTCAGAAATGATTTGATGAGTTTTTAAAATTGTAGCCATGCTATTTTGTTTGACCTAAATGTCACAGTCTCAATGATGCCCCTACATTATGATTTGGTAAAGGGACTGCATTAAACTCTTTCAACAAGTTCCCCATTAGATGGGTCATTGTTTGGTACCTGGCTGTTGGTGCTGTGTGGCGTCCACAGAGGCACCAGGTATATTGCCTACTTTTCCCAGCCAGTGCCAGTGCTTTCTGCACAATCTAGACTCAGAGAGCATGCATCTCATACCCTGGCAGTAATGGCACCCATTCCCTATGTCACCAATTCCTCTGATTGAGCCATAGCTGAAGGCAAGCATCCCTAGCCCTCCTCACTATTGTTATCTTGACCTGTTCCTGCCTGCCAGGGGCTGATCCCAGGGCCAGTTACCAGACTCTTCAGCTGGGCTGCATCATCAGGTGAATTGGGGTTTCGGTAAGTAGGAAATTGCTCTTCTTCTTCAAGGTGCTGAATCCTCTCCTGGCATCTGCTGATCAAATAACAATAAATTAAAAAATTATCTAGCCCATAAAAAACTGCCTGAGATGTTAATGTATTCAATGTCTCTATTATTACCTAGGTCATACTGCAACAGGAAGCCCATTTGTTAATGGTCAGAGTGACATTCTGTAACAACCAGCTTGAATTAATGAGTTGGCATTAGAAATTATATTATTAATTACATTTACTGCTTATTTCAGCTATTATATTCTTTGCAACTGGTGCAGAAGTGATTCAGTAGTTTAGCAACTTGCCCAGGGCCTTTCTTACATATTTGATTTTTAGTCTTCCCAAAGGAGACTGGCCACCTTTTGTTCCCTGACTTCACTCCATCCTTATGACCTGAGTTAGAAGAAAGGTAGTTTAGTCATCAGTGCAAAAAATCCAAAGCAAATCTACTGAAATGGGAAGTCGATATATTTGCTTCTGTTTTTAAAAGGAGCTACCCCAAATCTTTTGAATGATATGGAGCATAAATACATATTATTAAATGATATCACTAATGAATATTTTAGGAACATAGCTGTTTTTTTATTATTGATTAACTGGTAGAACAAAATAATGTGATTTCCCTAGGGCAGGGACCATATCTTACTGTTTATTCCTCCTCCTGTGCGTACAGGCCTAGTACACTGCATGGGCAAACTAAGTGTTGAATAAATGAAAGACCCCTCCTTTAGCTGTAATTGGACAGGGGTGGGATTTAGGACTGGGGAAAGTGTTCTATGGTGGAAACAGCATGAATTTGAGAGCCAGGCAGGTCTTGGCCAGAATTTCAGGGTCTCTCTGGCATTTACCTACCCTGTAGCCTTGGGTTTGCTATTTAACTTCGGTGTGCATCAGTTATAAAATGTGGAAAACCAGAGTGTGTGATGGTAATCATATTTATATTGCAGGGTTGTCATAATAAATTGTTAATAAGGCACATAAAGCTCCAGGCACACAGTAAGTGATAAAAATGTGGAAACTTTATCTTATTACTGGTCACTCCCATCATTCACTGAAAATAATCCTGAAGGTAATTGAACCTATCATAATATATAAAGGAAAAATACTCTCAATATACCCTGAACCAATGGGGAAATGGTAAAATGGGAATTAAACCCTTTTATATTTTTGCATATTTCTTGAATTGCTTGTGAAATACTCTAAGAAAATTAAATCTTTCTGCAAGGCAGGCCAGAGCGACTGCATCAATCATTGTCCCTTTGTGTTAATGAAGAACCCTGTTAACAGTTCAGAGGAATTGCATAATCAAGTCAATATGCAGCTTTGCTTTATAAATGCTCAGATAAGCATATGGGAAACTTCAATTAGGTCTCCTCCTTTCCAGAATAAACAGCAGTACAGCACCAAGATACTACACAAAGCTTCATTTCTTGAGAGTTCTCATTTGGAGTGTTTCTAAAAGAATTTTTTTTAAGCAATTGCTTTACCCAGGACTAGATAATCAAGTCAGCAATAGGACTGAGACACCAAGTCTACTGCCCAAGCTTGGTCAGCCCAAATTCCTGCCCTGTCCTTCATTTTCTGATTAGCTCTCAATGATGCTGACTAGTTGTTACCTGTGACATGGCTCAGTTCTTGAGCTTTTGCTATCCCTATCCTGGGGATGCAGCTCATGCTTCCTCTATCACCCTACAGGGACATGTCAGATGACTAAACAGGAAAACTCATTTGCATGTTGTTATTATTTGAATTTGTTGTTTCCATGCGTGGAATAGAAACTATTAAAACTAGAATGGATCTTAACTAGTCCACACCTTCCTTGAATAGATAAGAAACTTAAATCTAGGGAGTGGTAATTACTTATTGTAGGGGAAGTGTGTCACATCAGTGGTTAGAAGTGCAGCCCATGCCCTTTCCAGGTCATATGAATATGCCCATTCGTCTATAGATTTCTATAACTTAAAGGAAACCGAAAAAGAAAAAAAAAATGGGTATCCTTGTTTAAAGCATCACTACAAAAATGCAAGAAAGGGGTTATAAGAATAATAAGAGGGCCTGTCTGGGTCCTAGTCCTGGGCTGGCAAGGAGCCAGGAGGGACTTCTTGTAACAAGTCTTGGTGGTGTCCCTAAATTGTTGATGCTGGCATTGAACTTGTGATTTTCGTGCCTCAGCCTCCAGAGTTGCTAGGATTACAGAACATTTGGGTCTCCTTCCTACTTCAAACAATGATGACACAATGCTATAGACACAATTGTGCATTCATCTGTCTCCGCAGTTGAGGGCTCTCAACAATCAGCAAGGGAAAGGCAGAATAGAAGGAGTGAATCCTAGAGACCATTCCCATGGGATCAAACCTGTTTCTTCCACCACACCTCTTGTCTTCTGTGAAATAAAAACCCAAAGTATAAATAAACACTAACAACAATTAAAACAGAAATTTTGAAAAAAAATTATAACATCTTTTACACGAAAGGAAGCACAGTGATATATATTGTGTATTTATACATTTATTTATTTACAAAAAGAACATACATCATCTGCTTCTAAAAAAGAATTAACCCTTAATTTTAACTTTTTAA
This sequence comes from Marmota marmota marmota, assembly GCF_001458135.2. NCBI lineage: Eukaryota > Metazoa > Chordata > Mammalia > Rodentia > Sciuridae > Marmota > Marmota marmota. The sequence continues at coordinate 814,104 of NW_025999925.1, read as the reverse complement.
AAGTTTATTTTAATTAGTTATAAATGACAGTAGAATGCACTATGATACATCATACAAAAATGGAGTATAATTTCACATTTTTCTGGTTGTACATGATGTAGAATCCCAGCGGTCATGTAGTCATAGTAAAACACAAATAAAACATATGTACAGTAGAAGCATTAAAATGGGTTAAAAAAGTCACCTATTATCTGTTTAAAGAAATCATTCTAGTTCTCCCAATGAAACAAAGTGTTTCCTGACCCTTAATAAGAGAAATTTCCTGCATGGATTCTTCTTCAAAGGACACTGAATAATGCAACTGACAATGTCTTTGATACCATCAAATAGAAGATGCATAAATGGTCTTCATTTGCCAAATTAAAATACTCACTTGACTAGAAGTACAATATTAAATTCTGTGAAGACTTTTTTGAATTGCATGTGTGGATTAGTCTAAGAGGGTTGTCACAAAGAAAGCAAACTTGAAGAAAAGTCATGGGGTCAGGAGGCAACATTTTACATCCACAATGCTTCTTTTGGAGCTGACAAGCTTGCAAGAACATTTGCACACCCCAAGTGGGGAAGCACAAGTCTCCCTCAGCAGCCTTTGGGAGATCAGAGATGCTGAGAACAGCTGAGCCTTGTTTGCAGCTCTGTAGTCTTGTAGTACTGGCTACCTTCAGTGATTGTAGGAATTTTTTTAATTGATTAATTTATTTTAATTAGGTATATGTGAGAGCAGAATGCATTTTGCTTCATTGCACACACTTGCAGCACAACTTTTGGTTTCTCTGGTTGTACACAATGTAGCATCACATCACATATGCAGTCATACATGTACTTGGGTAATGATGTTCCATCTCATTCTATCATCTTTCCTGCCCCTGTGCACCCTTCTTACTCTCCCTCCCCTTTGCCCAATCAAAGTTCCTCCATTTTTCCCATGCCTCCCCTCTCCCTTTTATGGATCAGCATCCACTTATCAGAGAGAACATTCAGCCTTTGGTTTTGGGGGATTAGCTTACTTCACTTAACATGATATTTTCCAACTCCATCTATTTATCTGCAAATACCATAATTTTTTCTCTGTTGATGCTGAGTAATATTCCGTAGTGTGTATATACCACAGTTTCTTTATCCATTCATCTGTTGAAGGGCATCTAGGTTGCTTTCACAGTTTAGCTATTGTGAATTGAGCTGCTATGAACATTGATGTGGCTGTGTTACTATGGTATGCTTATTTTAAGTCCTTTTGGTATAGACCAAGGAGTAGGATAGCTGGGTAAAATGGTGGTTCCATTCCATGTTTTCTAAGGAATCTCCATACTACTTTCTATAATGGTTGCACGAATTTGCAGTCCCACCAGTGATATATGAATGTGCCTTTTCCTCCTCATCCTCTCTAATATTTATTGTTGTCTGTATTCTTGATAACTGCCATTCTGACTGGTGTGAGATGAAATCCAGAAGATTCCCTCTGCTCTGCTTTCTTACCGAAGGCAGCTCCTCTGGCTACCTCTACCAACTCCTTCAGCCAGTCTTCTCTGTCCACCTGGTATAACTTGACATCCATTCCTAGCAGCCTCTAATTCTGTCTAGGGTGCTGCTCACATGGTCTGCGTATTCTGGATATTATGGCAACCTAGACTCCAAGTCAGTTCCTTGAGTGTACCTCATTTAAGTGTCTCTTTATAATAACATCTGAAACATATCTTTGTCTTTGGACTTTACAGTAAAAACAAATGAATGAGTTGAAGATGCAGAATTTCAAAGAGTTCTGAGTCTGAAACCCAGATCTTCCACTAACTAGCTTTATGAACTCCCCAAAAGTTATTATGCGAATTCCTTGAGCTTCAACTTCTCCATCTAGAAAATGAGGACCAGACTCACGTTGTAGGTTTGCTCTAAACATTAGACAAACTGACATATATAAAATACTTAGCTCAGTGGCTGGCATGTGGTAAATGTTTCCTAAATGTCAAGGTCTTTGCTTTGAAAGTATTCTAAACAGGTTATTTCTTCAAAAATCTATAGACACTAAGTCTAAGTTCTCAGTTTAGCATTTAAGGCCTTTTGGCAGTTGCCTCCACCCCTGTCTCCTGTCTGTCCCTGCATGACTTTCTTATAGGAATAAGCAATTTGCATACCTCCCACAAGTGACTCATACTTTCTGCAGTATGTACAGCCCCTGAATGGGGTTTGGCATTGGACCTCCTCTCTTCAGTTCCAGCTCTCAATTTATCTCAAGGCCTAGCCTCAGTCCTCATTTCTTCCAAAGAACCCAGGCAAATTCTTTGTACTCCCTCCCCATTCCACATATGGTAGATTGTGTTTCCAACAGAGGGACCTCTTTTATCCTAGACCCACTGCTGCACTTTGGCCTTGCTAAGGGCTGAAGTCTTTTTCTTCTCCCTTTGAACCTGTGTGGACTCCATATAGATCTGGTCAGATGTGACTTCCAGTATTTCTGAGCCCAGGTCTTAGGACAACTGGCAGCTTCCATGTTGTATCTTAGAATGTTTCCTCTGGGCAAGGCAAATTGTTCTGTTAGAAATCTTTTCACCCTGAGACTGCCATGCAATAAAGGAAGTTCAAGCAAGTCATGTAGAAAGCCCATTTATAGAGAAAGTGTTGTCTTTCAGCACCTTGCTATGTTACCTGTCTGTGGTAGCCTGCCTTCAAGATGGCGCTTAGTGAGCCCCACCTCCCAGTGCTCACAATCTGGTGCAGTCTCCTTCTGTGTAATTCCAGGATGGGTGTTTGACCAATCACAGATGACATAAGTACTTGCTAGTATATCACTTCTAATATTTAAGTAATAAAAACTGCATTTTTTCTCTCTCAAAAAATCCAGCTGTCAGTAATTTGTTAAAAGACACTCATAGCTAGTAACCCAGATTCAAGTTCAGTCTGTAGGATTTCAAACCCCAGGTAATTAACCACGGCACCTTTTACCTTTACTGTTTGAACACAGGCAAGTGCATAATTGACTTCATATTGCTGAGTAATTTTCTCCTCCACCCCACTCCATACAAGAGTTAATGCATATTTTGTTTTCTAATTGATCCAGTATTAGATTTATTTTACTGCAAAACTTCATTTAGTGAATTCAAATACCACAGAGTATATAAAATTTATTTTGATTGTTTCTAGTAACTCATCCCAGCATTTGGTCTTATTTCTTTATGTATATTTAGAGGCCATTCTTTCTTCTGGAGCATAAAACAAAAAAGTTCCATTTAATAGCATAAGGTAGTGCAGCCTCCTGGCTCTTAATTTTTCCTCCTCTCATATTTCTATGCTGAATGTATTGAGTGTGTTACCTTCAGCTTTAGGCCAAACATCACATAAATTAATCTAATGTGATACAGAATGCTGTATCACATTAGATTAATTAGAATGCTGGTTTGGGGCTGACGTGTTCACCAGGCAGAGTGGTGCTACACAACTGTAATCCCAGCGTTCAAGGGGCTGAGGCAGGAGGATCAAAAGTTCAAGGCCAGCCTTGGCAAGTTAGGGAGATCCTCAGCAATCCAGCCAGAACCTGCTTCAAAAAAAAAAAAAATTTTTTTTTTTTTCAAATGTATCTCAATGGTAAAGTGCTCTTGGGTTCAATCCTCAGTACCAAAAATAAATAAATAATCAAATGTTTATGCCTTTTGTGGCAGTTTTGTGTTCTTAACTTTATTGTTTAAATTGACTTTATTGTTTAAATTGACTGTTTTTAAGAAACAGTGTGGTGACTTGCTAATGTCCTCTCAATGGCTCCTTTCGCAAAGGCTCCTGTGACATTACCAGTGGGGGCTAATGTAAGCCATATTGAGGAGGGTCCTGCCATCAAAAATCTTATTTCTAGTGATGGCTAATAGGTCTACCTGGCTCTGAGTGGATAAAGGTGTGAGGTGAATTAGTTCATTTGTAACTTAAGTATTTGGGGTGTACCTTTGATGTTTTAGGCATTGCTCTAAGCATTTTGAACTCAACAATGAACAAAACAGAGAATGACCTTTTTTTTTTTTTTTAAATTTTTAATGTGTGTAATGCTAGGGATTGAACCAAGGGCTTTGTGCATACAAGGCAAGCACTCTACCAACTGAGCTGGCTGGGGCTGGGGCTCAGTGATAGCGCATTTGCCTGGCATGTGTGAGGCACTGGGTTCGATTCTCAGCACCACATATAAATAAATAAAATAAAGGTCTATCAACAACTAAAAAGATATTTTAAAAAAAGGGAGAGAGAATGAGCGTATGGGGTTTACTCTAGGGGTGGAGACAGATACTAAGTAATAATATATGGGAGTTAGCCTATATTAGGAGTTGATACATATTTATGCAAAAAAACCTGAGCAGGTTAAGAGGGGTGCATTTTCTTAAGTTTCTTCTTCTTTATGTCAGATACTTCACAGGTACTCTTGCTCATCAAATTAACCCAATCTTGTAAGTGGGAAAATAAGAAAATTCAGGCTCAGGGAAATTTTTAAAAATTTATCTTTTAACTCAAAGGCTCCCATACTACTATACTATGTATCTTTCTTTTAAAATGATAAAGATACAAGTTCAATGTAAATAAAAAGATGGTACATTCTAATAGAGCCATAAAGAGGACCATTTGGTGGTGGTGGTGGGTATTTTAGTTGTTTTCTCTGATATAAGGACTCATAGTGTGGTAGGGAGGAGGAGCATGGGAGGGATAGATGAATTCTAGATAGGACAGAGGGGTGGGAGGGAAAGGGAGGAGGCAGGGGATTAGCAAGGATGGTGGAATGTGAAGGACATCATTATCCAAAGGACATGTATGAAGACATAAATTGGGTGTCAAAATACTTTATATCCAAACAGAGATATGAAAAATTGTGGTATATATGTGTAATAAGACTTGTAATGAAAAAAAGCACATGTATAAAGACATGAATTGATGTGAACATACTTTATAAACAAAGATATGAAAAATTGTGCTCTATATGTGTAATAAGAATTGTAATGCAATCCGCTGTCATGTATTTAAGAAAATAAAATCAATTTTAAAAAAGGTGAGAGGGAGGATGATCATAGAGGAAATTCCAAATATATGGGCAGATATTCATCTCAAAATGTCAGTTTTGCAGCACAACTCCATGTGATCATATGAAGGTTTTACTATCAATCAGAAAGTCTCCAAAAGTTTCCCTACTGAATAGGAACTTATTTTTCTAAAAGTCCACTAAATTCCACAGCACCAGGGCATTCAAATAAAAAGCAGAGAATATGAAGTTTTGCTTTCATAATAAGAAATGTAGCTGCCAAGTCAGCATTTTTGAAATTAAAAAAAAAAAATCTGTGGCTTTGAGTCAGGAAGACCTCTCTGGACAAGTAGGTGACAGAGCCCTAGGCCCGCCCACTGATGATAGGCTCTCAGCAGCAATGACTATTAAATCTTAGTATGAACATCCTTGCTCATTCATTTAATGCTGCAGAGCTCTTACCAGTGGCTCTACCCATTATGAAAATTGAGGCTATATTTTTTCAGGTCTGTCTTTATTAATTGTAATGCTCTGGCTATCTTCCAAACCACCTTCTGAACCCACTACTTATATGCATTTGCTGAAGAACATGAATCATTTTTTTTCCATTATTTGATCCATGTTCTTCTTAAGTTTGAAGGACTTTTCCCTGATGTTTCTAATAGTTTTTGGTATACTTTTTAAAAAAAATTTTTAGTCGCTGTTGAACTTTATTTTATTTATTTATACATGGTGCTGAGAATCAAACCCAGTCCCTCACACATGCAAGTGTGTAGGCAAGTGCTTTCCCACTGAGCCCAACCCCAGCCCCAATTTTTGGTATACTTTTGATTGAAGTGTAATATACGTAAGAAGAAATAGAAAAATCACAAGTATACAGCCTGGTTCACCAAGTGAACATACTTGAGTAACCAGCACCCAGACTAAGAAAAGAAACTGTAAAGCCCCAAGAAGCCCCCTTGTTCCTCTCCAATCACTCTTTCCCACCACCAAGGGTGACCACGAGCCTACTCCTACTAACGGTGGTTTATTTCATACAATTGGAATCACTGTCTGTTCTTTCTTCTCTGGCTTCTTTCACTCACTGTATTTGTTAGGCTCATCCTGTAGTTGCCTGTGATGGTGGTTTGTGCCCTCCCAGGTGGTACAGAGCATCCAAAGTGTGAATGGACCTCAAAGTATCTACCCACTTTGCTGTTGATGGCATTGGGGTTGTTCCCAGTTTGGGGCTAAGACACTCAGCTAATTGCCTTAAATTCATGAATCTTACATGTGATGGATAACATAAAATGATTGTTATTAATGAATGATTCTCCATTAAAGCAGAAGTCTAACTTAAGAAAATGATATAAGACAGTAATTTTCCCACAAAATGATAACCATGTGAGGTAATACATACGTTAATTAGCTAGATTAAGTCATTCCACCATGTACACGTATTTCAGAACTCACGCTGTGTATGAAGACTTGTCAATTTTAAAACAAAATTAAAGAAATTGTTAGATAGACAGACAGACACACACCCCCCAAACACACACACCAGGGGTTTGCACATACAGAAGAAAGACCACGTGAAGCACAGTGTGAAGGAGCCATCCTTAAGCCAAAGAGAAGTCACTCCTATCAACACCTTTTTTTTATTAGTTGCTCAAGACAATACAATGATTTTGACATATCATACATTTGATTCAAATAGGGTATGAATTCTCATTTTTCCATGTGTACAGATTGCAGGATCACATTTGTTATACATCCATGTGTATACATACAGCAATCCTAGTGTCAGTTGTATTCTGCTGCCCTCCCTATCCCCCCTCCCCTCCCCTCCCCTCCCATCACTATTCTCTACCCATTATGAAAATTGAGGCTATATTTTTTCAGGTCTGTCTTTATTAATTGTAATGCTCTGGCTATCTTCCAAACCACCTTCTGNCTCCCCTCCCATCACTATTCTCTACCCATTCTACTGTGACACTTATCTCTCTCTCTCTTTTTTTTCTCCTCCCTTCCCCCTCACACCATTGTATATGTATTTTGTGAACCCATGAGGGTCTCCTTCCGTCTTCCATGCAATTCCCCTTCTCCCTCCCTTTCTCTCCCTCCTCTTTTCCTTGTTTCGTGGTAATCTTCTTCTCATGCTCTTCCTTCCTACTCTGTTTTGAGTCACCTTCCTTATATCAGAGAAGACATTCGGCATTTGTTTTTTAGGGATTGGCTAACTTCGCTTAGCATAATCTGCTCTAGTGCCATCCATTTCCCTGCAAATGCCATGATTTTGTTATTTTTTAATGCTGAGTAATATTCCATTGTGTATAAAGGCTATCAACACCTTGACCTTGACTTCTAGCTGCCAGACTGGTGGGGGTTGGGGGGGATGCAAATGAAAGAAAGGAAAATTTAAAAAAAAGAAAGAGAAAGAAGAAGAAAACAAGGTACTATTTAGTCCCCATTGTAACCAGAGCCTATTGCATATAGAGAGGATATGCAGAGAGGTTCAGCAAACATTTGATGAATGTAAAAATGAATTTTAGAAATAGGCCAATTTCATCATTAGATACAAAATTATTCACACCAAGAGGCCATCTTACTAATTTGTGGGCTTATTATCAATTAGGATGTTCCAGTTGATTGCCAAAACCATGAAGAGGAATTGCTGCAATGGGTGGGGGCAGATAAGATTATATGACCTCCATTCTAAGCTGCTAGGATTCTATTTAATAAGTTGTAATTACACATTACTTTGGGTTGAAAGCCAGTGAGGGCAGAAGGAAACAAAGTGTTTGGTGGTTATTGGTTTTGATGTTTGTGCTCTTTACTTCCTTCTGTTTTGCATTTAAATTATTTTACTAGCAGAAATAGATGAAGCTAGTGTTTCAGTGATTAACAGCTTTCACTACATTTATTTTGCTTAATTTTTCATTTATTTTATAATGAAGGCTTCTATGATTATATCATATGACTTTTTTGTGATAGTATTGTTTAGAACAAACTTCTTAGGAAAATTTAGAACAAACTTCTTAGGAAAATAGTTCATCATACCTATGAAGAACAGAAATTCAGGATCCAACTGCTCACTTTACCCTAACCCTAACTCTAACCCCAAAATTGTTAGTGCTTACTTTTGGGGGAAATATTAAATTTCTTCCAACAAGTTTGAGAAATTTTTAAAATTCATTTTTCAAAAATTTAAATCCAGGACGGGGCATGGTGGCTCCTGCCTGTAATCCCAGCAGCTCAGGAAGCTGAGGCAGGAGGGTCATGAGTTTAAAGCCAGCCTTATTAATGGTGAGGTGCTAAGCAACTCAGTGAGAGCCTGTCTCTAAATAAAATACAAAATAGGGCTGGGGATGTGGCTCAGTGGTTGAGCACCTCTGAGTTCAATTCCCAGTACCTTGCCCCTCCAAAAAACATTAAATCCAGTTTTAGTTATATTATTAATTAATCACCTTTTGAATTCTGAAGTCACCATGCTTTAGAAAAAGAAAGCTTTTAGAATATTTATATTTTGGGATTGTGGATATAAGATAAGAATTATGCTATCCCATTTGCTATGTGAATTGTCTCATGATGAATATGCTGTAACAGAGAGGTAAATAAAGAAGGACTAAAGTACTGAAACTTATAAAAGGCAGATGTCTGGCTTATAAAAGGCTCCTGGCTAATTTCTATGGTATGAGGAGCTCTGGAATGCATCAAAACCTCCTCAGATTCTGAAGCCTCAGGACGCCATGACCACCAGGGACTAGGAACCTGGTTTGTGTGTTTACTGTGTTTCATCCTCGTCAGCCCGTCTGCTAACCAGGGAACTGAGAGGGTGCAGGGCGTGGAGGCCACACATTTCCTGTGCCCAGTACATGATGCTGCCTAATTCTTGGACTCTTAATTAGTAGTCTGACCAGGATACGTCCTCGCCAACAGAAGTTCTTACTCAAACTTAATCCCTATAGTATCTCCCCTTTGAAATCTGAATTTTCATAACAAAGTCCAATTCCAAACTAGTTGTTACTTCAAAATAAAGTATAAGAAATAATTTCCGACTACCTATTTTGGGTTGGATCTGAAATGTCCCCTAAAGGCTCATGTGCTGAAGGCTAGGTCCTTAGTGCAGCAATGTTCAGAGGTGGGGCTTTTGGGAAGTGATTGGACCATAAAGCCTCTAATTTCATCACTGGATTAGTTCAATGATGGCTTCATAGATGAATGTACTATTGGGATGTGACAGAAACTGTAGGAGGTGGGACCTAGGTGAACACAGTGGGACAAGTGCCTTCAGGACTATATATTGTCTCCAACCCTTTCCGCTCTCTCTGCTTCCTGTTCATCACAAGTTGAGCAGTTTTTTACCTCTACATTCTTCCTGCCATGATGCTCTAACTTTAGGCCCAAACAATGGAGTTGAAACCTCTGAAACTATGAGCTGAAATACATCTTTTCTCTATTTGGTTGTTTTCCTCAGGTATTTTGTCACAGCAATGAAAAGCTACCTGTCACACTAGTGCAAAAAGGCTTATTACCCTCTATTGGTGGTTTACATTATTATAAATTAAATTTTATATATAGTACTATGCTATTTCAATGGTGTATATAGTCATATGATAGTAATATTAAAATATTAATACTAGACAACAAAAAACATTGCAGCAGTGTTTCAGAATTTGTAACTAACGAATTGGAAAGAGATTTTAGAGTCAGGATTTCCTGAACCCTGCACAAGATACCTTCATTCCTAATTTTTCAATATGGTCCAAATAATAGTGGAATTCTCAAGAATTTCAGATAATGATTGTGGATTCTAAAATCTCTAACAAGCATCTGAGCCTGAAGGCAGCTGACCTTTTTTGTTTCAAGTGTCATTTGCCTTTTTAGCTCGCCCTTTTAGGTCAGGAGTCTATGTCATATGGCTCAACAAAGCTCTCTGATTGACACAAGCTCTGTAATGCAATGTGAGTTTCTGGGAAACAAGAGACATGTATTTTTAGTCCAGAATGTACCAGCTCTCATATCAAAGAGCAAATACTTTGATCCTATGATTCTGGAATTGAGTTGCATGTAATTCAGCTTTTAGTTATGGACTGGGAGACAGATAATTGATTATCTTTCTCCCAGTCCATAAACTGTAAAGTTGATCTGTTCTTATCTGAACTAAACTAGTCAAAGAGCAAGTGTGACATTTTCATTGTTTACAATCATTTTGTAGGACATATCTTTATTGTGACTTATTTTATTCTTTACGTTCCAAGAAGAAGAAGAAAAGAAAAGAAAGGCTTTATCACTAGATAAGGTCTGAAGCCATAATTTTGCCAAACCTCCACAGTGGATTTTATTTTGTTTTGGTGTTTAGGCAGTTCAATTGCTTCCTCAATACCAGTTTTATATTAATTTTGATATGAACTTTGAGGATGCAGCCAATGTTTTAAAGAGATCACTAGATTTTGGGTCCACACAGCTTTGTGACTGGTGAGTCAAAACTACTGAGCCACAATTTCCTTTGTTCATAAAAGTCAGGTCCCAATATCTGAAGTACAAATTTAGTAGATTGGGAAAAGGATTAAATGCAATAATACATGTTCAGTTACTATAGAAATGAATATTATTAGTAATTAATAATTTTTAAAAGTCAAAGTAATTTTAAAATAAAATGAGTTTCATAATGTAACCAGAGCTGTAGTACTTTACTCGTACCTGAAGTGTAAAAGGTTTGAATGTTGGTTTGTTGCTAACTAGACATATTACCTTGAACAAGCTGTTTAATCTTTTTGACCCTGTTTCTCACCTGTAATGCATATCATTGCCAATTACTCAGGGTTTTGTGAGAATTAGAAACTTTAATAGTGGACATAAAAGGTTAGAGCACTGAGCATGGTGACACACACCTGTAATCCCAGCAGCTCAGGAGGCTGAGGCAGGAGTATACAAATTCAAACCCAGCCTCAGCATCTTTGTGAGGCCCTGTCTCAAAATGAAAAAAAAAAAAAATTAAAACTGTGGATGTAGATCAGTGGTAAAGCACACCTGGGTTCAATCCCTGGTTTAAAAAAAACAAAAACACAGAGCAACATGAGTAGCTGCAATTATTATTATTAGTATTCTGGTTTAAATGAAAGTAAAGTCTCCCCAATTGAATTAATTAATAATTAATTAATAATTTTGGCTATGTCTGTGGCAAACTAGAAAATTATGGCAAGCAAAAATATATTTCTTTGAAACAGAATTAGGGTTTATGAGTAATTTGAATTATTCATAACTTCTTTTGCTGTATTCATTATTCAGCAGAGAAGTACTTTATAGGGACTACTTGATGGCCATGTATTTATTTTAGAGAAAACATTTCTTTAGGAATGGCTAAAGCTTGTTTCACACAGAGGTACAAGGTAGCATATTCTATTTCTCCTCTAGTTTGTAATTTACATATTTAATAAATCTACTTTGAGCAAGCTATTCTACCTGGATTAATGCCAGGGATGCAGGTGCAGATAGGAAATTGGCTTTGGTCAGAGGACAGTTACCAAACTGACTCCATGACTGAGTTACCTCAATTGAAATGACCATGAATAACTCAAGTGTTATATGAGTCTGAGGTGAGAATTTACGCCTGGTTCCAAGGCATAACTGGAAGCCTATGCTGCATTTTGATCTATCCTGAGGGGCACCAAATCTCTCTTACTAGCTCTGGAATGAACTCATCTCAACACTTGGGTGTTCCCCTCCAACTTGGGTGATCACTCCACCCTAAATGTCCCCTGTTCAAACTTTACTTACACACCCAAATCAAGCCCAGAACAAAGTCAGAATATTTTTCCACAACTGATTAAATTCTCATTTCCATGGAGCAACAGTTTAGAACAAAAAGAAGTACATGTTGGAAGAGACATATTTTAACTGCTTCTTAGAATATAGACATAGATGAGAATTTTTTAAGAGCAGAAGGAGAATATTCCAACAAGTGCCTAACACTCTCTTTTCATTATTGCAAAATTAAATTTGGAACAGAATAAATTGAGAGATGATTTGTCTTATAATATGAATGTGACTAGAAGTTGAAATTCAAAATTATTACAAAGCAAATCTAATCACACTTTAAAATACAAATAAGAATACTTCAAGATTTCTTCCGAATACTAAGTACATGTAGATTTTATAAAACTCTTCTACCATGATCTTATGCATGTATTCAGATTTGAGATGCTGTACTATGAATGTATTAAATCATTTCCAAAGTTCTGAGAATGATAACAAACATTCTGACTTATAGTGGGCAGTAGAACATTGCATTTTCTACTATTTTATCAGCCAGATATATTTGTCCTATGTTCAGTTTCTATTATTGCTTTTCAAGTCTCTGGGGACTTGGCAATAAAAATTCTGAGAAATAGAAAAGGCAATTTATTGAAGACCATGACATAGACCTGGGTCAATTTCAAGAGGAAAGTAACAAAAGTAATAACACATTTCTCATCCTGATAGTCAGCCAGATCATTGGGGGTGCTTTTAATTAAATCCAAGTAAGCTCTTATGGTAGTAAAGAGAACAAAGCAAATGGTCTCTCTCAAATGGTGTTGTTTTTTCTAAACACAAAGCAGGCATTCCAATTCACATGCTGTGGAAATGTGGCATCATCCCATCTCTGTGCCATGTTGTCCTGCCTGCTGTGATGGTAAGTGCTTCCTTCACACTGTCATTCAACTCTGTGAGCATCCCGTCCAGCTATTAAAATGGCCTGCCTTACACTGGAGGATAGAATCAGTCCAGGCATTCACGAAATGTGATCTCTTTTACCCAGGCAGAAATGAGTGCCCCTTGGCTGTCACCTCTCCTTCTTGGAGCCCTCTGGAGAAGATTTGCTTGTCTTTTTGTACTGCCTCATGTGTTTGTGAGATCCCAGACATGTCATGTTCCACCCTCCCTAGTAGAGGTTAGAAGCTCATTTCCAGTTTTCCTTGCAGCAAAAGCACAGCACTGCTGAGTGTTATAACTTTGGTCAATCCTAGGACACTTTTGTGAAAAGCTTTGATTCAGAAGAAGGAGGAAAATCAGACCAACACTGTAGCCTTTTACTGGTGGTCAGGTGGGGAAGGGGGCCTGGATTTTTAAGAGTAGAAGTGGTGAAGGTTCTGGCCTCATGTGCATGGTGGAATCATGGTATCAGGGCTCAGTCTTGGTGAGATATTCACTGGTGCAGCCCATGGTGTGGCTTGGACATTGACTTTCCTGGTACATCTCAAAGCCTAATCCTGTGGTTGTCTCAGAGATTCTGGATTTTGTGAGTCACTTAATATTTTTGAATGTATTCATTTTCTCTTTGAAGTATCTTGCATTCTTGCTTACCACTAAGAACCTAAGAGAGATAAAAATGGAGAGTTCTTCATAATGACATTTTTTATTCAACCCTACTATTTTATAACTTTGCCTCTGTCAAAGATTTATGTACAATTCTCAAAGGACTTATTCTTAACTTTTTATTTTGAGTGTTTTAAAAACACATTTGAAGAGATACAAACAGCTTTTAAATGGTTTTACAGGATATCCTTAGAGTGAATCAGAAAGGCAGATAGATACACCCTGGATGCCTACAAGCTTTGTTAATCAAAACACACATAACAACGTACTTCATAAAGGATAAAGTGAATCATGACAATAAAGGAGTGAGGGATAAGAAAGGAAAGAAATAGAAGAGCATGAAAAGTGTGAGAGCATAAATGTGAGACACACACACAAAAGAGAAAATAATATGTGCATTAAATTTGTGGAAACAACTGTTTCTGTAGGATGGAGTCCTCTGGGCTTCAGAGTCTCTGCTTTAGTTTTGCAAATTGAATGTTACTTCCTCCATGGCCATCCAAAAATTGGTCATGAAATGTTCCTACTTGTGGTGTATTGTGCTAGGTCCTGCTCAGAGGGAATCAGGAAGAAAGCATTCCTGCCCACAGGGAGTTTTCAATTCAGGTGTCAGCGAAGTGCTCCATCCTTACCTTCCTTCCCCAAAACCTTGTAGTAGAAACCCAGTATATATTTTGGCAGGTACAAGACTGAGATAGTCAGAAGGTTGCGATCAACTTTTCCCTAACATTTCCTCTCTTACATATCAGTGTTCTGGAAACATCAAAATGCTGTAGGAACTGCTACTTTCTCCCTATTGTTAAAGTGATTTTAAGATCAAATAAAACTAAATTCAAAGAATGATGTACTTATGAATAATCAAAGGAATAACATGGAAATCTATTTTATTTTTCTCTTTTCTTGTTTTAGATCTAAAAGAAACTTTAAAAGGAGAACAAGCCTTGTAATTCATTACTGTCTTTGATATGCAAAAGGTTGGGTTTGATGTTGTTAATAGACTTATTTAATATCACACTTTCAACGTGGCTGAAAAAATCCTCTGAATGTTTTTGTTCCTCAGAATTATTGCACATAACATAAAAATAAGATTTCAAGTAAGAACAAAATAACTGAACTGAATATTTAGTGTATGTTGCTTTAGTAAATAATAACATTTATAGTTTTTAAAATGTAATACATAACACAACAGCAACCTGTGACTAAGAACACAGAAATTAAAATATTTTAAAATAGTCTACAGTAAAACCTCTAGGCCAGAAGATTAAGCACTTGTGAGAAGGCAGCAGGTCAGAAACCTTCAAAAGTATCAAAGACTTAAATGCCTTTTGGGGGATCTTAAGTGTCCTCCCAAAGTCCATGTATTAAAAAAAAACAACTTGTTCTCCAGAGTGGTATTATTGGGAGGTGATGAAAACTTAAAAGCTGGGAGCTAGAGGAATGTCTCAGGTCACTGGGGTGTGCTCTTTAAGGGGATTATGAAACCCTGATCTCTTTCTCTTTTTATTTCCTGGTCATGAGGTTAATAGCCTTGCTCTACTATGCTATTCTGCCTCACTACAGGGCCAAAAGCATCAGAGCCAACTGACCATGGGTGGAAACCTCTGCAACTGTGAGCCAAAATGAAACTTCTCTCTATATAAGTTGATTACCTCAAATATTTTGTTACAGTAACTGAAAGCTGTCTAATAAATTAAGAAGAAAAAACAACAACAACTTGTCCTAGCTCCCTCTACATAATGATTGAAGATACTGAGTTGGGCACACTAAGCATAATAACTACTTAGTAAACCATCTCTAAAATTTATTCTCTTTATTAAAAAGAAAGACCTTGTTTTTATTAACAGTATAGAAAAATATAATTATTAGCACTTTGAATATTTACTTCATGTATATGTATCAAACATAGTGTATGCAGTGGAGATCAAATTGCATATATAACGTTGTATCCTATGCTTTTCTTCAAACAATTTAATAATTTTCCTATGTTTTTAGAAATTCTTCATGAATACAATTTGAATTAATACATGATATTTTCTCACTGGGTTCACCATAATATGCTAAGCTAGTCTTCCATTGTTATATATTTAAGATGTTTTAAGTTTTATGGTGTTATAAATAACACTGCACTGAACAGCTTCAGCTTGTGGATAAGGTTTCCTGTTTTCAAGGTTCTACCTTACGATGGGTTCTGAAAGGGAAATCTTTTCCCCCAAAGTAGGATTGGTTTTGGATCTCTTAGCATGTTTGCAAATTGTTTCCACAACCCCTCTAAATATTGGTACCCATTTAAAAGACATCAAAGAAAAAGGGTACCAGAAAGAACATTTCATGACCTTCTGTAATCAGTGTTCTTTGTGGTTTCATTTTTATATGTTCCTTCCTGTTTTAAAAGGTAACTGTGGTTCATGCTAAGGATGTAGGGAGAAAGAACCACACACAACAAGAAGTGTTGAAGATGTACTCCACTCTTGTCACTAAATGAGCCCTTAAAATAATATAGGTGAGAAATTGCTCTCAGATTTCATTCTCAAGGAAAATCTTGCCCTTAGTAAATAGCTGGATCTGTAGGCAAATGAAGTCTCACAATTAACTATGTTTCTTTTGCCATTAGCCACTAGGGATTTCAAAAGTCAAGAGGAAGCTCATTTTCCAGCATCATGGAAGACTTAGTATTTGATCTTATTTTGACTTTGATATGATTTTCTTTCTTTAAAAATAATTTTCATTTTATTTACTGAATTTTTAACTGCATTAAGCTCTTACAAATATATGATCTAAATTATTCATAAATAATTTTCACTTAAAATGTTTTGATGAACCATAAAACATTCTTTACATTATATTTTACTGAATATTAGTAAAATTGAATATTCATTTGTTACACATTTATAGTTACTACATGTTAGTTTCCAATGTATTTATTTTTGTCCACTTGACCTACCAAGGCCTTATTTTTTTGGTAATAATTTGTATAACTGTTTCATGCTTTTAGGCTACCAATCTTGTTCATATTTGTTGAAAATATTTTTCAAATTTGTTCCTGATTTTATGTGACTTTTTTTTAAACTTAGGAAATCATTCCCCTACTATGTAAACAAAGTTTTTGTAGCATCTTTGGAAGTATTTAATAAATTAGTATTACTATTTATTTGTGATTTCTTCTATTGCTTTTGAGCTTAGAAATTTCTCAGAGATTGAGAAGTTTGACAAATATTACCTTCAATTTTTATCTTGTATTTAACTGCCTTCATGGTTTTATAATAAACTCTTTACTCAAATTTTATTTTGGTAAAGTTCAAGAGACAAGGATCTAATTTCATTCTTCATTCCCCCAAAATGAGCAATTAGCTCCTCCTTATTTGACTGTTTTATCATTTAAAAACCCTTCTATAACAAAGTCTGTTTTGGTCATCTGTTGTACTGCACTGGTTTTATATACTGTTTTATGACAGTACCATAATTAACTAATGATGGTACTTTTATGTTTGGAGAGAGGCTGCTCAGTATTATTTTTTCATTGAAAATGCCTAAGCAATTCTTAAAGTATTTTTGTTGTTGTTGTTGTTTTGTTTAAATACACTTATAATCATTGGATACCACCCAAATTTGTGCAGGGCTTTGTATTTTGCTAAGTTTATAGGTTCACTTTGGAAGAGCAAACATTTTTATGATATTAATATTTCCATTCAAGAATATGATAAGTGTCTCTATGTAGTCAACTTTTCTTTTAAATTTTCTAGTAAGTTTTTGTAATCTTTTTCGGTATTTCACACAATTTTCTTGCTCACTTTATTCTAGGTACTTAAAATTGTCTCTCGCTTTTGTAAATGTGATCTTTCCCCCATTACACCTTTTAATGTGTTATTGCCAATATATGGATTTGGGGATATTTATCTATATTCAGTCATTTCACTTAATCAGCTTTCTTTTGATGCTTATACAGATGCAATCTTAATAGCTACATGTAGTAATAGTTTTTTTTTTTCACTTTTTCCTACTGTAATATCTCAAGTCTTTGGCCTATATTTTTATTCCATTGGCAGGTGCTATAAAACCAAGTTAAACAATATTGATGATAATGGGCATCTTTATTTCTGATTTTAAGGGAAATAGCCCAGTGCTTCCCCCAATAAAGATAAAATGCTTATCAGTTTGACATAAATATGTGTCTTTCTGAGAATTCACTTTTCTATACCTTGATTTCTTAAGAGCCAGGACTAGGCATAAAATTTTAAGAATTAATATTTCAATGTATTAGAGATACAACATGATTTTCTTACATGTTCACAAGATTATTATTAACATATTTCCTAATACTAGCATATACTTTCATCCTGATAAAAATTCATGAGATTATAGTTTCTTCTTTTCAATGCCAAATTCAGTTTGCTGGATTTCAGGATCTCTGCATCTATATTCATGACAAAGATTGCATTTCAGGGTTCATCTTATATTATCACTCTGAAATTTTTTAATATCATGATATTCTGGTTTCATAATTGATTGGATAGCTTTCCATGTTGTTTACCCTTCAAAATAATTAACAAAATAACAATTATCTAGGAAGGTTCAAAACTTTTTTTTTTCTATCTTCACTAATTATATACTGAAATACTCCAGGAAGAACTGGAGATGTTTGCCAAAACTTCTATCAGAGGATAAAGTATTACTAAAACAAAATAAATGATTTACATATATGTGTATCAATTTTTGTTGGTCATAAAAATTGGGAGGGAAAGTTCCTTTGTTCCACTTAAAATATACACCATATAACCTAGTGCTCAAAGCCCTTGTACACAGGCTGATGGCTTAATACAAATAAGTAAGAACAAATTGGCACAGTACAAGAATTTTAAAAGCAAAAAATAAAAATAAATAAAATAAAAATTAAAAAGGAGCCTGGCATAATGGTGCATGCCTGTAATCCCAATGGCTCAGGAGGCTGAGGCAGGAGGATTGTGTTCAAAGGAAGTCTCAGCAACTTAGCAAGGCACTGAGCAATTCAGCAAGAAACTGTCTCTAAATAAAATATTTTTAAAAGGGCTGGGATTGTGGCCCACTGGTTAAGCACCTCTGGGTTCAATCCCTGGTACCAAATAAATAAGTAAATAAACGAAAAGAAAATCATCTTGGGTATGTAGCTGTTCCAAATGATCTGTTGCAATATAGGTATAACATTACAAGTGTCAAATGGATGCATTGCATGGTTTTCAGGTCCTTCATAGATATTTTTTTTTAGTCAAAACTGAGCTTTTGTTAAGAAATGAGCAGTAGAAGGTTTGAAGTTATAATCACTCTTTGCCAAGAATCTGGGGTGCAGATTTTCTATATCAACACCATATGCTTTGAGACTCAACCGAGGAGGACAGGGGCTGCCGTCCTCTTACAGGCCATCTGTCTGACTTGATGTCTGCTCCATCTGTCAAAGCAGCTCCCCTCATGCTCCATCCTCAGCCTACCTGGGGCCCAAGAGTGCTAGAATGACCCTGGCCTCAGGGCGTCTCTCCATGTTGCACTCTGCCTTCCTGCCAAGCCTCCTACACCCTGATTGTCATTATGCTGCTCTGTAATGGAAAACTCTCATTTTGTCCTACACAAGAGAATCTCCCCTTCTCACATTTATTCACTAAGGTCCTGCTGAGCATGTCAGTCAGCATACCCTTGGCTCACCCCTGTCATGTACCACTAGCTTAGCTTTTCAGACTCTCCTGGGAATTCCAGGCTTGTCTAAAGGCAGAGGCAGTTACTTGTTTCGAAGGGGCTCCTGAGAGTTCAGCTATTTCCTGGCTTCTGACTTTCCCAGAAAGTCTGGTTCTTTAGTTCTTCCTGTGATTTTGTTTCCCTCCAGTCTCTCATCCTTCTTTGGTCTTAGTCTCAAGTTTGTTGTTGTTTGCTGTTCCTCTCCTGACACAGCCCTCATGTCTGGATTCTGGCTCTGTGAAACCCCTTTGGATTGATGCCTTGGTTGTACTGTCTGCTGGCTGGTCACTCTGGCTGCATTCCTGTACCTGCCTCTTAGATCATTCTTCATGCTCTTCAGCCTGGAGACCAACCTACCCGCATTCCTACCCCACACCTGAGACCAATCCAGGTCCGTAGGGCTCTGGCCCACAACCAGGATGACAGACTTCTCACATCAGGGAGGGGAGACCAAGCATAGTGCCCTATGTTTCTGGGGGGGATTTCACCAGCCTGAATTCTAATCAGAGCTCTGCTGTCTACCTGCCTATGGTCCAAGCAGAGTTCTGCCAACCTACTGCCCTCAACAAGTCCCTGAGTTTATGCAGGTGTTTCTAGGTAGGAGGAAGTTGAGGTGCCCTCCCTTCCTACCAAAGAGATAACTGGGCTAGTGTTTTCATGTCCAGGCCCTGTTCTATCAGGCAGGTGTCTATCCCTAAAACCAAGGCCTTCTCTAAGAATACAGATAGAAACATGTGATGGTGGTAATTCATTTTCTTCTCTCCGGAGGTGAATCCAAATGTTCTTTGTAAATAAGAATATGAATCTCTGCCTTCCTTGGTACTTGAGGTCTCAGTACAATCACCTCCAAGGGCATTGTCTGTTCCTACTGACTTCTGAGCTCTTCATCCCAGGGTGTTTGGACTTTGTCTTCTGAAAGGGTAACAAGTGGAAGGTAGTTTCAGAAATTGAATGTCACCAAGATAAAAAGTAGCTAACCTGCCAAGTTTTAGACATCTTCTGGTACTTTATGAAAACTATCCTCTGTGGTTTCCTGGTCTTATCTGTCTCAATGACATGCCAAGCCAATCTCTTCGCTGAACATTTTGGGAACCAATGATCTAGAACATCTGCTAATTCCCATGCCATTTCTGCAGTGCCTCTAGGACAACCTGAGATTTATGTTTTAATGGATGTTTTTGAAAAGGAAATTTTGGATCAACATCTGTTCCACCAAGTGGTCCCTGTACCTTATATCCCTAGAAAGTCTTCAGTGATAAGCCAGCTTTTTTGGAAAAAAGAATTACACAGCATTAAGGTGTCATCTGAGATAATGATCCAAAGAGATAAGATGGAGCACCCCCTACATATTTAGGGCTTTCCTTAGTAACATGACTCCATTTCCTGTGAGATAAATGAGAAGAAAGCACTGGCAAGTGCTGCATGGCCCCAAACCCAGAACTTTTTGTCAACTATAGCTTAGAACTAATACCAAAGGGAGCCTTCCTATTCTCTCTCTTGGAATATAAAATAGCCTATGATGAGCTTGATTTGACTTTATTTCAGTTCTAAAAGTGAGAATTCACTTCCTTGGGGGTTGCAAAGAATCCCTGGCAGATAATGGAAAAGAAGCATTAAGCTTCACCTCACCCCTCAGGAACCATACCAAAAGGCTGCCAATTTATATAAAAATGAGCTCAAATTGCATCATGGGACATTTCATATCCATATAAACGTCATTGTTATGCAAGAAACTGGTAATAAGTTATCAGAAATTCTCTTCTTGAGACTGGGTGAAGTATGGGCATGAGTAATCTTTAAAATTTTTATCAGCAGGAACATCTCTAAGTGTATAAAAAGAGAAACATAAATTAAACAAACTATTTATATCAATGTTTCCATCATTAACATTCACAGTGTTGCTGCTTCTTAAAATAAGAAGCCATTTGTGACCCAAAAGTTGGTCAACACTAATACCTACGGATCATGCTAAAAATAGAAGTGAATCTAACTTCCTGAGAGCTTACTACACGCATTTTTAATAGCCTGACCATATAGGGAAAACAGCATGTCTATTATTAAAGTAGAAAAGCTGAGTGTTAGAACACTAATTTGGAGCAAAAAAGATTATGCAAGACCAATTCCAAACAGGGAAACAATAATTCTCCCTTGAGCAGGAAAATAATTTAATAGAACCCAATGCATTAACAGACCTGTGGAAGAATGTTAAAAAGGAAAATCCAACCAGTGTAAATAGAAGACCCAATGGGAATATTCAGAGTTGAGCTATAAATCATTTGGATACAGAGGATCCATAACACTTTCTCTAACACTTAGGGCAGCAGTAGAAGTTATGAGGAAAAAGATAAGGAGAAATTCAAAGATTATTCTTTCCCCACTGGGGGCTCTATTTTTTTTTTAAATTTAAATCAGATGAAGGTTGTAGGAACACAGGGAATTTCTCAGGATAGTGTGCTCTTAGTCCTCTGAAGAAGGTTTTGCAGAATTTAAAATTGTGAGTCCCTTATATGGAAAGACCCTTGATCATTCTAGGAAAGCAGAGTTAAAAAATGCGAAAGGATTCATTAAATGTTTGAACATTTATGCATAAGGCATTTGGGACCTTTCATATAGAAAGCATTGTGTGATAGAGTCTGTGGGGTTTAACATTGTACAGAATATAATGTCCTTGCCCTCAAAAAGTTGTTGCATTGCAGAAAATGGGATAGAATTATTCTTAACAAAACTGGTGAGTGATGAGGCTATATATTCAGTTGAACCTAAGAGCCATCATAGTGTAGAACTAGGGAGGATAATTTTGCCTAGAATTGTTGGCAAAGGTGCAGGACAAAAGGTGGCATTTAGTATTCCAGGCAGTGAGAAAAGATGGTATTTAGTATTTCAGGTAGTGAATATGGTATGAGTAACTTTATACAGAGATAGAGCAACATGGTGAATCTTTGGGGTATGACCACTAGTCCAGAATATCTGAGGTACAAGATTCAGACTGGGGATACTGAGATAATGGGTTTGAAAGGGACTGGAACCAAATTACTGACATCTTTGCGTAGCTGGACTTGAGTGCTTGTAGTTCACTGGGCAAATAGTTAGCAAGTGGGAATATTAGACAGGGACAGGGAAGTCAGTAAATGGTAAACTTCTAAGAGAGCAACTGCTATGGGCAACTAAAGCCCTTCTAAAAGACTGTGTAGGACATTCCTGAGAATCATCCTTCAGTGAGTGAGGATTAAATCCTTACATTGACTCCCATCACTCATGGATTGAGGGTTCTTAGTCCCTTGTGCAAGCTCTGGGAGACTGAGGTGAGTCTGATCAAACCGTCCTCACCCGTAGTTATTTAGTGCTTCCTCTGGACAGTCTGAGAAGTTTGGACTTTATTCATATAGTCACTGTACAGTAACTGAGAGATTTGGAGCAGGTGAGTTGCCTACTCACAGCTGCACTTCTTCTGGGCATTTCTAAACCAAATAATTGAGATGCCACAATTTTATGTGCGGTGGGTCCAAGTCTTCTCTACCACCATTTCAGATCAGGGACTCATCTTCTGGGAATGAGACCTCAGAATAGTCCCCTATCTAGCTAGCATCTTGACAGCAGCTGCATGTACTGAAGCTAGACATTTTCTGAGTTATAAAAATTACCTTATCCTTGGTGTGCAAATAACAGAAATAAACTACACAGAGAGGAACAATTATGGCTCCATGGAGACACCAGGTACAGACTTGAATTGCTCAGAGTTTCATGAAATTCATTTCTTTCTTTCTTTCTTTTCTTAATTTTTTTTTTGTTGTTGTTGATGGACTTTTATTTTACTTATTTACATGCAGTGCTGAGAATTGAATCCAGTGCCTCACACATGCTAGGCAAGTGCTCTACCACTGAGCCACAACTTCAGCCCTCATTTCTCTCTTCCTTAACAAGAAAGTTTTCCAGACTTAAAATTCTGCCTCTTTTTACCAAGGAAATATCTTCTAGACATTCCTCCAGTTCTTGAGTTTCCACTGACTCCCCCTCATTTTCAGTCTTCCATCAGGACTCTTTTTTTCTAAGATCCTGAAACTATGTTGGCTTTAAGCAGATATTTATTTGTCAAACACCTATGAACCACGAACTGTGCTGGATACTTAGGAAATGGCAGATGGAGATGCCCATCATGTTTTCCCAACAGAAAGGAACACAGCACATAGTTCAACTCAAATTAGAAGACACACATTGAGTACATACTATATACTAGGCACTCTTTTAGAACTGAGGAGTATAAGTGTAAGAATGTTTTTACTGGGAGCA
Source organism: Marmota marmota marmota (assembly GCF_001458135.2). NCBI lineage: Eukaryota > Metazoa > Chordata > Mammalia > Rodentia > Sciuridae > Marmota > Marmota marmota. Next base: position 790,799 of record NW_025999925.1, on the reverse strand, counting down.
AAAGGCTCTAACTTACAGTGGTTTTTAAAAAAATAAGGAAACTCATCATCACACAACAGAAGTAGGGCTGTTCTACATGTGGTACATCAGGCTCTGGCTCCACTTCTTCAAAATTCACTTGGCCCTTACATCCATCATGTGTTTTGTTATTAGAATATCTCTCTTTCATGACTAAAGAACATTTGCAGAAGTTCTACATGTCACATTCAGACACCATAATATCTAAAAGCAGAAATGAGACTTCCTTTTTTTCATTTCTATCTTAGGAGTGAAGAATCTTCCCCAAAGATCTCTAGAAGTCATCCCTTCATGTGCCATAGACCAAAATTGTGTACCATGTAGATGCCCAAATCAATCACTGGAAAGGATCAAAGAACAAAATGACCAATGTGGGCCAGTCAAAGTGTAATGAGACTGGTTTCTATAGCACATGACCAAGTGAAAAATGGTGAATCTCAGATATTTATGGGTTCAGAAGTCTGGGTGGACATTTTCCAGAGTTATAAAATAAAGATGGCAGTGAAAACTGGTATTACCCAGGGAGAAATTAAGAAGTAGCTAGAAAAACCCATCTACCAAGAGAACACTTGCCTGTTGCTGTTATGGGTCTTTGTCATTTTATCATCTATGGCAGCCACCACTATAGAATGTACAAGTTTTCCCCTGGTCCATTGAGCTGCACATCTATTCTTGGATGGACACATTCTTGCAAGAACTGACTAGTAATAGAAGAATACTTAGAAGCTAAAAAGGAGGGTGCCTTTTTCAATTCTGCAGTTATTTTTATGAATCTTTACAAACCTTGCTATCAAGTAAAGAAGATTAGTAGTACCAAGTCTGGTAGAAAGACAACTGATGATCAGTTATCCTGCAGTCACAGAAGTGCCAAATGGGAGATAATTTGTATATAGTAATCATCCATCCAAGTCAAGTGTCACCTCCTCAGGGCACATAAGACCTTATTAAATTTTATTTTAGTGTTTCTTGCATTTAATTTTTGATCAGTGATGTAAAACAATTTATGTACAAATTTTCCTCTTTTCATAATTGCTATTGAAGCTTTGAACTCTAAACAAATTGGAATGCATCTACTTAGAAGTTAAATTTGAATGTGCCATGGTTCTATAAGTAGAAGGTTCACATTATTTCTATTCTTTCTGTAAAATTGGAAGAAAAATGATCTTAGCATTCTATATAAAACTGTATTGTTAAATATATGTGAGCACTTTTAAAAAATGGTGGATGCCTAAATAAAATCAGGGTCCTTTAAGGAAAGAATAAGATGTGTGTATGTGTGGAAGGTGGATTGGATGTTGGTAAGCAACCAACAGAGTTGAACAGAAGTCTTATTGGGTGCCTTTCCAAATATAATTGGTTATTTCTTATAATTTCCTATTGTCTACAAATACTTTCAAGCTTATCTTTTATTTTTTTCAAGTAAGGTAGTAATAATGACCAATAATTAATTCCAACATCCAAAGTCTTTTCTTCGAGAGGGATTGAAGTTTCTTCTGTGATATCTGCTAGTGCTCCTTCATGGTGCTATGTTTCCTTGTGTTCACTTATCTTGTGTGCTTTATTATTTTCTAACTTTTACTACAAACTTACTTGTAGTTTTTGAAGTCTAGGATGAAGGAGGGTCTTTCCAGAAAGGATGTGTATATCTTACTGCTGAGTCCTGAGAAATCCCCATCAACATAAAATTGAATTTACAATTTAATGAGAAATTGGGGATGCAAATTTCCACTACTTGCATTCAGTTAAAAGTTCTTGGGCAAGTATTTCTTACCCCTACTCCACACCCACATACTCATGCTCTCTACCCAACATTAAGGAAACATTATCAGCAGTCCCCTACAATGGTAGTGGAAGAGAGGATTATTTTTCAGTTTTCCTTACACTATTTTGTGCAGTAGTTGGATCTTGAGTGTCCCTCAAAGGCCCAGGTGTTAAAGGCTTGGTCCCCAGGGTGACACCATTGAAAGATCGTAGAATCTGTAAGAGATGGTGCCTAATAGGAGATCCTTAGAGCACTGAGAATATGCCCCAAAGTACATGGCCTCTTCCTCATTCCCTTTTTGCTCCCTGGTTCATGATGAAGTAAGTGGTTCAGCTCCACTATATGTTCCCACCATGATGTGCTTCCTTGCCACCAGCCCAAAGCAATGGAGCCAAACTGTCATGGACTGGAAACTTCAATGAGCCAAAATAAATATTTCATCTGTATAAATTTATTATATTGGGTATTTTGTCATAGTGTCAGAAAGTTGACTAAGGTTGCTTATGGTGGACAGTGGGCAGTGCCTCCCCTATTAGATTTAATAACTTGTGCAAAACCTATATTTTGTCTTCTATTCTTGACTCTCAAAAGGCTATCAAGCATTTTTTAAAAGGATAGGAGGATGAATGTTTGAGAAGTGTTCATTAGAATATTACCATTTGGCAAAATCTGAACAAAATAGTGAATCAATAGCTATAATCATCAATAACTGCTAATATTACAAAATGAGTCAATTAGATAGTATATGCCACCTAATGGAAGGACACATTAACAACTAGATAGTAGTTTTATCAAAAACCAAAACCTGACTCTGACAATCCTCTAGATTGATTTTCTAGATTATAGGAACACTTAAACAACATAATAGGAACACAATCAGCAAAAATCCAAACTGTAGAAAACTCTACTGGAAAATGCTCTAACAAAAGTAAATTGCAAGGGGTGAAAAAAGGGAGAGTGAACCAGTTGATGAAGAGAAATTTAAAAGGCTTATCCACCAAATGCAATGTGTGGTGGGCATTGTTTGGATCTCAGGTTAAACAAAGTAATCCGCAATAAAAATTATTAAATAATAAGAGGAGAGTAGAATTGTGGGAGATGGGGGTTGGTCTCAGGATGATACGAATTACTCAAACCCACTGCATCAATACCATTTTGTGGCCAATCTCTTACAGTTTGAGAAAGGAAAGGGGACACCAGCCACCAGAGTAATCCACTTGCTAAATGCCCTCATATAGTAATTACCCTATAGTGGAGAGCTCTGCAACTCCTTGGGGCTTTTGATCTAAGCATGGCAGCACCATTTATGAGTAATGAGTAAAATAACCTAAAGAATCGAGATTCAAAGTAGGTTTTAGGGATAATGGATGAAGAATTTTCTGGAAGCACTAATGAAATATGAAAAGTTAACCTCTTCCTACCTTTAGATATTGTGACATAAGACCTGGGAATGAAAAAAGAAAATCACCATTTGAGAGGGTTGTGAGGAAAGCAGCCTGTTTTGAGGCAAAAGCCAAGTTTCTGTTAGGATAAGGAGGCAAAGGGTTGAGCATATGGGACATTTTACTAGAGGGAGATTGAATTCTAGAAGGCAGAGTCAAAGCATTTCAGGATCCAGATAGGGAGGAAGGGACAGAACACAGGATGTGCCAAACCTAGGAGCATTCTGAAGTGGGATATGAGAAATGCATTTGAAATTCTGGGGCTTCTCATGGTAACTGATATGAATGGACATTAAGGACTTAATGAGATGAACACTGATAGAATCAAGATCCACAGCGTTGGAGAAGCTGGGAGTGTTGGGAAGAAAAGTAGGTGTCTGTGCCTTGCTACTGACACCTCATGGTGGAGGTGAAAACTGGAGGGGTGTGGACTTCTTCCAAAAGCATGGGCTCTCTAGATTGCTGTTGTAACAAGCCAGGTGCTACTCAGGTTTGCAGAACATCATATAGGACTGGTGTTCCACAGCACTGCTTTTGGAAAACCTTGCTCTGACCGTTAAAGGGGGGAAGAGTGACTAACATTTTTTTCTCTGCCAACTTTGTACTAGGCTCTGTGCTTCTTGTGGCTATTATAATATTTTGTCACCACAGCATCTAAACTAGGTACAAAGTGCTGTTATCAAAACCACTTTGCAGGGGCTAAGATTGTAGCTCAGTGATGGAGTACTTGTCTACCAAGCACGAGGCACTGTGTTCAATCCTTGGCACCACATAAAAATAAATAAAATAAAAGTATTGTGTCCATCTACTAAAATACATATTAAAAAACACTTTGCAGATGCAAAAACATATCTTTGATGCATACTAGGATGGCTTGCTGTCTAGCACCACTAGACAAAGACACTCTATGTAGAGGAATAAAATCTCTGAGGTGTTATGGAGACAGGGTAGGTATACATCTTTATCCTTATCAGTTCCCACAAGACAAGTGTTTTTAGAAGAGAGAAAACATTTCCTTAACAATTGAAGACAAAAATAAGAATCTTCTCAGAGGAGGATCCACGAGACCTAGGGATAAGAAGTATACTGGAAAGGACCTTGGAATCCGGAAAATAATGCATTATTCTGGGACTTTGGGGGACAGGTCCTCAAGAGGATATCCATTGGAAGCTGAATGAATTACAAGTACATTTTGCAGTAGAGAACTCAAAATTTTACATATATTATGTGAAGAATCCAGATAAAATTTGTAATTTTTTAATTTCACAATTTTATTTCCAGCTTGGCAGTCACAAGCACTCTTGTGGTATATTCTTCCTTTATATGGTAGCAATACAATCATTTTAGAATCCACATGAAGAAGGATCCACGAAGTGCAAATAAACATGGTTATCAATTTTTGTGTAGCTTTGGCTATCTTGCGGCTCCAAACATGGTGGCAAACTGCAGGCTTTCAAAGACCAACTAGAAAGTGTAGGCTCAACAGGGCAGGAAGATCCTAATTGAGAGTGTGCGTGCCTGAACTGCAGAGAAGGAAAAGCGAGAGACTAAGAGATGTCTCCATTTTCTTCTTTCCACAGAATCCTGTAGGATGGCACAATCCAAGCCAGAAAGCTCGGGTTACAGCCCCATACTGGGTTAACTACATCATCCCCACCAGCTTCTCTGGGCAAAAGCTCCAGCCCCAAGGAGCCCCATAGCTCTCCTTCCCCAGCACGTTTACATGCTTGTATTTATATCCACACAACCATCCATTCATCCATCCATTCAATCATCCATTACAAGGATGAAACACATTCGCTAGGAGACGATGTGTATGAGTTCCACCCACTGCAGCCTACACTGGCGCCACGCTTTGTCTCACTTCGGGTCACCATTATAGGACTAATGATTGCGGGAAGGCACACGCCTGTGCTAAGCTTCACACCACACTGGGTTCCTTGTGAGAGCGGAGCTGGCAGGGTCAAGGACCAGGGAATGCCTAGCTACCCGCAGCCTTTGGTGCGGGATTGGGGCGAGGCACCCGAGCAGGCAACGCCTTCCAGTGCTGTGGTGGGTGGGCGCGCCAGGCTGCGGTGTGTCTTGCATGAATAAGTTTCAGTCATCTAACTCTATTCTCCTGGCTTTTTTTTTTTTTTAATTTCAATACTGAGTGTGGCTGCCTAGCCTACCTGGTGTTCTTGCTGTGCCTCAAGTTTCTTCTCTGACTTGTATGCCGGCGTGGGAAATGCGGGTGGGGAAAATGGGCAACCTACCCCAGTATGGTGACTTTCTGGAAGCCAAATCAAAGTTAAACAAGTCAGTCACGCGCCCCCAAATAGGCAGCACATTCTTTTTTTTCCGGTTACTAGCCAGGTCCAGCAGTCAAAATTCCCTTGCGTCTTGCAGGACCTGTCGGGGGGCGCCGCCAACTGCGTAACGCACAGTCACTCTGGGGAGACTAATTAGGGACTGTCGTCCCTTTTCTTTCCCCCGCTACAAACTCGGAACCTTGACTTCCTCCAAAGTACCGGCTACTTGGAGGTGGCCTTGCCATCACCACCCTGCTTCAGTCCCGCATCCCAGAGCCGTGCCTCCGCACCCCGACTTCCCTCAGCACGCCGAGTCGTGAGCTGAGCCCTCCTCCTCCGCACACGGTGACTCCCTCCCTGCGCATCGCTTGTACTCTCTCCACGCCGCCGCCCGGCACTGCAGTACGGGGGTGCGGGGGAAGGCGGGCGAAGGAGGAGGAGAAGGACCGCAGCGTGCAAGCCCGGAGCCACTTTCCCGCCCCTCCTCTCGACTCTGACACGCTCGGAGGAGTCACCACTCCGCGCGCTGCAGGAGAGAGTAACAGACGGAGGCGGCCCCAGGAAGCGAGCCGGAGCAGCCCCCGCGAGGCGACGGCTGCAGAGCTGACACCACTCAGGGCCGGGGGTCCCTGACAGCTAGAGCGGTGAGTGAGGGGTCTTTGGCAGCAGTGGCGAGACTTTATTCTCTGCTGGATTTCCTTTTCGGACCAGAAGATCGGGCGTTGCAGCCTGGGGAACTTTTTGCAGCCTCTCAGAATCTCAACTTTGCCCACCTGGCCCCAGGAAAACGGCTGCAGGTGCCTGGGGCTGCCGGGTGGGTGCCTTTGTTAGAGTGGGACCCTGAAAGTCGGGGTAAGGCGGATGGAGTGAGCCGTGGTTAACTGGGGTAGGTCAGGGATGCGGGCGCACTTTTATCCAGGATTCCCGGGGGATACGGGTGGGCAGCAGTTGGGACGCGGGGGCTGAATCTGCAGGGTTCTCTAGGCTCATTTACTTAGGTGCTTTCACCCGCAAAGGGAGGTTGATTCAAAACAAGCATCCAAGAGCCGCATCCAAGAGCCGCCGGCTGGGTGCCCAACCTGTGCGCTCACCGCTCACCGCAGCCTTGGGTTTAACTTTTCAGCGGGGATCCCTCTGCAGACGTGAGGGTGGCGGGAGAGCAGTGGCCGCCGCAGTAGGCGCTGCGGGAACCTGAAAGAAAAACTGTGAATTTTCAAACTCTTCCACGTAAATTCCCGAAGCCTCGGTCCAGTGTCTGCACGAGCGCAGAAGAATGGAGAACAGGGAAACCCGCGGGGCTGTGGCTCTTTGTGAGAGCCTGTAATTCCCTACACATCGCCTGCATTGGGCAAAAACCTATTGAGTGCTTACAGTGCATTGGGCACAGCGAAGTAGACCAATGAATGTGAAGTTCAGCAGGGAGAGGAGACCATCCCCGGTAAATACTACCCCACAGATAATTTCTGATGATAAGGAGGGAAGTGGAGAGAGAAGCCAGTACATTTGACACTATCTCTTGGTGGGCTTTCCCCCATCCGCCTGGGCTCTAGAACTGGGAATACTTTTCCTCAGTGTGTGGTAAAACCCGCCTCTGGCTGGGCCCGGAGGATCGTAGAATACGAGGATCAACTTGGTTTGGGGCAGCCGGCATCCCTCCGCAGATGCACAATACAGAGCTTTTCTGTGGGCGTGCGGGGACCTCAGTTGCCACGCGCGGGGGCGGAGGGGGTGGAGCTGAGTCACCCGGGTTGGAGGTACCGCCCGGACTGCCCGCGCTGGGGGCGCTCGCGTCACCCTCTACGTGTGCAAGTGATGCAAATACAGACCCGCGAGGGGCGGGCTTGGGTGGAGGCCTGGGGGAGGCGACAGAGTCTCCGTCTGGGAGCCGGCGCATGTGCGTCAAAGGCTCTCTGGTGATGGATGCCCTGCTGCGCCCTCGACGCGGACAGCCGCGACCCTTGGGGCCTCGCGCTGGAGCAGACTGCGGTGGGGGCGGCCAGTAACGTGGCGCGTGGAGGAAAGCCCAGTAGAACCAGGACTGCGGGCAGGCAGGCGGCGCCGAAGTGCGGCGCAGT
>NW_025999925.1:644946-783205 GCF_001458135.2 Marmota marmota marmota | reverse complement strand
CTACAGTTGGAGAAATGTGTGTAGTTGGGGGGGGGGGGCGGGAATAGTTCAACCAGGTCCTAGTTTACCTTACAGAGTTGTGTTGAGGACAAAAAATTATTTTCAGAAAACTTTGGAAATACAAATTCTCTACAAATGGAAAATATTATAAGATAAATTCCCTGCAAGGAAAAAGAAAACAATTTTATCTTTTTAAAAAATTCTCTAATTTCTAACTTCTCAGAATTTTGCCTTTAATGAAATTTGGCCTTCAGTGTCAGCAAAGGCAGACAATAGACTTTTCCTCACACTTTAATATGAAATCCACCCTCAGCTGCTGTCTGGATGGGAAGCTCTGGATCACATTTGAGTGTTTTCAATGATGTCGTGGAAAAATCAAATGTATTTTTCATGGCCCACTGGATGATCTGGCTTATGAGCTTCTCTCATCTGAGCAAAAGATTAGCCTTAAAGCTTTTAGGTTTTAAAAAAAACATCTGCTCATTATTGCTCTATCATATCCCTGAAGTGTGGAAAATACTTAAGAGAGCAGGATGCAGTTGAAGGAGATTACCGGAAAGGCATCATAATGTGCAAGTATCACATGATCACAAACAGCGGAAAATCCATTTCTTATAATTAGGAATATTAGCTCTTATTCCTAAGTAGATCTTTTGATAACATGTTTTATGATTAAAAACATATGATTTGCCAAAATGCCTTCTTAAGCAGTTCACTATGTTTTAATGTATTTATCATAGTAATCGGAGATTTCTGTGAATAGTGAAAGTGAAAACACCCTTTTTATTCCATGCAGCTATTTCCAGGGATAAACCTACAATTCACAAGTATGTTGTTTGGTTCTCTTTTGCTGAGATTTCTGTCTGAGGCAGGTTCACAAGATGCATATCCTTGTCCATTTTAACACCAATTCCTCATTTAGATGAGGTCTGTTTGTAAGCCTAGGAGGCACAGCCCCCCTCCCCAGCTGTGTGGAGTTTTTGATACAATATTGCAGCATTATTTTGGGCTTTGCTTTGCTTTTTCACTCTGCACAATTGAGCAACCAGTGTAAAATATTGTAGTAGATTAAATTAGGAGCTTCTTGATTCGACATAGCTAAGAAGTTACTATTTAATTCTTGCTAGAAATAAATATTATTTATTTATTTATAATTTTTTATTTTATTTATTTGTATGTGGTGCTGAGTATCGAACCCAGTGCCTTACACATTCTAGGCAAATGCTCTACCCTGAGTTACAAACCCAGCCCCTAAAAATATATCTTTATGGGATATAAAAGCACCATGTAGTTTTACCACAAACCCTCTCTTGGTAGTAGTAGTAGTTGCAAATGATAGCTTCCCCTGTTGGAAAGAGTTGAAACAACTGAAATAAATGTACTGGAGTAGACTTGATAGTTGGCCCTTTCTAGTTCTAATATTCTTTCACTCCAGGATATGGAAATGTTTTAGTCAAGTTTTTCGCTGCTGTGACTAAAGGATGTGACCAGAACAACTGTAGAGGAGGAAGAGTTTATTTGAGTGTTCACTGTTTCAGAGGTCTAAGCCCATATTCGGCTGGCTCCATTTCTAGGGCCTGGATGCGAGGCTGAACGTGGCTGAAGAGTGTGGCAGAGGGAAGCAGCTCATATCATGGTGATCAAGAAGTGGAGAGAGACTCCATTCTGCCAGATACAAATATATACCCAGAGCCATGCCCCAATTCCCACCTCCTCCAGCCACACCCTACCACTTCAGTTACCATACAGTTCATCCCTATCAGGGGATTAAATCACTGATTAGGTTAAGACTCTTATAACCCAATCATTTCTCCTCTGAACCTTCCTGCACGGTCTCACACATGAGCTTTTTGGGGGACACCTCACATTGAAACCATAGCGGAAAATTATATGATTTCTAAAAATTTGAACTTTGCTTATATATTTATAAGAATGGAAGAATATTTTTATTAACTCAGATTGAAATTTTACATGGAGCTATACTTTCCATTTTTGCAGAGAAAAATGGTCTGTTAGATTTTATGTTATGCCTTTAAGAATATGAAGAGCCTAATTTCTAATTAAAACAATTTTCAAAATTCAAATTTTTAATAAAATTCTAGACTTTGTGAATTAAAACATTTTAAAAGACCAACTTGAAAAATAATGATTTCAGCATAATATAAAGCAGATATATCTATTTACCATGACATTTTAAATGCTTATTGTTGACTACCTAATGTGCAACATGCTTATTATATCTCTTTCCAGTATACAGTGTATAATATTTATATTATACACTAAGACTAAGACTGACACTATAATGATGGGCTTCTACCTTCTGACAATCTTGAGGCCTCTGACAATTCACAAGTATAGTGAGATTTATGACAAATCAGACTAAGTACTTTCCATATCATTTACTAGTATTTGAAAATCCTATAATTAAAATCTTAGAATAGACAAATAAACCAGTGGTTCTCAGTCATGTGTAATATACTTTTCTGGGGAGCATGTTTAAATGGACTTTTCTGAGCCCCATCCTAGACATTCCAGTTAGTGGTTTCCTAAATGGGCCCAGGAGCTGCTGATTATCAAGCTTTACCAAGCAGGTTTGATGGTATCCTTAGGGGACACACTTACAGACCACACACATTAACTTTCTAACCTAAGTTGTTCTGGTTAATATTTACTGAATATGTTCTGGAAGCCCTCAGAAGAATCATGTTCTCGACAGACTTAAAGATGACTAATATCTTTGGTAAAAGTCAGGAGGAGTGAATGAAGTAGGGAAGATGGTCATATAGACAATAGTTCTTCTCAAAGGTGGGAAAAGCATGTACAGTCTAATGGGACAAAGGCTAACTCTTAACATGGCTTTTAAAACCCTGGATGATCTGGCCCATGCTCACTTCCAGAGCCTCCATTTGTATAATCAATCCCCAAGCTATTTACAGAGCAGCAGCCTTCAAATTCAGTCTTCTTTTGACACCTGCCTCAACCTGTCTCCAGTATACTAACTCTTACATTTTTCAGATCTCAGTTCAGTTTTCCCTTTCTAGAGAAGTCTCTGAATCTCTGTTGTCAGGTTAAAATTCCCTCCCCTACAACAGTGTACTTTTCCTTATAAATAAGGTTATTGGAGGAAATACAGAACAGTCACGTAAAATTGAATTTCAATAAATGAGACATTTTTTAGTATAAATATTTTCAAAACATTTCATGGGATATTGTCTTAGTCCCTTAAATTGCTGTAATGAGACTGAAATATACTGCTTATAATTCTGGAGGCTGGGAAGTCCAAGTTCAAGGTGCTAGCAGATACAGTGTCTGGTGAAGGCCTGTTCTTCCAGATGTCCTCATATGATGGAAGGAATAAGGCAGCTCCCTTCAACTTCTTTTAGAAGGGTACTAATTCCATTGGTAAGATGAAGCCCTCAAGCCTTAATCACTTCCTTTAAAGGCCCAGCTTCTTAATACTATCATTTTAGGGATTAAGATTCCAACATATGAATTTGAGGGAAACACCAACATTCGACCACATTTATACTAAATCATTAATAGTTGTTTATGTGAAACTTTAATTTATCTGGGCATTCTGTATTTTTTATTTGTTAAATCTGGCAACCTTGTTTATAAAACTGATTAATTTTACCATTTACTTTTTTGAAAAAGGAGCGCGATTTTTTTCAATTAATGCTAGTGTCTCCCCTCTAAACTCCAGGAGGCCAAAGACAGGATTAGAGATGAGCTGGGTTTGTTTGTTTGTTTGTCTTGGTGTTTTCTCTCCAATGTCTCAAACAGTTCCTAGGGGATAGTAGGAGGTCAATAAGTATTGTCAAATGAATTAATGATCTATGAGAGAAAAATCGTGTAACCACGATCAAGTTTCTTAACCTCTCAGATCCATCATTTTTTCACCTGTGGAAAAAAAGTCTTTTTAGATTCACTGATTAGGATTGTGTGTGAGGATTACATAAAGAAAAATATATAAAGTTATATACTATGTTCCTTATAGCTAAGCACTATAGTTTTAAAGGATGTCTTTTTATCTTCTTTCCATGTCATCTTGAAAAAAAAGAGGATTCTTTTTTAGTATATGAAATCCTACTTCCTTTTCATTATAATGCAATCTCAGAGGCAGCCAAATATTTTCCTGAGATTCTGGAGGATTTAGCTATGCATTTATAAAAGTGTTGTTCTCAGGAGTGCCCTTCCCAGAATGATACCATCCAGGGCTAGCTTTGTGGGCCATCCACCTGTGCAGTCACTCAGGACCTTACATTTAGAAGGGTCCTGCACTTGGTTTAATGCTTTGCTATTACTTCTTCAAATTCTTTGAACACTGTGCCCCATGTTTTTATTTTTTATTTTTTGGTTTATTTGTTTGCACAGGGCCCTGCCAGTTATGTGGCTAGTTCTGGTAAACTGTGTGTATTTATGTACAGATCATACATGCAGATATGCATGCGTATTTCATCATCATGATGACCCGGGGCCTCTTGTTATTCAGAGAACTTGTGATTTTATTTTCCTCAGACATATGGCTTATAATCAACTGAACCAAGTCATCAGACACCTTATCCAGTGTTCTTGCCCTTACCTCAGGCCTGCCTTCTCCCAATTCCAACTATCCAGTGTGTCCAGAATTTTGGATGAGCGTAAGGAGCCTGCAAAAAACATCCTTGGGTTTCCTATTCCTAAGTGAAATCAGTGGATCTACTGTTCCCATCACAGCTCTTGGGATTGCTGAGCAAGTGGAACTTGAAGTTCTAGGTCTGCCTTTGTGGAACACAGGGACAGCAGCACCTTGTTTTTTAGGTATTATCTCCTGAAATATTCAGGTCTCAGAATCTGCACATTCACGCAAAATAAATAGTGATCTTGTGAATATGTGTAAAATTTTCCTAAGAGAAATGACTGTGTTATTTTGTTCTTTGCTTGAAATTAACTCAGCAAAGTTATGCAGCACAGTAGCCTCTGCAGCAGGGAACAGCCATGCATGCTGGCAGTAAGTAGAGAAGGTGACCCATTTTGTCATTTCGAGCTCTGACTAGCCTATTTAAAAGTATCTTCATTTTAATATCACTTTTTAGTAGTTTTACTCATGCTGTTTTTTCCTTATTTTATTTCTGTTCTCATATACATTTGTGTTAAAGTGAAATTCTAATAATTCCACAGCATCATTCTCATGGATGCCCTCACACTGTGTTATTTTGAACACCTGACAGCATGCTCCAGTTAATGCACATTAAGCACATTGCTGGCTGAATTGAACATGAGTAATTTAAGCATAAATATTATTATTTTTGAAATATCCAGTTTAATCTGCAGCCTGGGTTTCCTGTTGATCATATCATCATAGAGACAGAAATACAGACCCACACCCTCAACATTCACAAACCTTTCTCTGGTTCTTTTCCTACCTCATTGGTGGAATTTCAACCAGCTTCACAGATTCCTTTTAAAGGAATCTTGGAATCATCAGGGATCACTCCTGGAGTCCTTGTGCCCTGCCTTGGTTTCCTGTAACAACAGAGGTATGGTGTTGCTGGACCTGCCTCCCACTGCCCAGAATGTCTTGGTTCCTGTGTGGTAGAATCTGTTGATGCTACTGTGAGATTTTAATGACCTTGGAGAGATTAGAGAATGTGAATGCATGGGGGCTGGTACAAAGATACTTTGAATGACACAGCATCCTCATGATTGTCCCCTCTGTTGTAGGCCTATTGTCTTAGGACCATAGAAAGTGAGTCTTAATTGCTTTTCACTTGAGATGAGCTCTTTCCTAGGAGACTTCTTAGTCTCTCTCTTATAGATATGCTCAGAGGTATCCGAGTCTTAAGGTGAGCCATTAGAATTCTGTACAGGATATTCATTATATCATTATTTGCTGTGGTGAAAATTGGAAACAACCTAAATGTCCATCAGAAGCTGATCAGATCAATTACAGTTCATATAAATAATGAAATACTGTGTAGCCATGGAAATAAATGAGGTGAACCGACCTGCAGGGACATGGAAATGTTTTGAAAATATGTTATAATTTAGACTATAATAATTTATTGACCAGACTATATGACATGTCTCTATTACAAAGAATCCAGACTACATTATTCAAATGCCTGTTAACTTTTGGGAGTAAGACAGAGAGGCTCTTATACTTTTTACTTTAAATACTTCTGAGTTTCAACGGTAAACTCATATTACTTTTGTAAATAAGACACACAATTCAATGTGGTAACTATTAATTTCAAGATACCCTGTGATGCCACTCTCAAATATGTCTAAATATTAAAGTTTTATTGGCTTAAAAGCAGTGTTTGCTTTTGTCATGGATACTTTTCCAGACAATCATGTAGATTAGACTACCTAAGTTGTGAGAACATAAGTTATTCTGATACCTAATCAAATTATAGTCATGTACCATATAGCAAAGTTTGCCAATGAAGGCATGTACATCTGCTGTAGTGGTCCCATATGATTATATCACCTAGTAACACCGTATCTGGCCTGGTTTGTGTTAAGTACACACTGTGATGTTCCCACAATGATGAAATTGTCTGATGATGAACTTCTCAGAAGTGTTTCCCCATTGTTAAGTGATACACAACTGTGTTTTTGTTTTGAATGGGGAAAATAAAAAGGAACACACCTAGAAACATTCAATATACTACCCTTTCAAGGAAGACTGCTTCTTGTTGACTTAGGTTATTAGAGCTGAGAACCAACTCCCACTCCCCTACCCTTATCCTCAACCAATCTTTTTGTGTCCAAGACCTGGTACTAATACTCTGAATATTTTGTTTTAGGAACATTTTTTGTTCTGTCATGACTATATTTTGATGGAGTTGGAAATTAGAGTCTTTTATAATTTTCTCTTTTAATGGACCTAGAATGTCTTTCCCACCACCTATCATCTCTCTGCTCCCAACATACACACATTTATCTATGAAAAAATGTGTTAATTATCCTTTAAAGTCTCCACTTAAAAATCTGGGGCCCTTCCCTCAGTCCTTCCCAGGCTCTGGCAGGTCGCTGTTGGAGAGCTGCTCATACCTCCTCCTCAAGCTTTATCAGTTTCCCTGCTAGACACTGAGATTCCTAAACCTTGAGAGTAGAGGTCAAAGCATCAAGGTTTTTATAGTTCCTAGTACCAGGGGTAGGGGACTGAAACATTTAAAATTATTCTTAAACATTTTTTTTAATTGAAGTAAAATATACAGAAAGAATAGTGCATGTATTATAATAGTATAGCTGAATGATTTTCACAAACTGAACACATCTCTTTCAAAGGCACCCATCCATGGAACAGAAGAATATTCCTACTACCCAGATACCTTTGCATGCTCCTTCCAATCATCTTCCACTATCCTGATTTCAGTCCTCTGGAGGTGCCTAACAAGTTCTGTCTCTCCTGCTCCAAATTCTCCTTTTGCACGTCCATTGTCTGAGAAGTTGATTGGAAGAGGCTTGGTATGGCCAGTGGACCTGAGAATAATAACACTATGCCCTGAATGTTGCCTCTGGGTGCCCCAAACTTCCAGTTTACATGGTTTAGGTAGAGGCAAAGAAAGCAGTCCCTAAGTGATTGGGTTTCAAAGCAACTTAGCTTACGACCTGATTCTGAGTTCCTTATGACAATTCTTTCATTTGATCTTTATGCTTTGTCCAGAATCTCACAGTGTTATTCTTAAACAGTTCTATAGACTCAGGCCTTACTCTTCTCACCCTTCAAAGTTGAACCCATTGCACTGGGTCAGAAACCAATAAACTGACTTCCAACTTCATCAAATTCCTCTTCTGTCAGCTGGCTTCTGGGTCCAGTGTCTGGATAATAAGAGGTTCATTCCTCCCTCTCTACACCTCTACATGAAATGTTCTTAATTCTCATCACTAGATCAAGAAAACTTACCAGGGAACCCTGGGCTTCCATCAAATTATTTTTCCCCTCTGGACTTGCTTCTAATGTCTTCCTCTTTCACATTGCTCTTGTAAGACAGAGTTTCTTTCTTTTTCTTTTTTTTTTTTTTTTAAAGAGAGAGAGAGAGAGAGAGAGAGAGAGAGAGTTTTTATGTTGATTTTTTAGTTTTCGGTAGACACAACATCTTTATTTTATTTTATTTTTATGTGGTGCTGAGGATCGAACCCAGCGCCCCGCGCATGCCAGGCGAGCGCGCTATGCTTGAGCCACATCCCCAGCCCAATAAGAAACAGTTTCAAGAAACTTCTTGTATTTATTTTAAGAATGCTCTTCATTATATTACTCATTATCCTATTCATTGGGATCTATTTAAGAAATGGTTTTGAAGTTTCAGCACTATAAAAAAAAACAACCCGATTCTCCTGAGTCCTGATTTTGTTTTATTAATTCAGTTTATCATAATATTATATTTAGCAGTAGAAAACAGATCAAAAGTTTGTAGTTGTAACAGTTTGCTGTATCTGTGTAACTAAAAGAATATCTCTACTACTTTAAAAAGTTCCCTGTATTCTTTTTCAGTTATTCTCACCTGTCCCAGAGAAACTGTCCTGATTTCAATCACCAGAGATAACTTTTGTTCATCTTGAAATTGATATAAGGGGAGTCAAATCACATATTCTTGTGTGTCCATTCTCTCTCATTCAACATTGCATTTTTGAAAAGATTTATGCTTTTGTTTGTTTTAGTAGTTCATTTTTTAATTGAGTGAAAATATTACAGTATATGAATCTACTGCAGTTTGTTTCTCTGTTGACATGTTGGTAGCCATTTGAGTGGTTTCCAGTTTGGGGCTATCATGGATAAAATTGCTATGAATATTCTTGTGTATGTTTTGCCCAAGAGGTAATCATGCATAAGTCCTGGGGATCAAGAAGTGAATATATCTTTGGGAAACCATTTTTCTGCCTTCCACACCATCTGTGTATTTTTTCTGGTGGATATCTGTTCAGATCTTTTTGACAATTTTTAAATTGGGTTGTTTTATTTTTGTTAGATTTTGAGCATTTGGGGGTAGTTTAGATATCAGTCCTTTATCAGACATGTATTTTGCAAAATTTTCTCCCAGTGTGGCCTGTTTTTTTTACACTATTAATGGTGCTTTTTTGATGAACAAAAGTTTCCAGTTTTAATAAAATCCAACTTTTCATTTCTTTTTCATTCTTCAGTCATGCTTTTAATGTCATGCCTAAACACTCATCAAGAAACAAAAAGTTACATGGATTTCCTTCTACGTTTTCTTCTAGCAGTTTCATAGTTTTGAATTTTATATTAGTTGTATAATCCATTTTACATTAATTTTCATTTAAAATTAAAGGTATTATTTTGGGTGTTTTTTAATTAATGGACTACAATTTATAGAAAAATTGAGTGTAACATACTAAGTTTCCATATCCTTCTCCCTCACTGGTTTCCTGTTTCTTGCATCTGTGTGGCACATTTTTTTTTCTTTTTTTTTTTACAAATGATGAGCCCACTACCAATACATTACTAGTGTCCACAGTTTACACTGAGGTTCACACTGTGTTGTACAGTCTGTACATTTTGACAAACATATAACATGGATTCATTATTATATTATTATACAAAATACTTTCACCACCCTAAAAATCCTCTGTGCCCACTATCCCTCTCTACCTAGTTTCCCTCAAACTGTTGGTAACCACCAGTCTTTTCTATGTCCATAGTTGTGCCTTTCCCGGAATGAAATATAGTTAGATTCATAGTAATCTTTTCAGATTGGCATTTTTTTGTTTTGTTTTGGTTTTGTACCGGGGATAGAACCCAAGGACACTTAACCACTGAGCCACATATTTAGGCCTTTTTATTTTTATTTTGAGTCAGAGTCTCACTAAATTGCATAGTGCCTCACTAAATTGTTGATTAATGTTTGTCTCAAACTTGTAATCCTCCTGCCTGCAAACCCATCCCTACCCTCAGTTACTGGGATTACAAGTGTGCCTCACAAACTTTTCTTGAAAGAAGGAATCTACACTTGACAGCAAAGTCACAATGTTATTAGTGAGTTCTATAATGTTTATTTAATGCTCCCATTTTTTTCAAACATTGGAGCTTTTCCATCAACAGCATCTATTCTAAAGAACCTGTTAGTTGCTTTTTATAAATGCAATTAGATCAGCAGAAGAGGGGGAAAGGAGCCCATAAAATTAAAATAAAATTACCTGTCCCCTCAAAAAAATAAGAAAAAAAGAAAATCATAATGGGAGAATTATTAAACCTTAATGGGAGAAATGAATAAAAGCAGAGAACCACAACTTTGAAATGTTTTGTGACAATCCTTATCCTTTTTTTTTTTTTTTTTGCAGGGGCAGGTACCATGGATTGAACTCAGGGGCACTCAATCACAGAGTCCCATCTCCAGCCCCATTTTGTATTTTATTTATAGACAGGGTCTCACCAAGTTGCTTAGCACCTTGCTGTTGCTGAGGCTGGCTTTGAACCTGCTATCCTCCTGCCTCAGCCTCCCGGGCTGTTCAGTTCTTAATGAATCTCTGTCTGCCTTTATATTAATTTGTCAGATATAGGAAACTGTATATTCTATCCCTCAAGGTGATTGTAGGGAAATGAGAGTTTGTGCAATATTTACTGGTATGATTTGTTGAAAGGCTTTTCTAATGCCCAGCAATTCATTCAACCAGGACTCAGTGTTGTAGGTTAATATAGCACTGATTAAGTTATATCTTTTCCCTGGATTCTACCCATTGCTCCTTTCTTTTATCCATCTATTTCCTGTCCAACATTGTGATTTTTTAATTAACTTCTTATTTTTCTTTTAACAATACTTGCTTTCCCTATGCTGTAAGAAAGGAAAACAATCTCATTTGATATATCTGACATTTATTACATATTTCCTAACCAACCTCTTCAAAAGTGAGTGACCAACAATGATGCTTTAGTTTCACCCACACATCTGTGGATTGACTGAGGGTGAACTGATCTAGATTGAGCTTGGCTGAGTTTTCTCCAAGATGGCAAGTTTGGTTCAGATATTTTATCCTCCTCAAAATAATTGGTTACCCTGTTTATGCTTTTTTTCATGGAAAAGATAGAAGTATGTGAAAAGTGGGCAAAAACATGTGATGCTGTGTGATGTTTAATTTTATGTATCATCTTGATTGGGCCATGGGATGCCCAGATATTTAGTTAAACAGTATTTCTGAATGTGTGAGAGGATATTTCTAATTATGATTACCATTTGAATTGGTAGACTAAGTAATGCAGATGGTCCTTTGAAATTTGGGTGGGCCTTACTCAATCTGTTAAAGATGTGAGTAAGAAAGAATTCCAGTGTTCCACTTAGATAAATTTTAAAAATTCTATTTAAGTAAAGAATTTTTAAAATTTATCTAAGCTTAGGTTTGTATTTTTTATACAAACAGTATTTTCTGTATAATCTTGATATATAGTTAATTTTCTATGGTGGAACCATTTGTAAATCAAGGAAAGAATATATATATANACAAAACCAATGCAAACAACTATGGATATGTTTATTCACACTTAATATCACAAGTAGGGCTTGTTACCACTTGTGACATGATTTTTTAAAATGATAAAAAAAACTTTGGGTAAGATTCTAAATTATATATATATATATAATTTAGAATCTTACCCAAAGTTTTTTTTATCATTTTAAAAAATCATGTCACAAGTGGTAACAAGCCCTACTTGTGATATTAAGTGTGAATAAACATATCCATAGTTGTTTGCATTGGTTTTGTTTGCACTCATGGTGATTTTACACTTAGATACAAATGTTTCACCAATTTTTAGACATAATGCATTTCACTTGTATTTAAGAGTTGTTGCATTGGAATATTATAGGCTTAAAACATAATTTGTTATTATTTCTTCTATTTCCCCTTGTTATTTTTAGAGCATTATATTTTAAACTTATGTGTGGATACATGCTATTTTATCTATGAATATTATTTAATAAGGCATTATACAATATATGTCATTACCAGATATTGTTTGACTGCTCCAGGTTCTTAATATTTTAGCATCATGTGTAGTAAGTTGACATATATTTGGATGTGAGAAAGGGACAGGATGTCACAGAGAGCATCCTTCCATCTTAGCATTGTATCTGAAGAGAGCATGTTCTCTCTGTGAAGATTGCCATGTTTCCCTCTCTCTTGAGAAGGGGTGGTGTGTGAGCTGGGCCTGCCCATAGAAATGCTGTGTCTGTGGAAAAGACATAAGCCTTTATCTTAATTCTAGTTCTGAGGCTCCCCTGAAACCCAAGTATTCTGGAGGATTGGGCTGTGAAAGCCTTCAGTTTTTTTCCATACCCCTCTTAATTTTGATTATCAGTGGGTAAGGACAGGGGAAGATTAGGAAGAAAAGAAACAAGCCAATCTATTCAAAGATGGCTGCTCCAACAACCACGGAGGGTTCCTGGTAAGAATCTGGTGGTTTCTTCCTAACATTATTTTTTAAATCCTGTTATTCTTAGAGATCATTGTTGCACAGCATTTTCTGTGGGATTCCTCTGGCAGATTTTCTCTGTATGGAAGGCAGTGTAGCCTCTGATTTACTTCCACAAGAGATTCTTACAAAAGAGAGATGGAAAGCAACGTGACCTATCTTGATTCATAAGTTCAGGATATGAATATTTTTCTATCAACTAAAACTGATTTAAGGGTAATTCAAAAGGAATAAGTCAGAAGACATTGAAAGAGTGACCTAGAACTGAATAATAGATGCTGCTCAGTTTGCCTTTTTAATCTCAACCTGGAATATTGATAAGGACATCCCACTCTTATCTGCACATACAGTGATGTCATTGTTGGGGCAGATCCCTCCTCATGTATTGATAAATACTTTACAGCTAATTTTTTCCTAAACATTTATCACCATGAACCTGAATGTAGAGTGATTGTGGTGCCTTTTGGGATATCAATGTTATGTGCACATGAAGTTTTGATTACATTCAAAGGCAGTAGATTAAAAAAAAATCAAACAAAAAAAACCTGTAAAGTTTGACATCCACTTTCCAATAAGCCTGAAGAGAAATGATGGTGATTAATGATATTAAATTGGAGACTTATAAATCCAGGCCAAGAGTTTCCAATGAATAACTAATTTATTTGCTACCAATTTGGAGACATGATGCACTCCTTTATTCTTACCACATGACATATCTCTAATTTATTATTACCGTGTTGGTTGCTTTGTTGATTACCTTCTCAGACATTTGGCATAATATCATATTCCATTTAATGAGGCTCTCAGATAAGATGGAAATGATAGTTAATAGTATACCTGATCTACAGTATTGGAAAAAAATTAGTTACTACATGATTTTGGAGTTGAGTATCATGAAATTTAAAAATCAGAGGATGAGCTGTCTTTATGTAAAAATTAAAGTGTAATAAAGTGTGGACCTAAGTTCTTGAGGTTCCTAATGTTTTAAAGAAACTTCCACTGGACCTCCTATTTGGTGCTTTTATTTGTTTATATAAGTACAAGTGGAGAGGGAGTGTGTATGTCTTGTCCTCATTTCTTCTTGTTGGTACCTGCTCTGTCATAACATCTTCACATGGTTACCACGACAGAATTAAATATCTTCCCAGGGACTTCTGGGCACATTATACTTTTCTGCCTGGAGGGGTTTATTCCTTCCCTTGCAGAATAACCAATCACTGATTTTTGGTATGACTGACATATGACAACCCAAAACACTCTTTCATCATCGTTGTCACTGTTTCTTTGACTGACAGCATTGGGAATAGAGACGTCTGGCTTTTAGGTGTATTGGTTTTTCAGGTCAACTGTTGTGCTTATTCTTAACCTAAAGGCCACTTGGGCTTATAATCAAGATAGTTCAGCTTACTTTATTTTTTTAAATAAATATTCAGATCTTGCACTTCTTTTGTTAAATTTATTCTTAAATATTTATTCATTTTTGTATTTTCCCCTTTTTACTGGTACATTATAATTATATATACATTGGAATTATATATTCATGCACACACATGATGGGAGGGATTTTTATCACATTTTCTTTTCATACACACATTTTGTTCTTTTCACCTGAGCTAAATTCTCATTCAAAATTTTAAATTGAGTTCTAAGGATAATGTGTGCTTGTGTGTTGTATTCCCTTGGCCAGCGGCTTTCTTTTGCCTGAGAAGTCATGAAATTGGGAGTTGGTGGTCAGATGTACGTTCTGGCTCTTATTTGAATTTTTTAAATGTGCTTAAAGTCTTGAATGTAAAGCCCTGTCAGCAAACTGGCCATAATATTTTACTTGTAAAATGTTTAATGGACATTTGTAATGTCAGTTAACTACAAAAATTAGCAAATTTTTATTAGCTTTGTCGAATATTAGGATAATAGGAAAAGGAGGAGCTTTAGATAACCAGTGGCACCTATTTTTTAGTTCTCAATCATGTAAAGCTGATTTGGAGTCTACTGGAAGTCAAGCTTAGCTATTTATTTGCTTATTAGCTTATAAGCTAAAGCTATGCTAAATGAAGTAAATGCACTGTATATATTAAAAACTAGCATCAAAACTACATTTAGTTAAATTTAGCACTAGTTATTGCCCTTAAAGGGCACCCTTTCCTATGGGATCATAAGATACTGGAATTTATCTAGAAATAAGAAGACAGGTAATATGATTTGATAATAGTCTAAGATTTAAAGGGTAAATGGACATAATATCATCCTATCTTTTCTTCTTAGCAGGATAGGAAAAAAACAACCATGAGTAGATAATTAAGAGTTTAACAAATGAAATAGAAATTTCAAAATTTCAGTCAACAAACTTGTTGATCTCTTGTACAAGGGATATGGCAGGCTTATTAAGAAAAATGAGATAGGTGGAATACAGCCTATGATCTCAAGAAGCATACGGACCTGGGAGGGAGGGCTCAGACAAGTTAATACATTAGTACTATAAAGCAGCAGGAGTTCAGAACAAGCAGTCTACCAGAATTCCATGAGGATTTGAATGCTGAGGTAGGACCTTTGCTTAAGCAGTGTTTCTTAACCTTAGTTCTAATGACATTTGAGATCAGATAAATCTTTGTTGTGAGGGTCCTTTTCTGTGCATTGTAGGGTGGTTAACAGCGTCCCTGGACTCTCTCTACCTACTAGATGCCAGTAGTATTTTCCTCTTTAGTTGCCATGACCTAAAATGTCTCCAAACACTGCCACATGTCCCGAAAACATCCAAAAGCAATGTTTTCAGAGATACCTCTTGAAGGGTAGGCAGGTTTTATCAGGTTGAGGCAGGAAGATGCAGGGTGTTTGAGGAAGAGAGAGTGTTTTTTTGGAGGGTATGTAGAGGTGGAAAGTATCTGGGACACTTGGAAAGCAACAAGTGAATTTGTTAATCTTGGAGAGAGGCGATATGAGGACCAACATGGTAGGTGACTTGAATTGAGGGGTGGATGGGAATCCTCACAGGTCAGATGCAGCAGTTCAGGTACAAGTTTAGCAGAAATTATGTTTATCACAACTACACATTTAGAAGGATTAATTTCAAATCAGGGTGTAGTGGCTTTGGGCAGGGAGAGTCTTGAAATAGAGTTACCAGTTTGGAGGAGTCAGTTTCCATTACTTCAGAGAGATGAAACACTTTTCTTTATTCTGTGAAGACATTAACCCATGGGCACTTTAGTCAGATGTGCTTATTAGGTCTTTGTTAAATGCTCAGCTCTGCTATAGTTGCTGGAGGTAGAACCTCAAATCAGACCAACTCCTGTTTTTATGGAGTGTACATTCTGCTGAGACTAACCAAGATTAACAGTTTTATTGCAATGAAATTGCATTTACATCAGCATTTATTAGAAATCTCATCCATAGGTGGTCAAAAGGAGAGGTCAAATAGAATGTATATTTTCCCTGTGGATGTATGAAAAAAAATTTCTTTGTAAATTTATTCATTGGAGAGAAGTTTTACTATATGTCTATTGGGACATTTGAACAACTTAAAAAATAAATTAAAAAAAAACAACAACAATAGGACAGAACAGAAGGGGAAGAAGAAAGAAGACAACCCATATAGGGTTCCCAGCACCTGCTGGCTGAGTGGTTCTGAGCAATCGTTACCTAGTTTCTAAGTAACACAGCCTCAGTCCAGGTCACCACTGACTCCCTCCACCACTGTCTTTGTTTTGAAATTTTAAAGTTTGTTCTGATTGGTTACATATGATGGTAGAATACATTTTGAAACATCATACATAAATGGAGTATAATTTCTCATTCTTCTGGTTGTATGTGATGTAGAATCACACCAGTTGTGTCATCATTATAGATATATAGGATTATAATGTCCAATTCATTCTACTATCCTTCCAACCTTCATACCTTCTCCCCTCCCTTTACTCCCCTCTACCTAATCTAAAGTTACTCTATTCTTCCCCAGCCCCCCACCACCACCAATTGTGCATTAGCATCCACATAACAGAGAAAACATTCAGCCTTTGGTGTTTTTGGATTAGCTTATTTCTCTTAGCATGGTATTCTCCAGCTCCATCCATTTACCTGCAAATACCATAATTTTATTCTTCTTTAAGACTGAGTAATATTCTATTGTGTATATACCACATTTTCTTTATCCATTTATCTGTTGAAGGACATCTAGGTTGGCTCCATAGTTTAGCTATTGTGAATTGTGCTTCTATAAACATTGATGTGGTGGTCTCACTGATTTTAAGTCCTTTAGGTATAAACTAAGGAGTGGGATAGCTGGGTCAAATGATGGTTCCATTCCAAGTTTTCTGAGGAATCTCCATACTTCTTTCTATAATGGTTGTACCAATTTACAGCCCTACCAGCAATCTAAGAGTGTGCCCTTTTACCCACATCCTCACCAACACTTATTATTGTTTGTATTCTTGACAGCTGCCATTCTGACTAGATAGAGTAAGATGAAATCTTAAGAATAGTTTTGATTTGAATTTCTCTAATTGCTAGAGATGTTCAACATTTTTTCATATATTTGTTGATTGATTGTATATCTCCTTCTGTAAAGTGTCTGTTCAGTTCCTTAGCCCATTTATTGATTGAATTATTTGTTTTTATGGAGTTAAGTTTTTTGAGTTCTTTATAGGTCCTGGAGATTAATGCTTTATCTGAGGTGTGTACTACTGCCTCTCAGTTGGAACAATACAACATCATCCACAAGAAACATACCCTGTTAGGACCTTTGACCTTCAGTTTTGTTCCTTTTCAACCTATTATTCCACCCTAGTGACCTGAGTAAACCACAGAAGGCCATGTCCATTTTTATGCTAAAAACCCCTGATAGCACCTTCTTCACAGTGAACCATAGGAAACTTTTTGAAGTCCTCCTGGCACCATGCCCTCCCATGTCCTCTGGTCCTTCTGCCCTCCTAGAGACTCTCCACCCCACAGCTCACCTAGATAATTCCCATAAATCTTTCACAACTCATCTAAAGAGAATTTCCTGAGGGAGGCCTTTCCTTGTCTTGCTGGGTTCAGTTTAGGCACCCTTCCAATGTGTCCCTGAAGCCCTTTCCAATAGCAGACTCTTATTCTATTGTATGAATATTCATTTCCTTGTCTGGATTCTCCAAAGTTCACCTTTGTGGACTCAGGAGGTAATACAGACCTGGCACAAACCATCAGTATTATAGAAGGAATCATTTCATTTTTAAAAATGAAAAGACTGAATCTCAGAGAGCATATGTACCTGTACAATGTCATAGAGCTTTAACCGTTGGATCTACGTCTGGTCTGTCAGACTTAAACACCTAGGTTCTGTTTGCACACCAAGGGAATATGAGTGTTCTATGGAGCTAAGTAAGAGCATTATGAAACTATTTGGCTTAGATGGCTTACTGTAGGCTTGCTGAGAGATGTTCAATAAACATTCATAATTAATCAAACAGAAAATATGACCCTGACTTTAGCAGTCTCTCATTGATGTGCTTCTGTGATTATCACCAGTTTAGAACTGCCAAGGCTCAAGTCCTTTCTGCTCATAACCAGTGGAAGACTTAACATTTGGAAGAGCTAGATTTTGTTTTCCATTACTTTGCTTCATTAATTTTCTATTAGACATTTATACAAGTGATTTTTGTTCCAGCATCTGGTATGCTTCACTGCTCCTTTCCCCATTCTGTTATAATGTCAATCTGAAAAACCATACAAGGATGGGTGAGAAAACTATGGAGTATGTAATAATGCATAATTAAAACTGCTAAAATATTCAACATGTTGTTTAATGGATTTCCAAAATGACAGCACCTTTGATTCATTATTTACCATTCTTTATTTGGTTCGCATTTCATTTCGTAGTCACTGGGCAAGGAAGAAAAGAATCTTGTTATATTATTCATCTACATCTGATTCATTGCTAATGTAATGACTCTAATAGATGGCATCATATTTTTCTTGAGCATGTTGAAACTTAAAGAACAATTATAAACCAGAGTATTTTATGTAGTATATAGCTAAAAATTCTCTTAAAATAATAATGCCCTTTTCCTATGCATCTTAAATATTTGTATGATGATTGTATAAAAGAAACCTAAGTTCTCTTTCTTTCCTGGTCTTGTTTAATTTCTGGGATTTTCACCATTACCACTTCTGTAAAACCTAGATGAGTTTTCATATCAACCTGTAGCATATAAAGACAGCCTGTGACTTCATTGGGTATGTATGTGATTTGCTAGAAGTATGCTAACAACCTATAATTAGCTTAGATTAATAGGCTATAATAATAGCAAATATTTATTGACTGCCTAGGTGCTTTGTTAGAATACCTATGCTAGTTATGTACATTCTATAATTTAATCCTCACATTTCTATGAGATTGGTGCAATTAAATTTTAATGTGTTTTTTTGGTGAATCATATTAAGTAAGGTTAAAATAATACCTATTTTTATAGGAACTCTTCTAGAATGTAGCAAAGAGGATATACTTTCCAATTCATTTTATAAGGCCAATATTACCCTAATATTAAAACCAAATACATGAGAAGGAGGAAAAAGAGGAAGAAAAAAAGTAGGAGAAGGAGGAGGAAGCCCAGACCAATAACCCTCATGGATGTGGACACAAATACCCTCAATAAAATGTTAGAAAATCTAATACAGAAATTTATAAAAAAGATAATACATTATAACCAAATTTATCCTGGGAATGAAAAGCTGTTTTCAGAAATCAACCAATGTAATTTATTATAATGATATAGATTAAGAAAAATCTTTTGGTAAATTTAGCATCTATTTATGATTTGTAAGACAAAAATAAAAGACTACCAGGCAAATAGAACCAAAATAGTTTCCTTTTAAAAGATAATTTTAGAACATTCATAGCCTTGATAGTGAGAAAGGGTTGTTTTTCCCTTAAGGGAACAAATCAAGGATTTCTGCTTTATCCATTCCTATTCAAAAATCATGTTAGAAGTCACAGTCAGTGCAATAAAGCAAGAAAAAAACAGGTGAGGTGGTGCACACCTGTAATCCCAGCTATTAAGGAGACTGAGGCAGGAGGATTACAAATCTGTGGCTAACATTAGCAACTTATTGAGACTTTGTCTCAAAATAAAGTAAAAAGGACCAGAGATGTAACTCAGTGGTAGAGCACTCCTGAGTTCAAACCCCAGTACTGTAAAAAGAAAAAGGGAAAAAAAAAAGGCAATAAAAGACATGCAGATTGGAAAGGAAGAAACAGAACAATGGAACTGCCTTTGTTAATAGATAATACAGTTATCTTCATGGAATGTCCCAAAGAACACACACAAAAACTACTAAAACTAATATACAGTAAATCATTTTCTTATATACTACTGATGGACAGTTGGGCATTCAGATTTAAGAAAATAGTCCCATTTGCATACAGTGGCACAAAAAGAAATAGTTATAAATCTAGCAAAATATATGCAGTATCTTAGTGTTGAAAACCATAAAGCACTAATGAGAGAAATCAAAGATCTTAATAAATGGAGATTTGCCCTACATCCATGGATTGAAACACCCAAAATAGTAGAGATGTCAGTTTCCCTTTATTTATTAATTCAGTGTATTCCAGTCAAAATCCCAGCTAGATTTTTTTAAAATATAAATCAACAAGATGGCTTTAAAGGATAAATGGAAAGACAAATAAATATATTAGTCAAAACAATTTAGAACAATTTTGGAAAAGAAGAAAGTGGAAAGAGTCATATTGCCAGATTTCAAGACTTACCTAAAGCTAGGGATTCAAGACATTGTCAACATTGGCAAAAAGATGGACATATAGAAGAATGGATACGAATAAAGATTCTAGAACTAGACCCACATATGATTTTTTTTAAAAAGCCCAAAGATAAATCAGTGGGGAAAAATAGTCTTTTTAGCAAGTGGTGCATAAAACTTTGCCTATCTAAGCACACATAAACACACAATACCAAACCAAACCAAACAGTATCTTGATCCATACCTTACCTGATATGCAAAAATTAATTCCAAATAGATCATAGGCTTAAACAAAAAACTATAAACATTTCTGAAAGGACATACAGAAGAAAATACTTGTTTTGTGGGGTTTAAGGAAAGATTCCTTAGGTAGAATATAAAAAGTATGGTCCATAAAAGAAAAACTTGATAAATTTCACTTCATCAAAAGTCAGAACTAGAGGCTGTAGTCATAGCTCAGTGACAGAGCACTTGCCTAGCGTGTGTATGAGGCACTGGGTTTGATCCTCAGCACCCCATAAAAATAAATAAATTAAATAAAGGCATAAAAAATACAACAACATAAAAATTTTTTTTCAAAATTCAGAACTTCTGTCATACACTTTTAAGAGAATGAAAAGACAAGATGTAGCCTGGTAGAAAATATTTACAAAACAGTTATCCAATAAGGGATTTTGTGTGCATAATATGTAAGTAATGCCCTAAACTCATTAATTAGATAATGAACCACCTGTTAAAAAATGGGCAAAATATTTGAACAGACTTGACCAAAGAAGATATATAGATGGGTAAATAAGCACAAAACAAGATGTTCCACATTATTTCTTATTACGGAAACACAGTTAAATCTAGAAGTATGCCTATTTTTCCTGTAGCATATACAGATGGCAGTTTATTGTATGGTGTTTTCGTTCAAAGAAAATTAATTGGGTATGGATCAAGGTCAACACCCACTAGAATGACTAAAATTAAAAAACAAACTGGCAACACCAAGTGCCAGTGAAGAGGTGTAATTCTTGGAACTTTTATACATGGCTGGTGGGAAAGCAAAATGATAGTATTGAAAATAGTTTGGCAGTTTATTACAAAGTTTTATATCTGTTCATCATATGATCCCGGAATTCCCATTATGCATAAATATTCAAGTGAAATAAAAACCTGTGTCCATACCAAAACCTGTATGTTAATGTTTATAGGGCTTTATTCAGAACTCCAAAAGATGAAAACAAGCAGAATGCTTTCCACTAGTGAATGGATAAACAGATTGTGATTTACCCATACCAATAAAACCCTATCAAGTAATAGAATAAACAAACTATTGATTATTGTAGCAAGGATGAATCTTAAGTGCATTATTCTAAGTAAAAGAAGCCAGACATGGACGCTACAAACTGTATGATTGTATTTATATGACATTCTGAAAATGACAAAAAATAATGTTTTCTAGGGACTGAAATCAGGGGAAGGACTGACTACAGATGAACCCGGAGAATCTGGGAAAGAACAGAATAGTTCTGTATCTTGACTGTGGTGTGTTGTATCAAAATTCAGAATTTACATATCATACAGAGTAATTTTACTGTGTGTAAATATACCTTTAAATTGTTTTAAGACATTGTAATGTGTTGATACTCCTACTTGCTTTTCTTCCATATTCTAGATTCATTTTCAGCTAGGATTCTGACTTTGTTCCCCTGCCATTGGCCCCTCCTATCCTTATCTTCTGTGATAGGCTGTTCTTCTGATTCCTCTCATGCTCCTGGAATGAACCCTAGCTTCTTCTGCTAATGAACTATGGCTCTACCAGGCCCCATCCTCCCCTGATCGACTAGGAAGAATTGACTTCACAGGAGCTAATCCATGGCAAACTCCATGTTTTGGTTTCATTATACTCTGCCCCTCAACCAGTGAATGGTAGTTTCTTCCTGACTTCCTATCAACCTAGAAGAGAGCTGCCTTCCAGCTTTCCTTGGCTTCCACAGGCTCACCATTGAATGATGGTGTCCAGTTTCCTTTACCTAGTCTTTTTAAAGTTCTATTCTCAAATTTTTATTTTTATCTTGGCTTTTGGGGGTATTGTGGGCCTATTGCTCATTTAGTGTGTATCGATAGAAACTTTATTGAATGCTGTAAACTGTGATTCTGTAAACAGTTCTCTTAGTTGGAAGCCATGGTGCTCTTTTTGCAACACCATGAACATATTGCCCCTTGGTGTCCATTAAGTATGTGTTCCAGATCCCTTTTTGGATATTAAAGTCCAAGGATACTTAAGTCTCTTATATAAAATGGCATCTGGCCTACCCCTATCCTCCTATATACTTTAAATAATCTTTTAATTACTTATAATACTTAAAATACATAATATAATGCAAATGATGTGTAAAAAGTTGTTTGAATGTATTGTTTATGGAATCCTGTCAAGAAAAAAGCCTGCTCGTGATTAGTATGGACAGGACCATTGTAGCCTAACTACATAGTATGTGAATAAGACTCAAGGGGAACAATGCTCAAACAAGGAGTGCTGGAGAGAAATGGAGGATCTGTGAAATGATGGAAGGCTGCAGCTTGGTAGCCTTCACATCATTTCATTCAGGTGAGCGTGGCTTAGTGCTCAATGCATGAAATATTCAAATTTTACTTTTTGAATCTATCTGCATTTTCCCAATATTTTCCATCTTCAGTTTGTTGAATCTGAGGTTGCAGAACCCACAGAGACAGGGGGATAATTGAATTTAAAGCAAATAAGAGTGTATGTTTGTTCTAAATCAGGACCTACATCAGATTCCAGCAGTAATAAGCCATATCAATTACTAGTGATATAAGAACAAATTAATGAACAAAATGTTAAAATGAAATTATAACTATCACTTTGTTTTTCTTCTGTGAAATGGAAAGTGGTTGCCTTGCTGTTAACAATGGAGAGTCTCTGTCCAGCTCCTCAATGTCAAACAAGCAAAATTTGCGAACTAGTGAAGGCCAGATATCATGTATTATTAAAACTAAATCTTTGTGGGGCATTGTCATGGATGAGTCTCATAGTAGATTATAATTAAGGTGACTATATAATTTATTGTCAAAATGAGAACTCATTTTAATTGGAAAGGTGGTGGGTATTATTAATAATTCTTCAAGGATGTCAGATATAAACTAGAACTGTCCTGGAAATCTGGGCTATATGGTGATCCTGCTTATATGGCACAGATATATTATACAGATATTCAATCATTATTCATCTTCATTTTAAGATAGCTAAGTTAAGCAATTCTTTGTCCATTTTTCTTCATGAATTGCAAAGCACAAAGTGCAGCTACAATTTAAGATCAATATAATTCTTCTTTTTTTCCTACTGAAAGAGCTATAGAAGAATAAAAATAAATATAAGTGTCTATATTTGGGGGCAGTGCTTCTCAAATTTTACTGTTACATACAAATCATCTGAGAATCTTGTTAAAATGTAGATTCTGGATTAATAGATCTGGTGGGAATGAGGGACCTGAAATTCTGCATTTCTAACAAGTTGCCAGAAAATTCCAACCACAGACTACTTTTTGAGAAACACAGCCCTAGGAGAAATCAAAGTCATTGAACAGTTTGGAAGATTGTATTGTTGGTAACACAAAGGCAACTGATTACTAAACAGTCAAGTATTAAGACATAAAAGTTGAGGTTTATTAATTCACAGTAATTAAAAACATTGGTCCAACAAAAAATAGTGAAAAAATTCACTCAACATTTTTTGAAGAGATCTATGCAGTCAAGGGCCAATAAGACCATTCATTGTCTCTCCTTTAGTATAAGAGACAGCTTGAAGGTAATAGTTCCATTCTGTATGAGAAAATTAAAATGAATGGATCATTGCAAGCAATTTCTATTAATGTAATTAAAAAAATATCTTTCTGCTTCAAATTTCAAATTATAATAAACCTCTATTATAATGTTACATTGACTGTTGATAATTAGCACCAAATAGAAAAGGTTTCTTGAAAACACACACACACACTCACAACCAAGTGGAATCGACCCGAAGCCCTTTTTGTTCCTTTTTAAAATTATTTTCAAGTTTTACCAAATTAAGTGATTTTCTATTTTTATACTTATCAGCAAATGACATACTACCTAAAATAATATATTTGAACAATACACGCAGTTACTGTTTCTCTCTCAGGTTTTGCTGGGGCAGCTATACACTCTAGTAGACTTCTGGTTGCATGAATTTCTTCACATTGTTTGCATTTAGCACCATGTAAAAGCTGTTCTGGAGGGTTTCACACTCTGAGAACTGGATGATAAATGTAAAAAATGAAATTTGTGGGCACATAGAAACTCAGCACAAAGAAATCAGGACTCTGTAATTCCTTATAGAGCTAAATTAGAATAATGGGCTGTCAAACACTGATTTGTTGATGTTCATTCTTCATATTGTTATCCTTTCTATCAGGGTTGGAAATGTACAGATATATATTTGGTACTTTTAAATTTTGTTTACTATTTATTTTAGATACAACTGGCTAATTTCAAATGAATAACAAGTACAACAGTGATAGGCAAATGAAGTTTTGATTTTTGATGTTTTAATTTCCTATTAGCTTATGAAATTTTTGAATACAGTTACTTTTCTGTGAAAATTCAGATGCTTTTATAGAACATCAAAGTAGTAATTTAGATAATAAAATCCCCAACTAACTTACACTATGAAAGTTCATAGTAATGCCTAACAACACTGACACCATACATATTAGTTTTAGTAGTTAGGTAATACAAGTCAACAGTTTACAGCTTTTTTGAGATATTTTATGTTAGCTGACCTAATATATGAAGAAAACAGACCAAAAGCCATTAAGCCCTTGACTGAAGCTATATAACTAGTTAGTCACAAAGATAATCTTAAAATTCAGGCTTTTCATTTATGGTTAGATGCTGTCTCCTCTCTCTATTTTGCATTATATATTTTTAAATATTTAGAACATTGACATATTTTATAAATTTCAATTTAAGGGGTAACAGGAAAATCAATAAGGTATCAGGATGAATCTGTGACTCTAAAACTTGGGTTGAGTTGGTCTCAGA
This sequence comes from Marmota marmota marmota, assembly GCF_001458135.2. Classification (NCBI taxonomy): domain Eukaryota; kingdom Metazoa; phylum Chordata; class Mammalia; order Rodentia; family Sciuridae; genus Marmota; species Marmota marmota. Next base: position 757,998 of record NW_025999925.1, on the reverse strand, counting down.
TTAACCAGAACAATGTCTTTCTAATGGTTTCACTTGCTTCTGTTACCCTCCGAAGAAACAGACTAAGAAGTCTTAACCACATGTTTTCAATTGTCTTTGGTCTTCTTACTGAAGTACAAAAGTGGACTAAAGAGAAGGGGAGCTGAATTTTCATTTGATTGTAGGAATATTGCCTGTTTTTACCTGTTGAGTTTTCTATGCAGTCTGTAGAAGTTTCCAAGAATATATGTTTCCAAGGCTAGTTTAACTCTTTTGCAAACATCAGAATAAAATCAGCAAAGCAGAGTGACAGATTGTGTAGTGGCTGTAGGTAATAGTAAAAGCATTACAATGGTGCCATGCATGTAGTGGCTATTGGCTATTCTAATGTGGTTCAGTTTTTGCCAAGCCACATTGGAAAGGAGCTGGCCAAAGTGCTGAAATGCCTGGTCAGTCTGACAAAAAGCCCTAGAATTGCAGTTCAGCAATTTATTTATCACAGAATTGAAGCTAAATCAAGAGAAGAATTCTCAATTCTCATCTTCCTTTACTTATCAACAACTTTTGACAGATCATCACTATCTTCTTGTGCTAATTAAGATATTGTCTCTTTTTTTTTTAATTGGAGAATGCTAAGTGATTTATTTTAATAGCTACTATTGCATTATAATATTTGTGAAATGTATTTAAAAATATACATAAAATATTCTACTGCTTAGGTTTTTAATTTTTTTTATTTTTTATTGTGGGTTGTTCAAAACATTACAAATTTCTTGACATATCATATTCCACACTTTGATTCAAGTGGGTTATGAACTCCCACCTTCACCCCATACACAGATTGCAGAATCACACCAGTTACACATCCATTGATTTACAAATTGCCATCCTAGTGTCTGTTGTGCTCCGCTGCCTTTCCCATCCTCCCCCCTCCCCACCTCTCCCCTCCCCTCCCCTCCTCTCTCTCTACCTCCTCCACTGTATAACCCTGAGGGTCTCCTTCCATTACCATGCAATTTCCCTTCTCTCTCCCTTTCCCTCCCACCTCTCATCCCTGTTAAATGTTAATCTTCTTCTCCTGCTCTTCGTCCCTACTCTGTTCTTAGTTACTCTCCTTATATCAAAGAAGACATTTGGCATTTGTTTTTTAGGGATTGGCTAGCTTCACTTAGCATAATCTGCTCTAATGCCATCCATTTCCCTGCAAATTCTATGATTTTGTCATTTTTTAATGCAGAGTAATACTCCATTGTGTATAAATGCCACATTTTTTTTATCCATTCGTCTATTGAAGGGCATCTAGGTTGGTTCCACAGTCTTGCTATTGTGAACTGTGCTTCTATGAACATCGATGTAGCAGTGTCCCTGTAGCATGCTCTTTTTAGGTCTTTAGGGAATAGACCAAGAAGGGGAATGGCTGGGTCAAATGGTGGCTCCATTCCCAGCTTTCCAAGAAATATCCATACTGCTTTCCAAATTGGCTGCACCAATCTGCAGTCCCACCAGCAGTGTACAAGTGTACCCTTTTCCCCACATCCTCGCCAGCACTTGTTGTTGTTTGACTTCCTAATAAGATATTGTCTCTTAGCTCCAAAGCTACCCTTCTATATTCTGTTTGTGGTGCTGGAGATGGTACACTAAAATCTAGATTTCTGAGATGTCTCCATGTTAGGGTCTGCCAGTTGGAGAGAATACAAAGAGACTCAGAGGCTGGAAGAGGAGGATAGGGTTTGTTCTTTCTCATTTGCTTCCTTGTCTGCAAGCAGTTCTTGTGAGTGCCTGCCTTCTAGAGTGAAAATTTTTTTCAATTGTTGCAGCAGAGTATTTCAGTTTGCAATTTTTCCCACAGTTTTAGAACCTACCTATGTGCATTGAATAGTGACCCCTCAAAAGTCATGTTCCCTCAGAGCCTTGGAATATGAAATCATTTAGAGATAGGATCTTACAGTTGAAATTAGTTAAGATGGAGTCATACTGGGGTAGGGTTTTAAAAATTAATTAATTTATTTTAAATAGGTATATATGGCAGCAAAATGCATTTTGATTCATTGTACACAATTGCAGCACAACTTTACATTTCTATGGTTTACACAATGTAGTGTCACACCATATGTGCCATACATGTACCTAGGGTAATGATGTCCATCTCCCTAATAACAACACTGGTATCTTATAAGAAGGCTATGGGAAGACTGAGGCAAAGATTGAAGTAACGTGTTATCAACCAAGAAATGCCAAAGATTGCTGAAAGTCAGGGAGAGTCACAGGACAGATTCTCTCTAAGGGCCTCCAGAAGGACTTTGGCCCTTCTAGAACCTTGATTTCAGACTTCTAGTTTCCAAACTGTGCAAGGATAATTTTCTGTCATTTTAAGCCATGAAGTGTGGGATAATTTGTATGGCAGTTCTAGGAACTGAATACATTGCTTCATGTAGCCCTTTCACTGTACCAAACACCAGAGAGCTAGTGCCTTCTTTTTAGAAAGGATTCTGAGATCCACAGGGCCTATCCTTGGTTACTCAAACCAGACAAACAGCACTTGCTTCCAGAGGTCCAATCTTCAGCTCTGAAGTTACTTTCTTTAAGTTCATTTGGAATTAAAACCCTGTATCTTTGCTCCCCCAGCTCTAGGGATGGTGGGTTTGTTGTTTTTGTTTTCAGATGCCTACCTTCATGATACTTTTAAGTTCTATTTTCACCCTTTTTGCCACCCAGTTAACTCAAATAGTTATTTACATTAAATTATCTCCATTCAAGACTCCTTAAAAGGCTAAGAATGGAACCAACCATTTGACCCACCTAGTCCCATTCTTGGTATTTATCCAAAAGAACTAAACTCATCACTATAGTGATACAGGCACATCAATGTTTATAGTAGTGCAATTCATGATATCTAAGTTATGGTATCAGCCTTGGTGCCTGTAAATAGATGAAATACTAAAGAAAATGTCATATACATACACATACACACACAATGGAGTTTTACTCCTCCATAAAGAAGAATTAAATTATGTCATTTGCTGGTGAGTGGATGAAACTGGAGGACATTATGCTAATTGAAATAAGTCAGACTCAGAAAGTCAAAAGTTGAATGTTTTCTCTCATATGTTGAAGCTAGAGCAAAACAAGAAAAAGAATGTGGGGTAGGTAGATCCCCATGAAAACAGAAGGGAGATCAGTGGAGTAGAGGAAAAGGAGAGAGAAGGACTGGGTAGGGATGGAAAAGAGAGGAACTATGGAATGAAATTGATAAGATTATGATAAAGTTGAAATTATAATCAGTGGTGTATGCCTGTAATCCCAGCGGCTCATGAGTCTGAGGCAGGAGGATCACAAGTTCAATGCCAGCCTCAGCAAAAGGGAGGTGCTAAGCAACTCAGTGAGACCCTGTCTCTAAGTAAAATACAAAATAGGGCTGGGGGTGTCATTTGGTGGTGAAGTGCCCCTGAATTCAGTCCCTGGTACCACAAAAAAAATGAAATTNCTCTGTTAGCAATCCCTCTAAGTTGATGGAGAATTCAGCCTTCCCCTCCTTCTGTCTCCTCTCACCTTCCACATCAGAAAGTCTTTGTTCCTTTAACATCAAATTATAACCAGAATCTGACCACTTTTTACCATCTCCAGCCCATCTGAACCACATGAATTACTGAAGCAGCCTCACACTTGGTTTCTGTTTCTGCCTTTATCCTTCCAGAATCTATCCTCAGCATAGTAGCTGGAGCAATCTCTTGAAATGAAGTCAGCTCAATTCCTTCTCTGCTCAAATCCCTGCAGGAGCTCTTCATCATACTCAGAGTAAAAGCCAAGGTCCTTAGCAGTGTCTACAGGACTTCCCATTATCTGACCCCTTGTTACCTTTTTGGTTCCTCTTTTGCCCTCACCTTTGACTACTCTGTTCCAACTACTGTGGCCTCCTTACTGTTCCTGTAATATGACACACATGATTCTGACTGGGGGAATTTTTTCTGTTCTCTCTTCCTGGAGCAGTCTTTCTCTGAATATCCTTTTGAATGCTTCTCACATCCTCTAATTTATTGTCTAAATCTCATCTCAATCAACCCTATCTGTATGCCCTAATTATTCCTACGGCCAATCCCCTCCCCACTTCAAAGCCCCTTGTTTTACTCTTTTTTTTTTCTTAGCCTAGATCATCTTCTAATAAACTACATGATTTACTCTAATGTGCTTATTTTTTATTATCTTTGGTCTCATGCTAGCATATACACTCCAGGAGCAGGGATCTTGTTGTTGTTGCATCCTGAGTACCTAGGATAGTGTCTGATAGATGGCATGAAGTCAATTAATGTCCGTTGAGTCTTAAAGAATTAATAGATTCATAGATCACCATCAAAAGCTTAAAAGCTGTGCTATGCACTTGAGTTAAAGTAACTTACAAAAATGAGTACACAAAGGAATCAAACACTGCTAAAAGTGACTAAGTAATCCAGTGGAAAAATAAACAATTCCAACATTTGACTTTTTAAGAAAATCAGTAAATAATCCAAAAATGAAATAATTAACACATTTTTGAAGTAATTTGAGAACAGCAGATTAATGCAAAATGTGAGGATTGTAAACTATTTGCTTAATTTCAACAATTTGAAAGTGATAAGATCCTATTTCTTTTGTGAATTCTATTATGTTTAACATACATTAACACCTGTTAATATCCCTCTAGCCCTTATTCCACTGAACACAGTTTAGGAAATGCTGCTATAAAACAATGGATTGGCACAAAAGTCAGGTTTTGCACATACACAATAGGAAGCAAAAAATACCTTACGGTTTTCAGATCATTTTCAATTACATTTTTATTTGATACTGTGGAAGTCAAGAATTGATTATGTAATTTATATAAGGCGTATTTGAAGACCCATTAAAGGAAGCAGTTTCTCACCAGAATTTTTACAGTGTTTTGTTAAGATCAGTCATTTAAAAGTAATGTTTAAATGTTAAAACCAATAAAATACTTACAGATCCTTGAAAACTTTACAGTATTCCTAAGAATTCAAAAATCAAATTTTAAGAAAAGGTCATTCACATTTAGTTTTTAACAACGAAGTAGGCAAATGTTGAAGATATTTAGTTTTGGGGTTACTTTTTTGGAAGTGTTTATACAAAGCATAGAGAATCTTTTTTTAGGGCCAGTGACCCCTGATTGACAGATGGTAGGGAATAAACAAAACATCGTATGATATGAAAGCAACTTAAGGATTTTTTGAAGTATTTAGAAAGCATTTTTAAAGTTCTTGATTAATAACAAAGGCATATGATTAAACAATAATGTGAAAATAATAAAGTAACTTTTCTTCCATAATATAGCTAAGTACCAGGGTAAAGTGAGAGTGATGTCCTCTATGTAAGGATAAAAGAGAACAGACAGAGAAGTATGACCCATAAGGATTTGGAAGAGACCCATTAAAATGAAGTACAGAAACAGAGAGACTGAAGATTGCAGACATGGCAGAGTTAGAGACATGAGCAATAGCTGTAGAACTTGCTCTAGAGAGGTGTTCTAATTTCCATATTTTTATGTAAAAGTTTCAGTCACTGGTGTTCTTGAAATTTTATTCACTGTATTAAAGGGGAAAGTAAACATTCTCTTCCAAAAATAAAAAAAAACAAGAATGAAAAAACAAAATATTTACATTCCATAGAGAAAAAAATTTCATTGGATAACTTTGACATCATTTAACCTTTTAGGATATGAAAGACAGTGTTTTGACTTCAACCTGAAGCTTTTCATTATCTTTTGCTACTTGGCTTTAAGACAAAATGGAAATAAAATCTTAGACTACATTTTTTATCTCAAGTAAATGGAGATAACTTGTTAGTTGGGTTAATTGTGGTCAAAAAGAATTGATTTGATTATTAGCCACTGTGTAGACAAAGAAGAGGTGGGCTAATTTATGAGCTGTCTCCTGGTTTGTGTTTCATTTTTTGTTTTTGTTTTGCTCACTATTATCCTTTTGACATCAGAAGAAACATAAGCAGCCCTAGGTAGGTCCCCTGTCTTATAACTGATAAAATAAGAATTTTAGTATAAACTGATTTTCTTTTCCTTTTGATGGTCTTGGTGAAATTATGATTATGGAATTGATCCTTTTCTCTAGCAGTAATAGGATATTCAGAAGAACAATTTGTGTTACAGACCTAATTTCCAAGCCTTAACTGTTGATGTTATTACACATGACTTTGATATGTGGAGGTTGCAGTGAGGAAGGAGAAATGAATTAAAGAAGAACAGGAAAGTTATGGGATTGTTTCATTTGTGGTCACAAATATTCTGGCTTTCTTCTTTCTATTCTAATATTAGAAAAAATGTAAAAGGCTCAATCTCTTGTGGCTTTAAGAATCATGCCATTTAATATGTCACATGTCTGTCTGAGACCTGAAGTATCTACACATCTCATTTGAAATTTGAGGGAGAATTATTACAGGATAAACACTAATAAAATGTTATAATTATTCTAAAGCATGATCAAATGTGGTTCATTTCACACACAATTAGTTCTCTAGGAGGAAGGGTGTTATGAGTTTACTCATGTGCCCCAAAGATACGTTGGAGTCCTACACCCCAGTAAATATGAATGTGACCTTGTTTGGAAATAAGGTCTTTGCAGACAACTCAAGTTAAGATAAGGTCATTAGGGTGGGCCCTGATATGGCTTGTGTCCTTTGAAGAAGAGGAAAGTTTGAACACAGACACACAGGGAGAATGCCATGTGGCACAGAAACAGAGATTTTAATGACGTAGGTGGAAGCCAAGTAGCACTGAGAATTTATGGCACCATAAGAAGCAGGAAAAGGAAAAGGCATATTCTCTATTTCAGAGGGGTTTTGGCCATGTTGATATCTGAATTTCAGACTTTCAGCCTCCAGAACCATGAGACAGTCAATGTCAGCGGTTTTAGGCCACCTAGCTTATGGCATTGTGTTACTTGGAATGGAGTTTGCAATGGGAAATTAACACAGTGGTTTGTGCCTAGAAAAGACATTTCAATCCACAATGACTTAAGTCAGCTCTGGTTTTCCATAGAAATAGAATAACCATTAGGGGTTATATTTTGTTACCAGTAGTCTAGCTTTCCAGAAAAATGAATACTCTCAATGTTCTTAATCACCTAACATTTTTATCTCAAGTAAATGGAGATTTACTTGAGATAAAAATTAAATAAAAATAGAATTAGTGGTGTCTGTCTATACCAAATTATGAAGTGTCATCTTTCCTTTTCTGCGGGGGCAGGGTGGTACCGGGGATTGGACCCAGGGGTACTTAACCACTGAGCCATATCCTTTTTATTTTATTTTTTTGTTTTGTTTTGAGACAGGTTGTTACTAAGTTGCCTAGAGTCTTTCTAGTTGTTGAGGCTCACTTTGAACTTTTAGTCCTTCTACCTCAGCCTCTGAAGCTGAAGTGTTTCCTAACATGCGTGTCACAAAGGACTTACTTTCATTTTTCTTAAGATTTTTAGGAAAGGAACTCTGCTGAACTATGAAGAAGCCAGGAAATCATGTTTAAAATTCAAAAAGGGCTGACCTGAGGTAGAGAAGGTAGAGAGGGAAGCACAGAAGATTCCCTTTATTTGAGAACAAGGGCATGGGATGTGATTTATGGTACTCATTAGGAAGAGATGGGTTGGATGGGCAACAATATCACTTGACTGTAGAAAATAGGAGCATGAACATCTTCCACAAGGTAATGGAAATGAAAAACCCCTTGGGAAGAATTGCCCTATTTGCACAGGACATTAGTAAGCAGGGTCCTCTCCCAAGCAAATGTAAGTTCCAAGAGCTGTTGATCTAATTCAGCAGATCCTGAGGATTGGTGGGGGTAATATTTGGGATTGAACAATGGAGAGCAGTCCTGTGATCCTCTGATTTGAGATTAAGCTGATGCAAACATGTGATCACAGTGGCTAGGAGACTGGTGGTGTGCATTAGCAAGTTTCTGCTGTGGAATGAGCCTAGCAGCCACCAGCACCAACCATCACAGTGCCACTCGCCGTTCTCAGTTGGCCTCCTTATGGACATTTTATGGAGAAATTAGAAACTGAATTCTGGAAGCCAGGATGGGATAAAACACATCAGAAAACTGGCACAGTTTAATCAGCTTGCCATAATGGTGTTAAGAACACTAGTGCTTCAAGTTTCCCATGGCTCAGCAAATGGAAAAGAACAGGATTTGGAGCTAGAAGCCTTAGATTTGAGTTTGCATTTGTTACAACTGGCTCTATGTGACTCTGGGTCAGTCCCCATACATTTCCCCCACCCCAGTTTCTTTTTCTATAAAATCTATACTGAGTACTTAAGAGAATCAAATGAGATATTTGTGAAATTACTTTATAAATGCTTTGTGCTGTTCAGAAGGTACACCATGAATTCCTATCCCTGAACACCCAAGGGCTGACAGTTGAATATTCCCTATACTGAAGTTTCTGTATTATGCACCAGGTGAGGATTAGGTCATTAGGGTGGGCCCTAATATGGCTTGTGTCCTTTGAAGAAGAGGAAAGTTCTTTGAAAGGTGAGGAAACATTGGGGAAAAGTGGGGGAAGAATATGGAAGGAGTTGATAGGCCTGAGTGACTCTGCTTAAATTTAGAGAACCTTTTAGGATCCTTAAAAGCATTAGGACCAGAAGTGCTCACTTACATAGAAAATGCAGTTTGAAGCAGATAAGATTATTTCCATCTGTAAGTAAAAGAGTCCACTAACTGAATTTGTTTTGTTTTTCTTTCAGATATGTAAGGCAGTCCTCAAAGCCTAGATGTCTCATATATTCTGTCAAAGCCCAGGTCACTGTCCAATTTCACAATGATGAGTTTTTCAAAGGCCAGCTCAGCATTGCTTTAAAATAGAATCGACTATAATACTTCTGCCCTCTGGCAGGAGATTGGAAGGAATCTGTCCCCCTCCTGGTATCCTGCTCCTTTGAATGTACAGTCTGCCCCACAGTGTGATGTGTGTTCTAGTTGGAGTATATGTTTTTGAATAGTCCTTTGAATGATAAGTTCCTATTTATTAACTTTCTTTTTAAAATTTATACCTGTCTATCTTAAAGAATCACATAGGATTTCCTTGGGAGGATAATCAAGGTTGTTGTTAACAATGAATATGTAAAGGAACTAGATGTGAATTGTGTGAGAGGTTGGCAAAGGGTAAAGTAAGGCTCTCTTCCAGCAAGGAAATGTATTTTGTCATTCTCCCTCAACCCTAATATTTGCAGCAGTATATTTCCATTTAGAGATGCCCAATGGGACTGTTGTAATTAGATTCCATTGCTGCAACTGGAGTCTAGAAGATAATAGTAAGCATCTTCCTCCAGACCCGACTGGCCATAGCAGGAACAGTTCACTTTCCAGTGATAGCATCGAACAATTTGCCTTCCCATGATTTCACCAAAGAGCATCAAAATTAGTTTGCTTTCCTGGGACCTTACTAGGGTTTTTCCTGCTCCTGTATTGTGTGAATTATTTAACACAGAAGGAAGACTTACTTTCTCTTAAGTGAGCCTTCTCCCTGTTGGTGCTTGAAGCACCTATGATGGTGTGGCCTGTGATGTGTCGCACCCCTAATGAAGGTTCCCTCACACTAATCCCAGGAATGCTTGTTCTGTAAGATGTTTTGTCAGGTGATAATGGGCTCTTAGGTCTGATAGACTTGGGTGATGCCAACTTGGTACTTTATTGGTGGGATGCAGTTGATGTTAGCATTTTAAAGGCTCTGAGAAGACCTGGAAAAAAATTTAACTTTGTTTAATTTAGCGTTTTATTCAGTCATTTAATAAAAAGTTTTAGAATGTATCAAGTATTCTTCTAGGTGTTGGAATTTAGCTTGGAATAAAATAGAAGTTTTATTCCATGTTTATCATTTGTGGGGAGAGTCAGACAATGAACAAATAAGAAATATGTAATATGTTGTCAGCTGGTGATATAATGATACAAAAACAGCATAAATGGCCAGGGAGTGAGGATTTGGGGGCTCTTGGGGTGGTGTAGGACTCTATGTGGACGTGAGATCAGAATGAAGTGGAGGAGGGAGACCAGCAGTTATCTAACAGGAAAGCATTTCAGGAAGATGGAATAGAAGTGCAAAGACCCTGAGGCAAGTGTTCTCCATGTTAGAGGCCAGTACGACTTGGGTGGAGTGAGGAGTATGATGGAAGATCAGACCAAAGAGTAGGCAGATCAGGATATGTTGATCAACAGTCTGGGAAGGAATGCCATGAAGGGTTTTTAGCAGGGGAGTAATGTTTTCTGCTATACTTTTGGAATGGATTTCTCTGGTTGCTACGTGGAGAGGAGATGTTAAAGGGCAAAGGTAGAACCTGGAAGACTGACTAAAGAGGAGGCCCTTGCAGTGTCCAGGTGACACATGATGCTGACTTGAAGCAGTAATGAGCAATGGAGATGACAAGAAAGTTACAAGTGGTCCCTAACATATATGGCCATTGATCCTCTTTTTTTGAAGAATATTTTTAAAATTTATTTTGGGAAAAACTGTTGTATATTGCAAATGTCAATCATTCAAATGTCCACCATGAAAGTGTTTTTATGCCTTATTTCCATGGTGCTATTTTGTAATAGATAACAACATTAGAGAGTTGATTCCCCTAAAGCCAATGAAAGAAATGAAACTTCTTAATTTTCGAGGATAACATCAAGGTTGAGTTATACTATTGTCCCTAAAGTATGACTGTCAGGAAAACATTAGAAATCTGTTTTACTTTCGTTTGTTCTAGACCTAACACAGGCATAGATGTACCTAGGTTCTCAGTCTCTGTGTTCTTTTTACAAATATCAACATATACTACTGTTTAAGTCAGCTTCTTCATCCCTGTGACCAAGAGATCTGATAAGAACAATTTTGAAGGAGGAAAAGTTTATTCATTACTCACAATTTCTTTAGATGGCTGACTCCATTCCTCTGTGCCCAAGATGAGGCAGAGCATCATGGGGAAGGGTGTGGAGGAGGAAATTAGTGGGTAACAAGGCACCAGGAATCAGAGAGAAACTACTCTGCTCAACAAGGACAAAATACAAACCCCAAAGGCATACCCACAGTGCCCTGCCTCCTCCAGCTACACCCTACCTGCCTACAGTTATCCAGTTAATCCTTATCAGTGGAGTAATGCACTGATTAGGTTAAGCTTCTCATAACTCAATCATTTCACCTCTAAATTTTCTTGCATTGACTCACACACGAAATTTTGAGGGAACCTCATCTAAACCATAACACTACATTCTTACTATATCCTTTTAATAAGCAAATCTTTGTTTGGTGAATACTTCTACTTATCTACCTTTTCCTTGCCAGCTCAGTTTAGATCCCATTCTAGCCCATGATATAGTTCTTATCACATTGTAAAACAATTATCTGTTTGTTGGATGTTCCCACTACATAGAAAAATTTTCCATAGCAAGGGTGAGGGCCTGTACCTTTAATTTCTGAATGCTTGAAGTGTACAGATGGTCTTCAACCTACCATACAGCAAGTGCAAAATAGCTGCACACAGAATGAGTGATCAAATGAATGCCACCAAGATATGAGATGACCCAAAACATCATCCCTACCCTCCTGGATCTGGAGTCTGATGGGGTGGACAGGTGACTTCTGACTTCTCTATGACTGTTGCTTTGGAGCTGGGTTGGTTCTCATACACTGTTGTAATATTCAATAGCTCACTTGGGAGGACTTAAACCAAGCAATCTTTTCTGTTTCCCAACATCTAACTTCTACAATCAATCACTGAACTTAAAATTCCACAATTTATACATTTCTTTGAACGATGCAATTAAGAAAGAAATATCTCAGAGAAGGGAAAAATACTTTAGGAACTGTTTGGCTATTTTTTTTTAAGAGAGAGAGGGGGGGAAGAGAGAGAGAGAGAGAGAAAGAGAATTTTTTAATTTTTTTTTTTTTTTTAGTTTTCAGCAGACACAACATCTTTGTTTGTATGTGGTGCTGAGGATCGAACCCAGGCCGCACGCATGGCAGGCAAGCGCGCTACCCCTTGAGCCACATCCCCAGCCCGGCTATTTTTAAATATATTGTGTGTGTATCAGTTTAGCATCTTTTTACTCCATTGATGAGAAAAGAGAAGGTTTTACTGGTTTCACTTTCGAGGTACAACTGAGAGGAAAGGGCACCCAATGTTCAATGGTTACCTTGATCTCTTACGCTGCTTTTTCTAATGCATAGATTTGTACTTACCTCCCCATAGTCAGTCTCTCTTTCTTACACACACACACACACACACACACACACACACACACACACACACACAGTTCCTGGTAGGAGAGACCTGCCTGGAACGGTATTTTCTCAGCACACAGGGGTGTTATGTACCAATAAAACCCTGGCAGAGCAAGGAACAGTGAGTACATTAATGCTCCAGTTCTCTTGCTTTGCAGATGGCTCTGTGGGGACTTGTGCACCACTAAAACTCCTTGGTCCCAAAGCTGCACCTTCACTGAACCACAGAGCACTATTGAAGTGTTCAGGGCCAGCTGCTAAAGTAAACAAAGGAAGCTGCTTCTATAGCCATCCCAGGAAACTTACAAAATGAAATATTTACTAAGTAAAAACATGAACAAAGCAGAAAAAGAAAATATGTCATTTCTAGGCATTAAGGGAGAGAAGAGTGCAAGCCCTGAGGGCTCTATTCCTTTCTTTCATTGACATCTCTGGGAGTTAATTGAGGTCCAAGGTGGGGACGGGGAGGGTTTTGCTGTTAAATGTAACATGAATGAGGCCGACTTGATACATCTGGCTATGCTTTTAAACTGCATTAAAACTCTGCAAATATGCTAATCGCATTGTCCTGATTCTCTCAGAAAAGGACAGGCAGACAAATAGAGCTTCTTGGAGCTTTCCTTTGTAGGCTAAACCTCAGAGCCTGTAGCTCAGCAACCACTGTAAACACCAGGGACAGCCTTTTCTGAGAATGCACTTGGGCTTCCTGACTCCCAGCCTGTGCTCACAGACTGGAGGAGGGCCTGGCCGACCTCCACTTAGTAATCATTTATCCCTTCAAAAAAGGAAATTACCAGCATTATCACTACTGGATGATGAGTTTTACTTATAAATTACACTCTTTTATTCTTTAATTTCAAGTAAACCTGCATTTACTGAGTATGTACTGTGTACTGAGTTTTGCCTTTTGAATCTTCATGACAGCCCTGTTATTTCCCATTTTACACTCATGTTGCAAAATCAGTAAATCCAAAAGTAATATTGGAACCCAGGTGTATATCTGACGCATAAACAAGATCACTGTTTTCATCTAATAATTTAGATCATTTTAATATGTCTGGGGCACCTGTTTACTCAAGGGATGTTGTGGCGTTTCTGTATCACTTTGGAAACCACTGTGCATTTGTTCCACTGAATTAATGTGTAGAGGAAAAGACTGCTTTTAGTTTTTCATTTTGGGGTGTAAGTAATTGCTCAGATGACTAGCTGAGTGACTAGTTAGCTTTATAGGCAACTTTTAAATGCACAAGTTAGGAGCATTTCATTTATAGAGGGGATAGATATATTTCTTTTCCTTCTATTTCCAGAAATAGGCAAACAGAGAAAACAGAAACTAATCCTATTTTGTCATAGCTTTGATGAGAGATGGAGTAAATGTGGAGGTAAAAAGAAAAGTGGGGGTGGGGGGTAGGTGATTACAGGTACTAATTAAGCACTTACCAGGTACAACTGAGAGTTGAGTTTTTCTCTGATTGCTCTAGCTGTACTGAGGAACTTTTCCTCCTGCAGTCCTTCTCTTTCCTTGAGCTTTTCTTTAAAGACCTTAAATACATGCTGCCCTTTTTTTGAAGTTGTCATATTCATCGTAAGATGATTGTAGTCAGAATAAGCATGGTAACAAATGTGAAAGAGCAGGGCTAATGTGATCTTGTAAAAGAGAAGGCATTGTCAATGACTAGCAAATAGGATTTCAAAAGAAATCCACTAAGCTCTATTCTTCTAGAACTTGTCACTTTATGCAAAGGTTTAGACGTGGTTTGTCTCCCAAAGGCTCATGGGCTGGAAGCCTGAACCCCAGTGCAATGGCGTAAATGCAATGGAATCTACCAGCTGGGGTCTACATGGAAGGTCATAGGGTGCTGCCTTCAGAAGAGATTAATGTTGATCTCACAGGGGGAGTGAGTTACTACAAAAGTGGGTTATTATAAAAAGAATAAGACTGGCCTCTCCCTGGTTTCTGGTTTCCTGTTTTGCAGGCAATCTCGTCTGCATGCAGTCCTTTCCTTACCTGCTTCTTGGCTAAGTTGTGTTGCAGCCAAGGGGGCCCTCTCCAGAGGCAATGGGGTCACCTGATCTTGGACTTTTATTAGCCTCCCAAACTGCAAGCTAAGTAAACCTCTGGTTTTTTGTTTTTTGTTATTGTTTTGTTTTGTTTTTTAAGTATCCAGTCTTAGGTATTGTTATAGGTTAGACTAAGGCACTTCCTTATTCCAAGCATATCTCATAATAAAACCCAGGGCTCTTTCCTTTATCCTCAAAGCCCTTGATGATCCATCCCTAGCCACTTTCCTTGACTTGCTTCTTGACTATGCTCAGTTGCCTGGTCTCCCTGACATTCTCCACCTAAGGGCCTTCACTCTTGCTGTTCTGTGTCTGGAAAGCTCTGAGCCCCTGGATAGCAGCATGGCTTATGTCCTGACCTTAATCAGGCTTCTATTCAAGCTTCATCTGCTCAGAGTATCCTCCCTTGACCACTTTTCCTAGAATAGCTGCTCCTCCTACATTCCCATAGGGCAGCTGTTAGCCACATGTAGTCATTTTTATTTAAATTGTCCTATTTTTATTGGACAGCATAGATGTAGGCCATTCCCATCATCGTGGAATGTTGTATGGGAGAGAGCTTCTCTGACCTTGAACCCTGCTTTATTTTTATTTGTAGCACTTGCCACTACATGAAATTATATTTCTTTTGTTGTTGTTGTTGTTTGTTTGTTTTTTAATGTCTTGCCTCTAGCAAGAAAGTGCTGTGTAATCAGGAACTTTGCATGTTTTATTCAGTCTCTACTTTTCAGCTCCCAGAAGAGTGCCTGGTACTCTAAATACCTGCCAAATAAATGATTGGACTTGTGGGGACCTCTTTTAATCCCTAAGGAGATAAGCAGAATTGTTATGGGAAGTCCCTTTTCTGTTCTTCCTTGCCCCATCTATTTTTCCTGAGGCCTGGCTTTCTGGAAGGAACTCAAATCCTGACTTTGCTTCTCTTTGAGTTTCCCTCACATGAGGGAAATAAGGGCTGGTGAAATAGGCACAATTGTCTGCATTCACTTTGAGAAGTAGTACCATATTCACAGATGGCCCCTTTCAAATATGGAGGTCTCTGTTTAATACTGGGAAACCATCTACCAGAATGTCTTTTGTCACTTAATAGAAGAAAATGTCTGTTACATATAAGAATAGGAATCATGAATGGCAGTCTTTTAGCTGATTATGCTTCATAATGCAAATTGTTTGGATTCTTCTCAGGAATTGGGTTTCCCCAAAGGGTGATAGATCCTGGTGACTATTTGAGACAGGAATCCTGGAGCTTTGCACTCTTCCTGGGCTTGACTGAAGACACTTTGAGTCTGCTTGCCCATTCTTCCTGCAAACCTTCTTCTGTAAATACTGGTACAGAGAAGGGGTCAGGTCTACAGAAGGGTTTAGAGAGGGAAGCAAGGACTGTCAGCATTATTCACAGCCTTCCCTTTCTGAATTATTCTCAAGCAGGTCCCACCCATTACTTGTAGCTCATCCTCTGTTCCATGATGGAAATTCAGTGAGTGGCTCCCGTGGATGCTCGGTTTGATATAGGATGTAGCATACTTTCTGATCCAACAATGGGTCTGGTAGATCCTAAGGTTTGCAGCCAGAATATATTTCATGGTTTTGAGAAACCAATAAGCAAATAAGTGTACAAATGAATATAAAATTTACACATACATACATATATTTTATTAATTCACACAATAAGAAAAAACACATAAACCTCACAAGTTACTTTGAAGATTGAATAATAGATTTATCATATTTGTGGACGAGATGTCTATTTTCATACTTTTAGTTCTACAATTAATTTACAAGCTTAGTACAGTCTTAATGAAAATTTTATTTGAAAAATTGATAAGCAATTCTTAAGTTTATATGGAGGATAAAATAAATGAGAAAAATCAAGAAATACTTGGAAAGGATGAGACATGAAGAGTATATACGTTGAAAAATATGAAAATTTATTACAAAGTAATAAAAATCAAAACTAGCAAATGGTTATGAAGGCAATAGTATGTAAATGTATCAAAGTAGCAGAATATAAAACTGAAGAGATATTAATGTATGTAGGAATTTTGCCTCTTATAAAAGGACATTTTAATAACTTTCTGAGATATTTGATTATTCACTTTTAAAAATTATTTCCTCACACAATATAAAAAAATTAAATTACGAAACAATGAAATTAAATTAATCAGGACAAATACAGACAAATATTTTGGATATTATGGAGGACTTAGCAGACTTACTACAAGGCAGAAACACAAAGAAATTTTAAGTAGACTATAAAACAGTTTAATAGCTGTCTGTGGCAAAAACCCACCCTAGATATAGGCATCTGAGAAAAATATTTACAATATATACAAAAGACATTATTTCCTTACATGTAAAGAACTCTTGAAATTTAGTAAGACAAAGACTTTGAATTAGCTTCCTTGTATTACCTTCTCTTACTACCAACTAAGTAACTTCAAATTCAGAAATTTATTCTTTCACGGTTCTAGAGACCAGGATTCCAAAACCAAGTTGTTGGCAGAATCACAATCTCTCCAAGGGAAAAATTTCTTCGTTTCCTTTCAGCTTGGGTGACTCCAGAGATTTCTTGGCTTCTGGCTGTGCAATTCTAATCTCTGCCCCTATCTTCCTGTGCCCTTCTCTTCCATATCTGTGTCTTCTCTTCTCTGTGTCTTATAAGGACATGTCATTGGAGTTAGAGCCCACCTTGCTAATCCAGGATAATTTTATCTCAAGATTTTTGACATAATTACCACTTTTTCCAAATAAGGTCATATTCACAGGTTCTAGGGTTTAGGGAATAGACATATTTTTCTAGAAGTCACCATTAAGCCCAATATAAACCTCAATACAAAAAAAAAATGGGCAAAAGTTAAGATTCACAAGAAGAGAAATGTTCACTTTCACTGGTAATCAAATGCCACTTAAAATGATAAAACACCATTTTTCACTAATCTCAACTGCTAATTTACAGTATAGGTGAGAATACAAGGCAATGGGTCCTTCCTACATTCTTCTAAAAGTCATAAATTGCCACAGCCTTTCTGAAGGACAATATGATGTTATTAAAAAAATCAATACTAGATTTTCCTTTACTTTTTCTCAGATATATCACACAGGTATATTTCACTACATATTGATTATACTAAAATAATGTAAACAACCTGAATGCCCAATGACAAGAGATGGGTTAAATGAATTATGGTATATGATAAATAAAAATAGTAGATAAATAATTTTAAAACCTGAGAAAGGTTTCAATATTAAAGAAGTGCAAACCTCTGGACCAAGATGGTGAATTGAGGACATGCTAAGTCCTGTCTCCTTGCCCCTATACCCTAGTTCAAATGCATGGATGACATTTCAAAATACTGTTCAGGTAATAAATAGTTGACCTCAAAAAGAACAAAAAGAAATCTTTAGGTGCCAGAAATTGCAAAGTAACACATTGGATTGTGTGGAAGCTGATCCTAAACTTCCCAAGTTATAACCAGTATGTGGCCAGCATGCAGATTGGGAGATAGGAACATACTGCCCATCTGCACCTGGGAGAAAGGATAGCCTACCACCACAACTGTCATAGACGAAGGTATGAAAATGTCACCCACCTAAGCCTACCAGTGTCTCTGTACAATGTGGAAATCCAAGAATTCAGATAGATAGTGATAGACAGTGATAGACAAATTAACTCATCTGTTTGTTGATCTCTGTGGAGCTCTAGCTGAGGCAAACTCAAAACCCTATAAGAAAACCAATACAAAACAAAAACCTTAGAAAGGTCTCCACAATGTAGGGTCCAAGCAGGAAAGAATTCCTATTAGTGGGAGAGAGAAGGGGAATTGCACGGAAGATGGAAGGAGACCCTCAATGTTATACAAAATTACATATAAGAGGATGTGAGGGGAAAAGGGGAAAAATTACAGTAGATGGGGTAGAGAGAGATGAGGGGAGGGGAGGGAGAATAGGAAGGGGATAGGAAAGGCAGCAGAATACAACAGACACTAGTATGGCAGTGTGTATTAAACGTGGATGTATAACCAATGTGATCCTGCAATCTGTACACGTGGGAAAAATAAGAATTCATACAGCATATGAATCGAATGTATGATATATAATATGTCAAGATCATTGTAATGTTTTGAGCAACCAATAAAAAAAAGTGGTCCTGAATTTTTTAGTCTGGTCCCAGGACCTACTCTTACTCTTAAAAATTAATAATAATGAAAGAACTTTCCCTTTTGTGGGTTATATCTGTTGATGTTTACCTTATTAGAAACTAAACCTGAGAAGCTTTTTGAATCACAATCTATAAGTACATGTCCCATTAGCCACCAGAGCAAAGATATCACTATGCCTCATGAAACTTCTGAAAAATGCCCCTATAAAGCGAGAGTGAATTAGCATCTTACTGTTCTTCTAAAAAATTGTTTGACCTCACAGATTACTTGAATGGTCTTGGGATTTTCTGGGGATCCCCAGACCATACTTCAAGAACTGCTGCCCTTGGGCTATAGTTGTAGCTCAGTGGTAGAGTCCTTGCCTAGAACGTGTGAGGCACTGGGTTAGATCCTCAGTACCACATAAAAATAAATAAAATAAAGGCATTGTGTCCATCTGCAACTAAAAATATTTTAAAATGTATATTTATAATCAAGAATTACTAAACTTGGGATGAAGTCCTGTATTGCTTACTTAGGTAGTCACTAACTCAGCAAATGGGAAAATTCACACTCAAAGAGTTAGAGATCATAGAGTAAAACTTCAAATGCAAATATAAACTATGATCTAAATTAATCATCTGTTCACAGATCCATATAGTCTACATACTGGAAATATAATTGCTAATTGCTAAAAATAGGCATTTCTTAGGCTGAGGATATATATCAGTTGGTAGTGTATTTGCCTTGCATTCACAAGGCCCTGAGTTCGATCCCCAGCACCACAAACAAACAAACCAAAAGAATAGGCACCGCTTTAAGCCAGGTGTGATGGTGCACACCTGCAATCCCAGCTACTCCAGAGGTGGAGGCAGGAAGATCACAAGTTCTAGGTTAGTCTCTGCAACATAGCAAGCCCTGTCTCAAAATAAAAAATAAAAAAGGGCTGGGGATGTAGCTCAGTAGTAGAGTTTCCCTGTGTTCAATCCCCAATACTGCCAAAAGGAAAAAAAAAAAAAGGCAGGCATCTCTGGGTAGTAGAAATGCACATGATTTTTATTTTATTTGTTGTGACTCTGAATTTTCTAATTACTCCCCTTTCCCCCAAATTTTTATTGTGATAAAATATACATAGCATAAAATTTACTGCTTAATATTTTAAGTGTACAGTCAGTGGTATTAAATGCATTCACAATATTATGCATCCATCATTACCATCATCTCTATAACTCTTACATCTTATAAAATTGATACTCTGTACCCACTAAACAATAATCCCCTGAACCCCCTTCTCCCTGCCTCTGGCAATTACTATTCTACTTTATGTCTCTGATTTTGATTATTCTAAGGATCTCTTATAAACAGAATCATACAGTATTTGTCTTTCTGTGACAATAGAATCATAAATGTCCTTAGCATTATGTCCTTAAAGTTCATACATGTTGTAACATGTGTCAAAATTTCCTTTCTCTAGTTATGCATAGTAGTTGGGTTCATCTTGACAAATTTGTACATTTATTGAATTTGATTTCAGTTTGTGCCCCCCTTTCACTCTCCCCATTCTCCTTTCTCTACTGATCTTCCTTTCACACATCTGTTCATGTATTTTTGTTTGAATATTTACATTTATATATAAAATTTAAATTCCCTGTGGTATATTTATATTTCCCTCCTCTTGAAGGCTGAGTAATATTCCATTCTATGTGTATTATCACATTTTGCTTATCCATTATTCATCAGTTTGTGGACATTTGTATTGCTTTTATGTTTTAGCTATTTTGAATAATGCTACTGTCAACAAAGGTGTGCACATCTCTCTTCTAGAGACTGCTTTCATTTCTTTTGTGTATATACCAAGAATTGGTATTACCTATTGTATGGTAATTCTATTTTCTCTTTGAGGAACGACCATACTGTTACCTAGAGTGACATACCATTTTATGTTCTCACCAACTGTGTGCAAGAGTTCCCATTTCTGCATATTCTTGCCAACATTTGTTGCTACTATTACCTTTTTATTTGCTAGTAACCATCCTAATTGGTATAAGTAGATTCAATTATTTCTTAAAGAAACACTTTTAGTTTTGTAACCAGAAAGAAAATAACTGTATTAAATTAAATCTAGACACTTGCCAAAGGAATACACTGCCTACTTTGACTCCCCTGAGAATATTCCCTCCATTAGGAAGTCTAGGGCCTTTAGAAAAGTTCGCCTATGTAGAGAGGTTTGTTATTTGGTTAAGGACTTCAGGTTTCACTAATCTAGGGTTTGCAGAGATTTGAACAACTGCTGAGGTCATATTTACCTGGCTTAAGTAATATATTCTTTATAGAGTAAATTAACTGTGTCAAATTGTATTTTAAAATATCAGTATACTTCAAATTATATTTCCAGGCTTTTTGAATGATTTCTTTAAAATATTCAAATATGCTAAATGCTATTTTTGTAGGAAGTCTATTTAAAAATTATAAGCAATTACATTTTGAAAATTGAACTTTCCATTGTTGATAGACTTGAAATAATGTGTTTCATTTTAGAAATACATTTAAATGTAGTTTTTGCTTTTTATCTTGCTTCCTTCAATTAATGTTAATTAGTGAGTTTTGTGATATTTTATAATAGAGATATTAAAATTTTAGAGGGGTTTAGCATTCTCCTTAATAGTGTAATTCTCCATAGTATATAATGATGACTGCTCCCTGGTATCATGTCAAGGGTGGGAATTCTGTTCTTAGGAAAGTTTGGGAATGGTAGGACATCAAATTTTAATTAAGATTCTTTATAAAAGGCTTTGCGTTTTGACTTTCCAAGAGGAGGGCATACGAAGTATGAAATAAAGACTTGCCAAATTTATTTGATGATGGAACTTTTTTCTCTCAAAGCACCTTATAGTGTATTGTAAAAAGCACTTTGGGGGAAATACTGATGCAGAGAACTCCCTCATGAAGAAATGAGGGCCAGAGTTGGCCCCTGTGTGGTGTTTGTGTCCTCACTTAATAACATTGCTTCATGGTGTTTTATTTTATTAAGTCTCTGTTTTCAGAGAGCTTGCACCCTATTGAGAAAGACCATCCATTTATCAATAGCCATAAGGATGGAATACATGATTGAATGGCAAGAGGAAACCAGCTGTGCTTACCTGGGAGGATGTGATTTGGTTAAGCAAGAATGAAAGGAAATTATTTCATGAAAGAGGTAGCTTTTGATTTGTACTTTGAGGAACAGGAATTCACACATATGGGTAATTGAGAGGGTTGGAGGACAAGAGGCTTCCTTAAATGATATTTTTTTAGTTGTAGATGGACAAAATACCTTTATTTTATTTGTTTATATTTTTATATGGTGCCAGGGATTGAACCTAGTGCCTCATGCATGCTAGGCAAGCGCTCTACCACTGAGCCACAACCACAACCCAAATGATAAATTTTTGATGCCAAAGATTTAGACACGTTGGGTTGATGAATCAATAGCTATTTCCCTATTTCCTCCTCTCAAAAATGTGTTCAGTGTGGAAAGCTCCATGGATGACCTCTCACCATCCCACCTCATTTCCTAGCCCAGAGTGTCCTAATTGGAAGGAAGGTCGGGGTAAAATGTGGGCACGGTTATCTCATCAGTTAGCAATTTGATCGCTATTTGTCTTCTCCATTAGATCCAAGCTCAGGAGAAGGATTGTTCTATAAAAAGCCTCTCTGCCCCATCCCTGCACATCAGGCATCAATAAATATTTCGGAGGATCCCTATGCTGTTGGTGTAAGGGCTACCTTTTTCCACAGACTTGCTGTTTCATATCTCTATTTCTATCAGAGGCTCCCATTTCCACTGAAAGATAGTATATATGGTGATTAAGCTATTGGGCTCTGGAGTAGGATTTGTCTAGCTTTGCATTCTTATTGGGAAGGTTTCAGTTTCCCCATCTATAAAATGGGAACTTAAAAATTATGCATCCCATTTGATTGTTGTGAGGATTATTGGGTGACAATACATCTGAAGCACTTACCCATGACTGAGCTAATAATAGGTTATCAGTGAGCTATGAGTGCACAATAACTTTAAAGATGCATTAGTACAGATATGAGAACAATGGACTCTCCCAGCATTCAGAAAATGCTAAAATGTTTTGGGGAAGAGGAGCTATCCAAGATCTTTTGCTGATGGTGATGATGAGGGATAAAGCAGAAGGAAAGATGGAAGGAGTAGGCAGCGTGGAGAAACAGAAACATCTGTGTGTTTGTGAGTGGGTTGTGTGTGTTGGGAACTTGTATAGAGCAGTTCTAAAATAGTGTTCCTACTTGATATGAACCACCAAAGAAGAAACAAAAAACCAAACTCCATTTTTAGAATAACTCTTATTTACAAGTAGTACTTATTTTTTTATATTTTATATATTCATGCAAAATGATTGTAACACACAATGACTGGGCATATCATTGAATATGTCAGCTATGCTTTGTGTGAATGTCATTTGATTTAAACAGTCACTTCTACAAAAGTATTTTTTAATTCGTTGTGAGTCTTATGACTCAGCATGATGAGCAGAACTTCTAATTATTAAGTGTTTATTGGAGGAGGTGCTGTTAAGGATCCCTCTGGATGCTTTTGGATCCCTTTCACTATCTCTTGTGTTCTCTTATCTTGGCTTCTCTGTGTGTTTACTTCCCTTAGCCAGCAACTGTGCTATTCTTCAAATGACTGCCCTTAGGTGACTAGAACTGCTTTTGTCCTCTGGTGCAGAGAGCTGCAAGAGCCTCTATTTCACACTTGCCATGGGTGGCCCATAGCCAAAAATTGACCAATATGGGGCTATGAAAGCCGAGCTCTTGGCCCTGGATGGAGGAGAACTGTGAGCATCACTTATATTCTGGAATTCCTTTACAAGACCAGGCTGAAGCTTGCTCCTCAGGACACTGCTTGAAATTGCAGTCCTGTTTCTATCCCTCCTCCTCCCCCTGCCCTTCTTCCCCACCCCCTTACTCTTTCATAAATGATTTGCACTGGATCCTTTTAGTAGGGTCTATTGCTGAGGAACTTGATGTAGGTCAAATTCTTTCCTAAAAATAGAGTAAACAGTGAGTCATTTAATCTTCCCAATACTGTAAGAGAATTATTACCTTTATTTCATGGAGGAAGAAACCTACTTTAATAAGTGAAAAGGAACATCATTCATCCCTTGGAGGTTATGAAAGTTTCATTGCTTTACAGAATTTCTTGGCTTCCTTGGCCACTAACATGATGATTCTTTTGAAGTTAGGTCACCATCTTGGGGTCATTTATCTGAACAAACAAGATCACATTTTGAAATTACTGTCCACATAAAACCCATTACTAATAAAAGAAACAACAATTCCCTTTATTTCAGCATCTATTAGATGACGTAGAAAAGAGGTTGTGAAATTCTGTAGTATAACTCTGGTATTTATTCCTGATACAAAAGTGATCGACTAAAGCATTGATGATATAAGCAGGTACTTGTGGGCCTTCTTGTGGACCATACCTGGTATATAGGTTCCACCTTGAGAACTACTGATTTAATTCAGCCATGACCTTCCAAAGCAGATGTCATTCTACCATTTCTACCATTCAGTGAGTAAAAGCCACAGAGTATAACTCTATTACCTGAATAATCTACCTGCTAGCTAAAATAAGCTACATGTTTTCCAAGGATAGTACAAACTTGTTTGTACTTTGAAATCATTGTAGATTCATAGGTAGTGGCAAGAAATAATGTAGAGATCCCCTTACTCATCCCCCAACTTTCTCCAGTTGCAACATATATAAATACCTGATTTTAAACAGAATTTCAAAACAAGTACTCAACTACAGTGATGCAGCCACATCAATGTTTATAGCAGCTCAAGTCACTTGCTCCATTTGTGTACAATGTGTCAAAATGCATTCTACTGTCATGTCTAATTAGAACAAATTTAAAAAAAGAAAAAATCAATTGAGCAAATATATGTGGATAAAATTATGAACTTCGTCTGGTTTAATTTGTTTATTTTTCTGTCTTTATGCCATATTATATTATATTATATGAATTATAGTGGGTTACTAATAAATCTTAAAATCAAATGGTAGAAATCTTCCAATCTTTAAAAACTGTATTAAAATTGTTTTGCTTATTCTAAAAAAAGACAAGTATTCATACTTATCCTTATTTAAGAAAAATTAAAAGCTGAAAAATGTTCTTTGCTTTAGAGAGACTATAAAATATGAGTTGATTTTTCATTATTGAAAAATGCTTAGAACCATCTTTTTGTTCTTATTTCTGGGTTAATGTGTGATATTTGGATGATCAGTTAAATGTATATTTGTAACAGCTACTTACCAAGTGTTTTACACTATATACAAAAAGAAAACGTAGAATTGACCATTATATGAATCAGTGTTTGGAAAGTTGCCACAGCTTAGGGTTCAGGAAATGAGTGATGGGAGAAAAGGATTTTTTTCACCTTTATGAACAAAGATAGACATTGACTCATTTGAAGAGACAGCTCAGTGGACAAGTGAAATAGAATTTATCATGAGGTCAGCATGAATTTAATGATCCTAGACTTAGGGGGCTATCAGTGAGAAAGAAAACCAAAGGATGGTCACAGAAGGTTACAGACTGGTATCCAAGAGAGCAGCTAACTGGAGTGTCAAAAGGACAAGGTAGGAGGGAGAGTGTATGTGAGGGGTGAGTGTGTGTCCAGATGTGAAGAAAATAGAGATGAAGCTTGGGGGACTTGCAGGGTGGGGCTGAAAGGGCAGACCCCCACAGGATAAGACATATGTTCTCATTCAATGACTGCTGAGTCCAACTGTAGTCATTTGGTTAACTATCCCAGTTTCCTATACATAGAACAAGTGTAACTATAAGATAGCTATACTATGTCAGGTGGAGATACTCATTGTCCATTTTGCACGTTGTGTGAGTCTCTGTTATGGTTTGTTGGTGATAAACATAATGAAAGTAGGAAGAAATGCAATTTGATTATAGTCTGATAGCTTTGGCTAAGGAGTTGCTTGGTTTTTTGGTTTTTGTTTGTTTTTCTTTTTTTTAATGCGAAGAAAGAAGGTCCAGCATAGTTTTTTTGAGTACTCTGGTTTTGCCTTTGCAGTCTGCATAGGTGTCTGCGTATCTATGAGCAGTATTATTTTTCTCAATGAGGGTATATCTTTATAGCATTTTGGAGATGTGTTGGGTACCCCTTTAATGGCGTAGGATACTTAGTTTATTTTTCAGGGGAATACCTTTGTTACATTGCCCTGGAGCAAAATTCTTTAAAACAAAACAATAATAATAACAGTAAAAATCCTAGTTAAAAAGCCCCTAGTTCCATGTGCTGATCACACTTGCACAGAGAACCAGGATACACAGGTAGGCATTGAGATCAAACCAAGTAAAGCTCATCTGTGTCTTAGGCTGTGGGCCAGTGAAAATAGACCAGTAAATAGATGGTTTAAAAAAAAAAAAAAAAAAAAAAAAAGACCAGAAGGGACTAATGCATATCTCCTCTGGTTCTTCTTTTGCAGTTCTGTTTTGAATCCAAAGTGGATGATGCTGGCAGGGCTGAGCCACTGAACAGTCTGAAAAAGTCCCATTTTCTCATTGGCCATCAGTGAGATAAGATGGAAGACTCTTACAAGGATAGGACTTCACTGATGAAGGGTGCCAAGGACATTGCCAGAGAGGTGAAGAAGCAAACAGTAAAGAAGGTGAATCAAGCAGTGGACCGGGCCCAGGATGAATACACCCATAGGTCCTACAGTCGGTTCCAAGACGAAGATGAGGAGGATGATGACTATTACCCACCTGGAGAAACCTACGATGGGGAGGCCAATGATGATGAAGGCTCCAGCGAAGCTACCGAGGGCCATGATGAGGAAGATGAGATCTATGAAGGGGAGTACCAGGGCATCCCCAGTATGAACCAAGGGAAAGACAGCATAGTGTCGGTGGGGCAGCCCAAAGGAGATGAGTACAAGGACCGCCAGGAGCTGGAGTCTGAGAGGAGAGCTGATGAAGAAGAGCTGGCCCAGCAGTATGAGCTGATAATCCAGGAGTGTGGTCACGGGCGCTTCCAGTGGGCCCTGTTCTTCGTCTTGGGCATGGCTCTCATGGCGGACGGTGTGGAGGTGTTTGTCGTGGGCTTCGTGTTACCCAGTGCTGAGACAGACTTATGCATACCAAATTCAGGATCTGGATGGCTGGGTGAGTATATTGTGTCACTGAGACGAGTTCTAAAAAAACTGGTTTATTTGTTGAGCACAGGTAATCACCATATAGAATAAATGCTTTCACCCAGAGAACTGCATTTTTTTTCAACAAATTTCTATATTATGAAAAATCTTAAACATATAAAAGAACCAAGATAATTTTACAGTGAATACCTCTGTATATCCCCTACCTAGAGTTAACATTTATTATATTTCCTTTATCTCCTATCTCTTCTTCAATTCAACTCATTTGTATGCATTTCAAAGTAGGAGAAAGCAATGTATTTTAACTTATATTATTATAATAAGCCATACTGCTTAATGACAGGATACATTATGAGAAGTGTGCAATATGGAGTTTGTGCAAATATCTAGAGTGTACTTAACACAAACAAAGATAGCTACAACGTCACTAGGTGATATAATCTCACGGAAACATGGTCATAAATGCAGCCTGTCACTGACTTAAATGCCATTTTGTGGCACCTTGGTATGTGATATGACTTCCAAAAATATGTATTTATATGAAACTCATTTGGCACATTTTTAAATAGAGAGGTTAATTCTATAAAATTCTGACCAGCGTGACTTTAAGTTTTACATGTAATACTGTGATTTAAATATCTTTAGGACCCTGCTAATCTTTATTTTTCCTATAATCTCTGTAAATGTTTACTTATTTTTTCAACTAGACTTATTCACGGAATTTTTTCTAGATCACTTTAAAAAAAACTGTTTCAAGGTTTGTATCTTTGTGACTAAGCTAGCAAAACTTAATGTTCTCATATGATAATGTATTTCAAGCTATATTAATATTTAAATTCTGTGTGTCAAAAATAATATGATCTCTCTATAAAATAGCTAAACAGAAGTTTTGATTTTGTGTGACAGTTATCACACACCCAATGTTCTTACAAAGATGTAGTTAACACTCTCTGAGTTTGTGCAAGAATAAAAAGACTGAGAAACATGCACACAGTGGGGTGTCCCAACAGTTTGAGTTCACTTCAAACACATAGTACATTAAGGCAGGAGAATTTTCAAACTCCTTTTGCAAATTTAGCCTCAGAGAACATGTTCATGTACATATAAAATGTTTATGTTTCAGAGTCTGCAAATAAAAGTAAAAATACTTAGTACATATGTTTCCAAGGGAATCTAGACTACAGGTTAAACAACAAAAAGCGTGGAAACCTACTAACTTTATTAAATAATGTTATAATCATTGATGCTGAGAAATTTTCTGAATGATTAAAATTAAATGCCATTTTCTTTCTTCCTAACAACACAAGATACAGAATCATGAAGGAGAGAAGGGTCTACATCGTTTTATTCTTTTCATACTTATTTCTTTTCTAAGGTGCATCCATAGAATTAATTCATTTCTTTTTAACTAGCAGAAATGGATCCAAGAAAGCAGACTACAAAGGGTCAAGGGGTGGTAGTTCAGAGCATGGTTTGCATATTTGTTGGTAGATGCATTGATGTGATCAACCATCAAATGGAGACCTCACCATGCTTCAGAGGAGAGACTTGGTCATTCATCAAATTGATCATTTCAGCACATCTGTTGTGTACCCAGCACTGTATTTTTTTATGTTGGTTTATTTGTCTTTGGTGATCAAGTTTATCAGTGTGAACCTGGGCACCTAAATTTTTCAAGATTTTCCTGAAGGAATATATCTGCAGAATGTTACAAGAAGATAGATTCTTAGAAATATATCCACATAGAGATTTAATAATTGCTGGCTTAAATTTAGAATACAAATCTTTCCATGTTATCGTTGCTAGTTTATGTTGGAAACATTACAGAAAAGGCTAGGTCCAGCTTACCCTCATGCCCTTGTCTTCTTGGTACTGAATGAGAACACAGAATTACATAGAGTCCTCCTATCAGCCTATTCACCAAGCCCAGTACCCCCTAACGATGTGACAATCCGCAGGTGGCATTTAGAAGTGTAGATAATGCTGCAGAACAATAAGAGCTTAGATTTTTCATGTGTTCATAAATGCTGCCTGATTTACTGAATTAAAAATGTGTCCCCAGGAGTGTATAGTTTCACTCAAAGTTGTAAGTCCCCAATAGAAGCATTTTAATGGTTTCATAACTATGCCTTCCAGACTTGCATTTCAATTATTTTGCCATTGTAATTTCACTCATAATTGCATTCTAATGGAGTCTCTTTAGACAAGCATTTAAATTGTTTTGCCATTTTCATTTTATCGGATAATAGCTTTGTAATATAATTACCACACTAAGTCAGAGCAGTGGGATCAAAAATGCAAAAAAGAAAGATGCATGACCCATGTTTGGTGGCATTTTGTGAACAGGGATTTGCCAAATATTTTTTTATTTGTTAATAAGTATTGTGTCATTTTTCTCAAGGACAACCAGGAATAAAAATATGGCCCAGTTTATGTTTTAATTACTTGGGAGATTGATCCTCTCTTTGTGTTTGCTGTAAGATTGACTTACCATGTTTACATGTGCCAGTGTGTGTGGTCTTTGTGTATATTTATAATACCTAATTTGGCTGGAAGAAGGTAGAGTAAATATTTAATTACCTAATGAGCTTCTCTTTTGGGAAATAAATGCCTTCCGTTTTTAAATAATCCATTCTCCATTGCCAAAGTCTATTTATTAAGTCCTTATGATATATAAAGTGCAGTATTATCAAAGGGAATAACAGGACAAAAAGTCTTTTTAAAAAGACAAGGTTTCCCTATCCAAGAAATTTTTATAGTCCAATGGGGAAAGATCACAAATGTCTGCACATTGCCAGAATAAGGAAGCAAGTATCAGTAGCCAAAAGAGAGGTAAATTTAAATAAAGAGACTTCAAGCAGGGGTAATTCATTAAGGAGTAGGGCTCTGACTGAGGCAATGGAGAGGAGGATTGGATTTGGGAGCTGTTCTAGAGTCAGCAAGGTCTTGTTCATTGATTGGTTTTGAAGTTGATGGAGGGAATCAGTTAATGAAAGAAAGGCAATTCATTAAATTAGGTAATTCAGAGTAGAGCTGTAAGCAGGAGAAAGGAAGATGAGAAGTGTAGTTTTAAACATTCTCACTTTGAGGTCCTTGAGGAGGATTGAAAATGAGTATCAATGGGTTGCTTCCGATTTAGGCAGAAGTGCCTGAAGGTTATTATTTAAAGAATGCCAATGACCTTAACCAAAAAAAGGCTGGTTTCCTGCAGCATGCCATGTATGGGGCTGTGATAGAGGATACATCATGAAGGAGGCTGAGAAAAAGCCGAAGATAGAGGAGCAACCAGGAGTAGGGAGATCTTAAAGTTGCTGGAAGAAGGAAGGGAGACATAAATCTCAAGTGCTGCAGAGTTTTGCAACAAAGACTGAAACCAATCTCCTAAATCTGGCAATTAATTTATGGGCTGCTACAGATGGCTCTTCAGATGGACACAATGAGTAAGGCTGGAACTTTTTAAAGCCTGTGTATTGGGTGATGGGGCAATGGGTCCTCAGGATTCCTTGACCTTGGTCACAGTAGGGGGTTCTTACAGATGTCAGGCTCTCTTCCCTTCCTTGGCTGGGGCTGACAGTGGATGCTGGTAGTGAGTCCCTTTGTGGGGCCACGACTGACTTGATGCCTATTCAAGGGTTTTTGAGATGGGTAGATTGGGTCCAAAGCAGGAAGAAAATGTAACCATTTCAAGCTTCAGCCCACGAGAGCAGAACAAGCAAAATATTGACCACTCTTCCCTTCCACTTTTCCATCAGAGGGGCTGGTTACCACTTGTGGCTTATTTCCTCCTAAGACCCACCTAGTGAAGCAGAGAACACAATCACTGTTGGTTCAACTTCTTTCTTGCTGAGGGTTCCAATGAGTAATATTTAGGAACCAAAACATTATTATGGCCAGGTGTTGAGTAGTACAAAATAGATGGACAACATCTTGTATCCTGAAATACACTTGTTACTTATGCCTGAATTATACAATGATTAACATTCTGTACAGTTTCTTTTATCCTTTTGAAGGCAAACATCAGCTGTAACTCCTCATTTCCATAAACATTAGTCATTTTCAGGACCGGAATTTTAGTAGTGTAGGTGGGACAAAGGCAGGTTGCAATAGGATGACAAGTGAATGGTGTTCAGAAAACTGGAGAGAGCAAGGGCAGATCTGTGTGTGGTACATCATAGGATCTCAACAAGTATTTGTTGAATGCATGAATGACAGTCTCTGAGATATTTAACACTTTGAGACCTCATTGGTAGGAACATATCTGAACATATCTAATGTTGAAATATGTTGTTTTGAATTTGAACTCATCAGTAGCAGAGGCAACAAGAAAAAGCATTCAGGGCTGGGATGTAGCTCAGTGGCAAAGCGTCTGCCTTGCATTCGCAAAGCCCTGGGTTCGACCCCCAGTTCCAAAAAAGACAAAAAAAAAAAAGAACCCCACCAAAAAAAAATAAGATTAAAAAAAAAAAGCATTCAGATGTTGGCAGTTTCCTTCCAAATTCTGCTCAGGGTTGGAGAGCCCTGTTCTAAGGATTTGTCCTACCTGATTTCATGGCTGTGTCTATCCCTATGGCAGGGAAAGATACAAAAGGTATTCTTGGCCTTTAGTCTCCAAAGACTGTGGCTAAGACCTCTCATGCCAACTCCATGCTCCAAGGCAACTTGAGGTTTTCAATTCTTTTTCTAGAATTTATCCATCAGAAATGTGGAAATGTGTTTGCCAAAGGTGCCAGTCTTCTTAGCCATTCTGATTTTCATTCTAATGGGCCAATTAGCATTCTGGATTTTTATTTTGTGTTGGAGATCAAACCCACAGGCTTGGCATCCTAGGGTGTTCCAGTCCCTGCCTCCCTTCCCCTGTTAATCTTGATGAGGTTGCCATTGGAAGTTCACATCCTGGGTTGCAATTTGCCACATCACTTGGGTTTCCTGGGCAAATATCCAATGAGCAGTGCATACTAGTTTTCCTTTCAAATGTCAACAACATTAACTAGAATTAACTAGCATTGGTTGGTATTATTAGTTAAAAATAAAGTTAGACCAAAAATATCATAGCATGTAAGTTTATGCATATATAAATGGAATTTCATTTGACTTTTTTTTCATTTTCAGAAGCTCTTGAAAGTTTTAAAAATATTTCCAAATGATTCTAGAATACATGTAGATTCTTACAAACTTAGGATATATTTTTGGATAGAAACAGAGCTGTGGTTTTCATTCTATTTAATTCTTTACTGTCAGTTGATCATGTCAAACTTATTTGGTGTTCTTGTATCTTCCACTCACATCTAGAATATTTATTCAACAAAAATATAGTGAGCATCTACTGTGTGACAAGCCATCTACAGTCTAGACATGTAATAGTAAATAAAGCAGAAAATAGCTCTAGTAAACTCTATGCATGTCTTTCAACCTCTCTTTCTATGGTTTTTACCTGGATTTTGGAATTCCTTGGAACATGAGAATTCCTTCTCACCCCTTTCTCCCTCTCTCTTCCATGTCCTTCTTCTTTGTTTAGCACTTAAAGTAGGATAGTTTCCTTAGGTGTGGGGATGGGTAGATATGCCCTGAACCATCACACTTTAACATCTTTTTCTCCACTCTTCCATATGCATTCTTCATCTTTTAGGTATTAAAGAAAAAATATTCTGTTGGGATTTCTAGCTGCTTTATCTAGAGATAGCTGTGTCTAATTTTTAAAAAATGATCAGCTTCAAATGTCTGAGATTCTCCCAGTTTCAGCTCCATTGACTGTTGTTTGCCACTGACTACTAGCAGAACACAGTGACTGGTGTCATGTGCACCAAGCCAGTGTTTATAACCCCTGCCTGGTGTTGCAGGGTAAACTCATGTCCAAGCTGATAAAAAAGAGTGATACAGGTTTTTTCCTCTTTTAACTTTTTTCCAAAATTTTGATCATTTGGCATATGGTCATGCTCTAAATTTTAAGACCTGTAACTTTGTACCCTTGCTAGGATCACAGCAAGAATCTCCCCTACCTGATATCTGTTCTCAGAGTCCATTTTGGTACCTTTCATTGATCTTTGATCTGTGTTGTGAATGTGCCCTCTGGCTGTGTTCAGCCTCTCAGCTGTCACATCAATCCTAATTGGAATTAAAAAGTTATTGGCTCATAGAGTACATCCTGTCCACCAACACTAGCAAAATCTTATTTGGATCCATTATTGCCAAATTGGAAAAAAAGATTCAATAATTCATTGCCATTATAGACCTGCATCTTATTTCCTCTAGTCTTTTGCATTCTCCAAAGAGAAGTTTCTGACATCAGAGTGGAGCTGGACCAAGCTCAGATAGATTCCTTCATCCTGAGTCTGATGCATTTTTACAGGAAGGAAATTAGCATAAACTTCATGGCACATTCCTAAACTTTGCCAATAAGTGGCGTTCTGGGACTGCTAACCTGGGAGTCACTGAGGGTTTCCCACAAAACAGCTGTGAACCTGGAGGCTGATTTCTTCATTCTTGCATCCTGAATCCCTGTATGAGGATTCTGGTTTCACTGGGAAACTGGCATTATATAACCTGATTCAGTCTGGGACTCTCTCTGAAGTCACTTTAGAATTTGCTGATGTGCTGTCAGTTTGGAGAATTTGTTTATGTAGAGTTGGGTTTAAATAAGGCAGTCTGAATTGTTAATCACCTATTAACTGGATCATGCCAAATACAAATAACAGACTTGCAGGTTTGATTTTCAGATTATGAAGACACAGTTGCACCTTTTCAATCTAATATCACTGTATTTTCAGAAAAGGGAAAAAGCCTTTTATGACCCAAGCTTCCTACAGAACACTTCAGAGAGTAGGAAACGGTTCCATTATACTCATCTTAAGAAGTTAGTCTGATATATCACTGATGTGAATATTCCCAAACCAAATATGTGCAAACTGACATTCTTTAAGAACTTAGAAATCAATTTTTTTGGCCTTTAAGATAGATAAAAAGTAAGAGGTCCCTGGATGCAATTCTTAACCTTTGATATCAAAACAGGGGCCTCTAATTGAATAGAAAATGATAAGGAATTGAGTTCTCCTCATTTAAATTTTTTTTAATATATGGAATATATATTTTTTTAATATATGGAATATATTTTTTTAATATATGGAATATATTTGCATTCAAATAGAATTTAATGATCTTTACAATATTTTCACATTTATATTTTGAATCCAGTTAATATACTTGGCTGTAATTTTTATGCAAATATGGCTTAGTTGATCTTCACTTGATTAACATTTTAACATTATTTTACATACATATTTTGGAAGGTCAGTACAGTCAGGTATGGATTTTTGTAAGTATATGATCACTTAACACATGATTATGCTTAGCCATCCTGTTGCTGTTGTTTGCTTATTGTATGACTCTCATGTGTTTTAGTCAGCTTTTTTTTTTTTTTTTTTTGCTGCTGTGACTAAAAGACTCAACATGAAAAATTTTAGGGGAGGAAACGTTTATTTAAGGGCTCACAGTTTCAGAGGTTTCAGTTCACAGAAAGCTGGCTCCATTTCTCAGGGCTTGAGGTGAGGCTGAACATCATGGTGGAAGAGTGTGGCAGAAAAAAAGTGGCTCACATGATAATCAGAAAGCAGAGAGAGACTCCACTTGTCAGATACAAAATATATACCGCAAAGGCACACCTTCAATGGCTCATCTCCTCCAGCTACACCCCACCTGCCTTTAGTTACCACTCAGATAATCCCCATCAGGGGATTAATTCACTGATTGGGTTAAGGCTCTCATAACATAATCATTTCTCCTCTAAATCTTCTTGAATTGTCTCACACATGAGCTTTGGGGGGACACCTCACATCCATGCTTCAATTAATATTATTAAAATAACCCTTTTTTGGAGCACAATTTTTCATATCTCTGGTTGTACACAAAGTAGAGTCACATCCTTCATGTCTTCACACATGTACTTAGGGTAGTGATGACCATCACATTCCGCTGTCTTTCCTAGCCTTATGTCCTCTCCCTTCCCTTCCCTCCCCTTTTCCCCTTTGCCTATCTAGAGTTCATTTATATAATGCATTCTGTTGTCATATATATCAAATTAAAATTTAAAAAATTTAAATAAAATTAAATTTAAAAAGAAAAAAGTGAATAATTTAGCTCTTCTTAAAGAGAAAGCCAGATTATTCAATAATTAAGTGTTTGAGAAAATAGATAAATAAATAAATAAATAAATTTTTAAAAATATATATATTTGGGAATTTTATTTGGCATGTTTTTTTCCAAAGTGTAATTGAAATAGTTATCAATAAGCATAAAACATTTTAATCTCTTTTTCAAAATCATGAATAAAAGTAATGTGGATAGGAACAAAAGAACATGAAAAATATTAATGTTGAAGCCAGGCATGGTAGCATGCACCTGTAACCCCAGCAGCTCAGGAGGCTGAGGCAGGAGGATAGCAAGTTTGAAGCCAGCTTCAACAACTTAGTGGGGCTCTAAGCAACTTAGAGAGACCCTGTCTCAAACAGAACCGGGGGTATGGTTCAGTGGTTAAGTGCTCCTAGGTTCAATCCTTGTACAAAAAAAAAAAAATTGAAAATGACAAACAACATAGGCCCAGGGAATGGGCAAAGCTGAGTAAAATGTCCTTTGCATATTCCCCCAATGAGGTGCTTTTTCAACATTTTTTAAAGGAAGTGGGTTGCAGTAATTTTGAGGATAAGGTGTTAGTGAATGCAGGAGCAGAAATTCATGGTGAGATGATGAGGCACACACAGAAGGTGAAGCAGGTCTTGTTTTATGTCCTTGTGTGATTTCTAAACAGTGACATCATCCCAAACCCCTTCCCCCAAACTGAGCTCATTCCCCTGTGTCCAACTCTAGGTCAATGCTTCTCAACAGGCATGCCAGTAAAAGGACAATGTGTGATACTGTCTTACACATTGCAGAATGGTTAGCATCTGTGGCCTTTGCCCACCAAATGGGAACAGTGCCTCCCAGGCATAGTTTAAAACATGTGCCTGGCTGCTTCCAGGAAAAGGCCCATCAAACACAGACTTCCAAATGCTTCTCCCCATGGGGCAATAGGCCCAGGGGTTGATGTCTTGTGGTGGCATTTCCACAGCCCAGTAGATACTAGAGTTTAGGGTAGAAGAAACAGGAGTGATGTCTCTTGTGCTGGCTTTCTGCCCTCCAGAAATATCTAGCTGTTCTGCATCTTCTAGGAATTCAATTTTAAAAATCAAGATCTTCTGCTTGTCTTGACAACTGTCTTGAATCTTTCTCCAGGGCATGTGGATTGGGAGACCAGACAGGTTAGTGTTAGTGCATGCAGGAGCTGCTCTTAGAGCCACACACGTTAGAGAAGAAGGCAATTAATTTAATGTTCTCATTAAAACCCTTGGTTTGAGAAAGAGAAAAGTGGAAGGCAAATAAAGGGGCACATGTCAGGGTACATGTCAATGAAGTGGGAGTAAGAATCTGCCTGTTGTCATTCCCAGGCTGAGCTTTCTTTTCAAAAGAGCACATAGTCTTGGATATTGATGAGATTTTTACAATGTGAATGTACTTAACGTGACTGAACTGTACACTTTATTAAAAAAAAATTTAATTGGTTTTTAAAAAAATAAATGACAGCAGAATGCATTACAATTCTTATTACACATATACAGCACAATTTTTCATATCTCTGGTTGTATAGTGGTTAAGATGATAAATTTATATTATACACATTTTACCACAATAAAGAATGCAATCTTCCTGTGTGCATTAGGAATGATGAAATGTTTCTAAATATTGGATTATTGCTTATTTCTGCCACTGGATTTATTTTTTCCATCATCAAGATAGAGCCTGGAAACAGTTACACTCATAGCTGAGAAACTCTAATGAATACACTTTCCATAGCCAACTTATCTTGTGAGGTTGCCATGTATAGTTAGTTGTGGTTGTTGAGGGGCTGAACTGAACTCATCAAGCTGTTTATCCTGGTGTGGGGCTGTTTCTAACCACCAGGAGGAAGGGGTGAGTTCCAATTCTTCTACTTGAGGGAGGTCCTTTTTGTAAATAATCCACCCTAATGAGCACATTTCCACATTTGAATAGCACAGGAGCAAGCTCTTGTTGGAGAAGTTAAAGGGGTTGTTAAATATTCAGTGTGCTCTTGGTGAAGTTAGGAAGGTAAGATGAGAAAACTGTATTTTGCTTTATTTAGTGTGTGATATCAGTAAGGTACCTAAAAGTGGATGCTGGGGCATGTTTTTCTCCTCAGATTTTTTGTTACAGATCTTTGGAAAATCAAACATTAAAAAAATATTTCTGTACATTTGAATAATCCAAGATCAACTCTGTGCCAAGAGTTCGTTACTTGCTTACCAGCTGTAGATAGTGGGGAGTCTGATGACAAAAAAGAGAATAATAAACCATCATCACACCCTTCCAAAAATATATGGTAGGTGCAGACTATTCAGAAGAGAAGAAAAGATTAAAAGCAAAACATAGGTAAAGTGCAAATATAATTTAGTAAACATTGATATAAGCAATTACAGTGGCAGGTGTTAAATCAGGTTAGTATGAGGTTTATTTTAGGAAATCCTGTGGCTGATTGGATTAAATATTTTTGAAATGTTAAGAAATAAGAGAATTTTGCATTTGTAAATCCATTGCATTTTGATGACTCACAGTAATAGAATTGGAGAAAATGAACCTAAAAGGGATTCTGGTCCTATGAAAAATTCCTTAGTCAGAGGGATTTCAGTTCCATTCCCACTAAGGGAGCATTCGTCTATTGGTGGGCCAGAAATTGTTGGATTTTATTTTGGAAGAAAGAAATTAAAAAACGATTTTTACAACTTCCATGATCATATATTTCACAGTCCTATTTGTCTCCCTGGGGTACATAGTGAAAAATCTCTTAGATCTTAAGGCAGCCTGGAACCCCCATCATCAGTCCGGAGCTTGTGTTTGGCTCAGCAGGATGGGTGTGCCCTTGGCTTCTGTAGAGCTGCCATGCTGCCCTTTGAGTACTGACTGAGAGACTGGGAAGGCCTCCTCTTTGCTCCCTCTGAGAAAGGCTGGTGCTTCACAGAGCCCAGATGGAGCTCCGAGAAGACCTGAGGCTGGGAGCCTAGGATGTCGTAAGGAGGGAGTTTCTCAAGTGCCTCCACTCATGATCACTGCTAAGGTCCCCTTCCAGTGCTAACCTGTGTGCTTGTCCACATCTCAAAGTCAGGAAATGTAGTGGCCATATTCAAAATGTGTCCCTTTCAGTCTCTAAAGTGGAGTTCTTGGGCCAAGATCAGGCTGGTATGACAAACATGGTGCCTTTGGGTGGTGAGGAAGAGCCAAGCCTGGAAAAGACTCCCCACCCCCTTGCTTCTCTTGCATTCACCCACAGTGGCTTCTTAGCATTGTCCTTAATAACTGACGTAACAATATTGTTATTATATATAAAAAAGAAAAGGTTCAATTTGGGCAGAATGGGCTCTTCTACTTCTACCACTGAGAAGGGAGTTCTCATCCAAACTGTATAAACTAGCCTTCAGTGTGGTCAGGCTGGGGCTTAGCTGGGTGGTCAGCATCTATCTGTGCCATCAGCTCTGGCAGCTAACATCCCTGAAGAGGTGAGAGGGAAGAAGAGCACCTGCTGCTCCAGCTGTGTCATGGGAAGAGCTTGTGGAGAGCAGGACTAAGCTACAGCCCCTGGAGCTTTTGCAGAGATTGCTCCATAATGGGTGGGGTCCAGTGCCTCACCATGGTACCCCTTGGACAGCACCTGGAAGAATTGTTCTGTGTCAATAAATAGCACAGGAGCAAGCTCTTGTTGGAGAAGTTAAAGGGGCTGTTAAATATTCAGTGTGCTCTTGGTGAAGTTAGGAAGGTAAGATGAGAAAACTGTATTTTGCTCTATTTAGTGTGTGATATCAGTAAGGTACCTAAAAGTGGATGCTGGGGCATGTTTTTCTTCTCATATTTTTTGTTACAGATCTTTGGAAAATCAAACATTTAAAAAAATATTTCTGTAGCATTTGAATAATCCAAGATCAACACACAAAATAAGTTATATTCCTGGTGGCTTTTAGTATTTCAATTTAGGAAATTTTAAGTACAAGAAGGAGAAAAAAAAAAGGATGCTTAAGATAAAATCTTTATCAAGATTATCTTAGTCCTTGGGAGAGACTTGCTACACCCAAATGAAAATGAAGTCTGTGTGTCCCCTTTTCTGGAGAGAGGCTGATACCATGTGACGCAGAGGCCTGTCCTTGCCCCAGTTAATAGGAACAGGGCATGGCTGAGGTAAGGAGCAAGGATCCAGGAGTGAGAGTTCAGGGTTTAAGCTCCCAAGCAAGGTATTACCCTTCTCCAGTGACTAAATAAAAATCAAAGCAACCCCAAAGGCCTCCTGTTCCCTCCCCTCCTGGGAGATGGTGATGCCATCATCAAGATAGTGAAGTATGTTTGGGAGAGTTTGGAGGAGGGTGATTTCACCCCACATTCAACAATCCCATTTACCCCTGTGGCCTTATGTTAAAGCTTTCCCCCTAACACTTTTGGGCCATATTATTAAATATAACTCTTTTTGACTTTTGTGAGCTCATTTGAGTTAATGGGACAGAGATCTCTCTCCTTCTAACCCCTAAATAAAAATCTAAGGATTCAGATGGAACATGGGAATGCAGTAGGCTTCACTCCACATGCAAAACAAGCCCACTTCTTTCTTGCCCAATGCCTCCTGACAGAAATTGAGCTAAAATGCATTGAAGAGCCCCAACTTGAGGGGGATCAACATCATCTATTTCTTAAGTAAAACAGGGTTGGATGCCATCAAGCCCTGTGAAGTTAGTTTTGTTCAAAAGTAGGAAAAAAAATTGATAAAGAAGGGCTGGGATTGTAGCTTAGTGGTAGAGCGCTTGCCTAGCATGTGTGAGGCACTGGGTTCCGTTCTTAGCACTGCATATAAATAAATGAATAAAAGTCCATCAACGTCTAAAAAAATTTTTTAAAAAGATGATAAAGAAACTGAACATCAAGAAATAAAAGCAAAGCAAAATAAGAAAACACAAATAGGAAATGAACACACTCACAAAAAGTCATAAAGATAAAAACAGTTAGGTACTGATAACATGCTACAACCTGTGAAACCTTGAAAACTTGATGCTCCGTGAAATAAGCCAGACACAAAAGGACAAAGATCATATGATTCCATTTATGTGAATTATCTAGAATCGGCAAATTCACAGAGCTAGAATATAGATTAGAACTACCAGGGGATGCAGGGTGAGGGGTGAGGAGGAGAATGGGGAGTGGTTGTTCCATGTTTATGCAGTTTCTGCTTGGGGAAATGAAAAGGTTTTGCAAGTAATGCTGATGGTTACACACCATTGTGAATATAACCAATACCACTGAGAGCACACTTAAACATAGGTAGGGCTGGGAATATAGCTCACTGGTTCAGCAGGTGCTTAGCATACTTGAGGTTCTGGACATAATCCCTGCACCCCATCCCCTAATAGTTAAAATGGTAAATTTTAGGTTCCATAAATTTTAACGTAATACAGTTAGAAGGAAGTCCTTTTGGAGGTGAATGGTGATCCTAGCCCTGTCCTGCTAGTTTGCCTTATTTCCTGTGTTTAAGGAGATGCTGGGACTGACCATGAACCTTGAATAGATCCCCAGTAACACCCTCCCCAAAATACTGGAAGCATCAGAGGAATCAGGGTCCTAATAGGGGCCCAGTTCTGTGTCAGTGGCAGCTATTTCTGTAGGATTTTCCCTGAGGGACTCCATAGTAATTCAGGGCATGGGTCTTTCCATCAGACTCCCACATATGTTGGACCTGCTAAAGTTCAGTTGGACTTCCAGAGAAGTATTTGAGAGTGGAGGTTGGGACTTGGGTGTGGATAAATTATGCTATTTGAAACCCAGAGGGGAACAAAAATACAAGCTAAAACATTCGGCAGGTAATTTTTAGTTACTTGGAGCCAGATAACCATTAGATTTAGAAATGTGACATCATTTATATAATTTTTTTGTGAAGTCTCTTCAAGAGTCAAAACTCTTCTTGCTTAAGCTTATTTTTAAATGGAAATCAAAGTGTTTCATATACTTTCTGAATATCACATATAATTTAAACGCATGCCAATGATTCATCTTACTCTTTGTATAATACATTTTTTCCTGTGTTCTGTATTTTTTGTATAATACATTTTTTGTATAATACATTTTTTCCTGTGTTCTGTATTTTTTGCTATGCTGTCACTGCTGCCATTTTAACTGTCTCTAATTCATCCCTTGGTGTTACTGTGCAATGGATTAGGAAGCTAAATAACCACACTTGTTAAGAATTATATGCAAAAAAAAAAAAAAAAAGAGCAAATAGCAATGGAGTAATTGGTTGGCTTTATAATTGGGACTTTGTGCCAGATATCTGGGGTGCCCAAAAACCAAGTTTAAGCATATGGCAGAGTGGGCTAAGGACACTGAAAATTTGGCTTTTGAAATTCTACTGTATATCTTTTTTTCTCCAACTGCAAATAGCTCCCTGTAAATAAGGCTAATGCTCAACTATGCATGGATTAGAAAAGTGCAGTCACCAGCTTAAATTATAGGTTGGATGGAGCAAGGTGAAAACAAATGCTTCAAGAAGTTAGAATTAATACAAAATAGATTTAAAGCTTTGACATTTTTAACTTCCTTATTCTTTGTGATCTGGTCATTGCTGATAACTCTTCCTATCATCCTCTGGGATCCCTCCCTAAAGGTCCCTTGTAATAGAGATTCTTGTCCCCATGACCTACTTGTCACTGCTGTTCTGATATTCTTGGGAGGAGGTGGATGGATAGCTCAGGTCACACCATGTCCATGGTTGGTTAGTATATGGGCTTGTATAAACTCCTGTAAATGACATTCAAAGCACTGCACAATCTGGGCTTACTGTATTTTTCAGTCTTATCTGCTACTCATTTCCCTTCCTCATATATTCCAAGGTCAGTGGTAGTTAGAGTTGCTAGAATAAATACAGGATGTCCTGTTAAATTTGAATGATACAAGTAATGAGATAACTTTATCCCAAATATCATATGAGTATGTGACAAAATTATTTGTTGTTTATCTGAAATTCAAATTTATCCAGGCAACCCTGCAACTAGAGGTGAAGAAAGCAGGAGGATGGAGAGCCTAAAATTTCTTTTTAGCCTTCTATGAGCCTAGCCTCAGGATGCTAGTAATATTAATTCCATTATATCATTTAATAAGAATCACATCCAATCCCAGACCTTCTGAATCAGTGCTAGAGGAGGAACCAGGAAACTGCATATATGCCTTAAGATAATCCCAAAGGATTCTTATTGAGAGAAAAATTTCAGAAACTCCATGGCTCGATCAGTGCTTCAAAGACATAAATGTGCATACAGGGACCTGAGAGTATTGTTCAAATTTGGGATTTGATGCTTAAGACCTGGAGTGGTGCCTGAGATTCTTCATGCTAAAAGCTCCAAAGCCGAGGCTATAGGTTGTGAACCTCACTTTTAGTAGCAATTTGAACCCTACTGTTGGTAGCACCTCTAGGCCTCCCAACTAAGAAGCAGCAGCATCTCCAACAGTGGGGATAGTAAAGTATATAAGTAACTAGATTTATTTATGATTTTAAATAACTAGAGGAGAAATACAAGCAAAGTTATTTTTCTTATTCATCAATATATAATGACATCTATATACAAAGGGTGCTTTATGTGCCTTTTTGAGGAAAGGATTTTTGTCCCCAAAGTGAATGTTTTATCAACAGCCAAGGGATGCACATTTCCCTGTCTACTAAACTAAATGGATATTGACTATTTTACTGTTCTTTCTCTTTCACAGTGGGGGACTTCACTGTCCATAACCATATTTACAGCTGTGAATCCAGATATGAGGGGCACAGTAAGACTCTCCTTTGTGGAAATAGTTTCTCAGCGCCAGAGTCAAGGTGATAAAATAATAATGTGACTCCCTCAATTCCCCACCCCCCATCTCCATGATATTAGATGTTTTTTTCTGTGAGTTTTCTCAAAGAATTTAAATAGCTTTTAAATTAAATGGCTTTCTGTGAGTTTTCTCAACAGAATTTAGTTAAATCAGAAATATTAAAGAAATGACTGGGTCAGAAGAACTGGGGGAAAACTGAAAGAGTTAACCAAACTGCTAACAGGGATGAAAGAGCATTCTGCTGTGGGAATCAGTTCAATTTAAACACACAAAATAAAATACCAAAAATGTTTACCAGATATGAATCCTATGCATGAGATGTTTGTCTTTCAAATAGTGTGGGAACCAGAGAACTTAAGAGATTCATTCCCGCTTGAGGGAAGAATAGATGAAAGAAGAGCTTCAAGAGACTATAGTATTTGAGCTGGACTTTAAATATGGGTAGACTTTGGAAATGCAGAGATAGAGATGGAGACAGGTTGTTCCTGGAACACTGGAGTACACTGAGCAAAGGCATGCATGTGTGAAAATGTCAGGTTAAGTACTGTGAATGGATTGCAAGTCACTGTTGTTGAAGTGGAGCATACATCAGGAGAGCACTTGGAAAGATGAGTTGTGACCTATCTGCACATGGAGTGCCTTAAATGAATTTATTCTGTTGCCAGTGGGGAGTGGTTGATGTCTTAATAGAGAACTGGCATGGTGAGAACTCTTGATTGGAGACTACTGTGTGTGGAATGGATTGGAGAGGAGTGAGCTCAAGATGGGGGAATCAGTTAAAACACAGCTGAAATAGTCTGGGCAATAGGTGACAAGGCTCTGACTGCAGGTGAGGAACTGGAGGAGAGAAGTATATCAGTGAATGCTTGGACCTTAAAAACTGGTGAGTTGCAAGAGCAGGGGGGAGAACACATTGTAAGGCCTTGAAGCCTCAAGCCCAGATGATGTGTTTTAATTAGAGACTGGAGTTTTGGGTTTGGTGTAGGTGGCAGCTTATGTATAGGAAGGAAATTGAGTTTTGCTACACTGGGCTGTAAGGACAAGAATTGAGTGTCTTATTCACAAGCTACCCTTAGTACTTTGCAGAACCTGCTAACCAGACTGCTCAGGAGAAATCATCCAGGAAGGAATTTGGAAGCAAATATTGGGCTTGATAGGGAAGCTAACCCTAGAGATGAACATTTTTACAGAACTTTCAAGAGTGAGCAGCATGTGGAAGGACAGAAGAAGATAAGGTAGGGAATGTTTTAGTCAGTTTTTTTATTGGTTGTTCAAAACATTACAAAGCTCTTGACATATCATATATCATACATTAGATTCAAGTGGGTTATGAACTCCCATTTTTACCCCAAATACAGATTGCAGAATCACATCGGTTACACATCCACATTTTTACATAATGCCATATTAGTAACTGTTGTTTTTGCCCCTGTGACCAAAAGACCTGACAAGAACAATTTTAGAGGAGGGAAAGTTTATTTGGTGCTCATGATTTTAGAGGTCTGAATCCATAGATGGCCATTGTACTGGGCCCAAGATGAGGCAGTACATCATGGCAGGGGGTGTGGAGGAGGAAAATGGCTCAGAAAATAGAGAGAGCTCTCACTCACCAGGCACACCTCCAGTGACTTACCTCCTCCAGTCATACCCCACCTGCCTACAGTTACCATCCAGTTAGTCCATCCAAGGGGACTAATGCACTGATTGGCTTAAGAGTCTCATAACTCAATCATTTCACCTCTAAAGTTTCTTACATTGTATTACACATGAGTATTTTGGGGAAACCTCATATCTAAATCATAACATTCTACACCACGCCACCCCCAAAATCTCACACCCATCTCACAATGCAAAATTAGTTCATTTCCGAGAGTCCCCATAGTCTTAAAAATTCCAGCATTTCCCAAAAGTCCAAATCCAAAGTCTCCACTGAGACTCTCAGTGTGAATCCCTAAACCTTGAAAGCAAATTACATATATGCA
Organism: Marmota marmota marmota; assembly: GCF_001458135.2. NCBI lineage: Eukaryota > Metazoa > Chordata > Mammalia > Rodentia > Sciuridae > Marmota > Marmota marmota. The sequence continues at coordinate 713,462 of NW_025999925.1, read as the reverse complement.
ATATATAATGGAACAGAGCAAACACTTCCATGATTAGAAATAAGGGACAGAAAAAAGGGAAGACCAAAATCCACTGGTCAAACAAGTTCTGTGGCTCCAGATCTAGCGTTTGGAGCACATGACATTGTGATGTGCTCTATAATGTGCTGGTATAGCTCTACCCCTTTGGTCTTGCTGGTTGCAGCCTACATGGCCTCTCTCTTGGCTTTTTTGTGCTCAGTTCTTTCAGCTGTCCTTGGCAAACATTCCATACTACTGGCATCTCTTAATCTTAGGGGTCTCCAATGCAACATTGGCTTCCCTCTCACTTCTTCATGCATCTCCCTCTCAGGGGCTACCTGTAGGGACTCTGACCATGCTGCACTTTGCCTGGCCTCCCAGGCCTTCATTTGAAATCTTGGTGGAATCCTTCATGATCCCCTAACTCCAGTGTCCTGCACTTTGTCAGAATCAGCACCTCACAGTTGATGCCAAGGTCTACTACCATCTCTAGAAGTAGCCAAGCCTCCTGGGAACACAGTGGCAGCAGCCTCTGAGAGCCTAGGTGGCTGAGCATGTTGAAGAAACTTCCTGGATGCCCTATGCAATCAGGGTGCCCCACTAATCTCTTCCCAAAGGAATTTTTACTTTTTACATCCTTGAGGCTGAAATAGATGTGGTCTTATCAAGCCCTGAGATACTCTCAATTAATCTTTCCTATTGTTTCAGGGTGAAGTATTCAGCTTCTCCTTGTATACTCTCTCAACTCCTGATTATCGCAGTAAACTTGGCTAATAGTTACCAGCAACACCTGGTAAGCTGTGCTGCCTTGAAATTTCCTCCACCAGATATATTTCTATCTGGAGAGTGGAGTTTCTCCCACTGCTTCCCTCTGCNAAAAAAAAAAAAAAAAAAACTATACACTGTCTATAGAACCATACTTTATATTTAAAGATACAAATATACTGAAAGTAAAAGAATAAGAAAAATATGCCCTGTAAATAGCAACCAAGAGAAAGTTGGAGTGTCTATACAAATATCAGACAAAATAGACAAGAAAACATACTTTAAGCTTTACTTTTTAGTAAGGTCTTTACTAAAGGCATTTTTATAATTGTAAAAGTGATACTCAATTTAGAAGATGTAATAATTATATATGTATATATATAGGTTAAAAAATAAAGCAAAAATACATGTGAAACAAAAGCTGATGAATATGAAGGTAGAAATAAACTAATCAATAATAGTGTTAAAAAATTGAGTAGTCAGCACACAATTTTTAAGAGACATTTCACAACTAGGCAAAAAATAATAAAGCTTAAATAACACCAAAACCACACAAGGCCTAACAGACATGAAAACCTGTGTCACAATACTCCATCAGAATCAAGAGTATTCTTGAGTGCATGTGAGACATTTATGCTAAGACATAAAACAAAACTCAATAAATTTTAAAGTAGTTTTAAATAAAAGTTTCTCCCTTGTTCCAGTAGAATGAAATCAGAAATCAGTAACAGAAAGAAATTTGGAAAATTCACAAATATGTGGATATTAAGCAAGAAACTCCTAAATAACTAACAGATTATAGAATAAATAGAAAGATAATTAGAAAAATACTTTAAAATGAATGAAAATGAAACAATATGCCAAAACTTGTAAGTTACAGCTAAAGGAGTACCTAGAGGTAAATTTATAGCTATGAATACCTATTTGAATAAATAAAGATCTGAAGTCAATAACCTAATGTTCAACCTTAAGACACTGGAAAAATAAGAGTAAACTAAACCTAAGGTAGTCAGAAGGACGTAAACAGTGAAGTTTTAGAACAGAAAGGAATGAAATAGGGAACAGAAAAACAATAGAGAACCAGGGAAACTCAACGCTGGTTCTTTGAAAATATTAATGAAATTCACAAGCCTTTACCTAGATCAATGAAGAAAAAAAGAGAGAAGACTCAAATAACTAAAATCAGAAATGAAAGAGGATACATTACTGCTGACCTCACAGAAATAAGAAAGATTGCAAATAAATACTGTGAATAATAAGATGCCATTAAATGAGATAATGAATAAAATGGATAAATTTCTGGAAAAACAAAAATTATCAAAACTGACTTAAAAAGAAATAGACATTATTAATAGACTTATAAGGAATAAAGAAATTGAATTAGTAATTAAAAAAAAAACTACCAACAAAGAAAAACCAAGGCATAGATGACTTCACTAAGGAATTCTACCAAACTTTAAAGAAAAATTAATACCAATTCTTTACAAACTATTTTAAAAACTAAAAGATAAAGTAACAGTACCTAAATAACTTTATGAGGCCAGTATTATACTGATACTAAAAGCAGACAAAGATGTTATGAAAAAGAAGAACTACAAACTAATATATTTTTGGAATAAACATGCAAAAAATGTCAACAAAGTACTGGTCAGCTGTATCTAACAGCACATAAAAAGCACTATACAATATGACCATGTAGGATTTATCTGAGTAACACATAGCCAGTTTAGCATCCAAAAATCAATTAACATACCATATCAATAGAAAAAAAACAAAAACCACATGATCATTTCAATATACAGAAAAAGCATTTGACAAACACCCTTTAGTGGTTAAAAAAAAATTCAACAAATTAGTACTGTAAGGGGGAACTTACTCAGTTCAATAAAAGGCATCTGCAAAAGGCTCAAAGTTAGCATCATACTTGATTAGAAAAGAGTGGATGTTTTCCGCTAAGATCAGAAACAATACAAGGATGTCCACTTTTGCCATATTATACTGGAACTTCTGGCTAGAAGTTAGAAGAGGAAAAAAATAGCATTGAGATTGGAAAAAAGAAGTAAAAATGATCTCTGTTCACAGATGAAATGATCTTATATATATAAAATTAAAAGAACTCCACCCAAAACTATTAAAACTAATGAACATGTTTAGTAGGTTTGTTAGTTTCCTAGGGTTGCTTTAACAAAATATCACAAATTGGGTGGCTTAAGCCAACAGAAATTTGTTTCTCATAATTATGGAGGATAAAAGTCCAAACTCAAGATGCTGGGAGTCCCTCTGAGAATGAATGGAAACTTCCCTGGCCTCTTCTAGCTTCTAGTGTTTGTTGGCATTTCTTGGTATGTAGATTCATCACTCTAATCTCTGCCTCTATCATTGTATGGCTATCTTTCCTCTGTGTCCCTTTCTGCTTCTTGTCATAATCCTAGTAACAACTCCAGTAAGACCTTAACTAATTACATCTACAAGAAAGTACTATGGCTTAGAACTTGAAGGCTTAGAATTTCAATATATAGTTTTAGAGATAGTATCCAACCCATAATTTTTCAAGTTATAAAATTAATTACTAAAATTAACTGGGGAAGCCAGGATGACAATGAATTTGATTAAAAAAATAATGACTATGATTTTCCTCAATACTTTGGTGTTAATGAGCTTATAATTAACATCAGAAATGTACTAAAGTTTCCTATGTTATTCACTTAATAACACATAGTTGTTAATTACAATCTATAACCTGGAATTGTTCTAAGAACCTTTTAACTTAGTTAATAACAAAGGCAAGTCATGTGTATGCCCATGTTCATGGAAGTACTATTCACAACAGCTAAATCTGGAAGCACCCCCAGCGTCCAAAGGATGAATGGATGAGCAAAGGTGTGGAACAGACATAAAATTGGGATACTATTCAGCCTTTAAAAGGAAGGAAATCTGAACATATGCTAAACATGGATAAACGCTGAGGACATTATACTATGTTAAGTAAACCAGCTGGAAGGACAAATACTGTATGACCAAAGATTATGTATGACAAATACCACTTATATAAGGTACCTGAAATAGGTAAATTCATAGAGACAGAAAACAGAATGGTGTTTGCCTGGCTGGGGATGAAAGAATGAGGAGTCAATGTTTAATAGGCACAGGATTTTAGAGAATATTAGAGATGCATGCTACAACCTGGATGAACTTTGAAAATATTATATTTAAGGTTAAAGAAGTCAGTCAGAAAAGATCACTTATATATCATTCCATCTATTTAAAATGTCCAGAATAGGCAAAGCTATAAAGACAGAAGGTAGACTATTGGCTGATTCAGAGGAATGGGAGGATGCAGAGGATGCCAAAAGCTAAAAGAAATAGGGCTTATTTTTGAGGTTATGAAAATATTCCAAAATTGACTGAGGTGGAGGTTGAATATACTAAAAAAATATTGAATTTTACACTTTTAAATGGATAAATTGGATAATGCATAAATTGTATCTCCATAAAATAGACATGTAAAGTTTCTTGAGAAACTGGTTTGCTTTATAAAGTTAAGCCATATGTATATTTGTACACATTCTTCATATTCAGTGCTATTTTATACGACTATAAAATCCAGGACAGAAACAAGAAAGTGCTGGGATCTTATCACCTCCTTCTCCAATTTGAAATTCAACCTGTTACTCGGATCCGTCAGCTGTCACTGATCATTTTACTTGGGCTATTTATAGTCTTTAGTCTGATACTCTTGAATAAGTTTGGCTTAGAATGGGTGTGAGGGGAGGTTATTTGCAGATTAATAAGTTCTATGAGCCAGTAAGTTAATAAGATTATTTAAATACCAAAGATATTTTAAAAATCTCATTGACACTGTGATAAGGGAGCATATTGTCAAATACAGATATTCCTGAGGGTGAGGCAAGGTTAACTGTTTAGCTCTAATATATTCTTTCCCCTGAAGTGTTCAATAAATGACTCCAAGGAAATGAATGTGTGTTTTATTATTGTTATGATTTGTATATAGTGATGTTAAGAATATTGTAATATATTTTAATAATTTAGTAGTTGTCATTTAGCACCCACAATACTCCAATGCTATATGGAGCAAATAAAAGACAGGTAGAATTCATCAGGGCCTTTGCACCAGGAATCAGGAGCCCAGGGTTTCTTCAAAGTCAGGTCACTGATTAGCTTTGTCCAGATTCATCTGTCACAGGAGAGGTTTATCCCAGATACTTCCTGACAATCTTATCAACTCCATCTCTCTGGTGCTGAGACCTTATAGAAGATGAATTACTTTGTGTGTTTTAAGCAGAAGAAAGTTGGTAAAAGTAGTGCATCCATTTCATATGGCATTCTATCAGATAATTGGGTAGCACTGACACTTGTGGAGGTTTAGCTGGCTTAGCAGACTGAGGCTTTGGAATGTTTCATGACACATGAAACCTCAAGTGCTTGATGCTGTCTTTTCACTCTGAATGCCTTTTCTTCCTCCACATCTCTAACAGCTTGTAGTCTACAGAACAGTTTTCCCCAATCTGGATCCTATGAAGTATTGGTTACATTTCTTGACTGTAGGTGTCCTTAGAGCCTTTACTATACTAAATTGGGATTTTAAAAAAGATCAGACTGTAAAAACTTTTGGCACATGGAATATATATTACTATTTCACTGAACACATATTAAAGTTTCATTAAACTAGAGTTCAGGGACTCAGAGGCCTCTGCTTTGCACACCTTTAAACCTGTGACATAATTCACTGCTCCCAGCAAATTTTTGCTTACTATGTGTATTCATCCTTGAGTCACCAATAATTGACACAGTTCCTGCTATTGTAAAGCCTGGCACACAATTATTACTCATAAATGTTTGTGAAATAACGATTGAATGAACAAATGTACAGATGGTAGATTATAATCAGCTATTTGCTCTTCTAATCAATATTTTTTGCATTAACCTTGCGTAGTATAAATTAGCTCTGCTTGTGATTTTTCCCATGAACTGGAGTTTCAGGTTTGAAGTCTGAAGACTGTTGTCATCCCAGGTTGTTTGTAACCATCTTTAATTATTCCATGTTTTTTATTAGTGTTGTCGGCCTGCCCCTGCCCCAGACTCACCTTGGCTTTTCATTAGCCCCGCAGTCCCAGGGTCAGGCAGATCTTCTCCTGTTTGAACTCTTTTTCTCTCACAGATCTAACACTAAGAATTTTCATTAATGAAGGCCAAAGTAGATCTATGAACCCACATCTTTATAAATGTTGGACCCTTGAACCTCATACTTTCTTCCTTGTGCTCAAAGGAGGAATGAACTTTTATGTATTCTGATGCTCACTGCACAAGGAAGGAATCTATGCACATGCAGAGACTAAGATCTCCAAGCCCTTGGGTTGAGAGCAGTAGGGCAGACTGATGTTGGAGTTTGCTGCCTGGCACATGGCCCTCCGTTAGTTCTCATATTTTCAAATACTTTTCCCAACTGTCTTCTGAGTATCAGAAAGATATGTATTCATCATACTTGCCCTTCTTTCAGCAGACAGAGATGGGAATTGTGTAGGCCTTATCTCAGTTTCCAAGTCAAAGTAAAAAACTCTGCCTCCTTCCTTAAAGCCCTGGAAGCATTCAGGTCACATGAGAACACTTTCTTAGGGTGTCATGTTTCATTTTAATAATCTTAACTAGAAGTATAAAGGGTCATTTTATTCTGACTCCTTGACACCTTTCAGAAACTCTTGAATTTCTGGAGGATTTACCTTTTTCTTTTTCCAGATAGTCTCAAGATCATGTTCTATGCAATAGTTGTTCATGCTAGAGACTCTTGTTCTTGTCAAGAAGAAATTTACAATCTACACAATAGAATAGGAACCAGGTGTTAGAAAACAGTCAAAGGAAAAGTTAGACTGATTTGAGTGATGTGACACATTTGAGTGTCAGCTCCATTGTATGTGCCCAGAATTTGGGTTCTCTCAGGTAAACACAACACAATTTGAATTGTGATTTATCCAGCTTTTCTTTATTGCAAAGTCTTTTCAAGTGAATGCTAAATTCCAATGGAATTTTCATTCACAAAGTCATGCATATGAGTTATAGTTTTTGCACTTTGCTTGTCATTTTTTTGTCCTTTTTTGGAATGTGCTGAGGATAGAACTCAGGACCTTACTATTGAGGGTATATCTGATTTAAGACTCACAAGTAGTTTTGTTAATAGTACAGAGAGTATCTGTTTACCCGTTACCCAGTTTCCCCAGATGATAATACAATCTCACATAACCATTGTACATTTTCAGGACCAGGGAATTGATTTCATGTAATATTGTTAACTCAAGTATAGACCTCATTTGGATTTCACCCATTATTTTTCAATCTGCTCTTTTCTTGGCGGAGGAAGGGTGGTATAGTTCTAGGAAATTTATTTCATATATGGATTTATATAATCTCACTATACAGTCAGGTGCCAGACTATTCCATTACCACAAAGAAAACTCACTCATGTTTACCCTTTATAGTATATCCTGTCCCCAAACTTACCCCTAGCAACCATTGATTTGTTCTCTATCTCTTTGATTTTTTTTTTTTTTGAGAATATAATCCTACAGTATATAACATTTTGAGATTGGCCTTTTTCTCCCACTTGGTGTAATGCCCTCAATACTTATAAGTTAGTTACATGTATTGATCATTTGTTCCTATTTATTGTTGAGTAGTATAAATATTATTCATTGAGTTTGTTTATTTGTTTGTTATTAGGTTAAGGTTGAAGTAACAAAGATCAAGTCAGGAGATGCAGGCCCTGATGTGAATGTGGGCAGGTGGTGGGCAGAGTGGAATAGAGAGCAGGGACCAAATTGTTTTAGTCAGTTTTTTTGCTGCTGTGACTAAATGACCCAACCAGCCCAATTGTTGAGGAGGAGGAGTTTATTTTAGGGTTCATGGTTTCAGAGGTCTTAGTCCATAGAAGGTCTGCTCCATTCCCTGGGGTTGGAGGTGAAGCAGAACATCATGGTGGACGAGTGTGGCAGAGGGAAGCAGCTCACATCATCAGGAAGCAGAGATAGAGAGACTGCACTCTCCAGATATAAAATATATACCCCAAAGCCACGCCCCATCCCACCTCCTCCAGCCACACTCTACCGTCAACTTTCTACTCAGTTGATGCTATCAAAGGATTAAATCACTAATTGGAATAAGATTCTTACAACCCAATCATTTCTCCTGGGAACCTTCTTGCATTGTCTCACACGTGAGCTTTTGGGGGATACCTCACATCCAAACCATAACATGAATCAAGATGAAGAGGCAAAGGAACAGACCAGGCTCCAAACACACAGAAAAGTAAGAGCTGCAACAGAGATACGCCAAGTTCAAACTCAGTCTAGATTTTAGGTGTGATCAGAAAGAAAGCTCGTCATGGAGAATGGGTAGTTAAGGCTTCATGTTTTCTCTCTGGTTTTCCCTGGGCCCCAAGGTCACTGACTTCCTGAGTCACCTCATATTGTTTCTGCCCATGGTATCTTGGGTTAATATCATGCCCAGAATAGAAATGATGGTAAAGGGTAAGGGAGAACACCTTCATGGGTAAGAGTTGTAAGCAGTTTTCAAAAGAAAGGAAATTCCTATCTAGCACATCATGAAATAGCTTTCCACACCACCACAGTGCAGAATTTGTGGTGATTTTGCACCAATTCTAAAACCTTTTAATGACTGGGAAGGAAAAGTAGAAACTGGGCTTCTTAATTTCAAGTTTATAGTTAGAGTCATCAACCCCCTTAGCTTAAACATCTTAGTTTAGCCAAATGCAATTTGTCAAGTGATAAAAGGAGTGGGCCTTGCAACAAATGAAAATAAAAGGTACCTTTGTAGCAGCCATCACTTGATGTAATGGGAAGTAAATACTGAAAATATCTAAGAGCAATGGTCAAAGCACTAGACAACTGGCACCTTTTAAATACTGCCTTGGAAAGCATTTAATTATTTCCCCTTCCCCTTCTGGTTTGAGAAGGCAGCCATATGAGGGCACTCACTATTCTGCTCCTTGCACAAGACTGGACAGAAATGGTTTGGGTTACCTTGCCTAACAACAGAGTCCTGTTTTAAGCATCCATAAACCTTATTTTCTTCAATGTGAGTGGCCCAAGCTTTCAACAGTAGAGACATTTTTCCATCTGATAGAATACAAGGTCAGGTTTGTTAGTGGAAAGAGTTCTTCTTCCAATAGGAAATGCTGGAGTGCAGGGTTCCATGACACACAGAGAAGGTCTCCTCTATGCTTGACACATATGAGACAGAATTAGAGCCTCAGTAGGAAATCAGTCCAAGCTGACTGTGTTTGAGTGAGCTGTGTGTCGTGGCTGTGCTCCACTGACACCATTCTACAGGAGCCCTCTTCTGTAGAGCTCAAGTCATTTTCACACTGGACGGTGCTACTGGAAAGGGCTGATAGTGACAATAGTAATGCTGACCTGGCAGGTTCCTGCTTTTAGTATGTGAACTTAAACCTTCTGACAATGAAAAAAACATTTTTACTAAATTCAATTCTTAGTTCTATTGACAAATTAATTCTGTGACCATAGCAATTTTAGCTTTGGCTTTCTTATCGACAAAAATGAGCAGTTTCCCAATTTCTCAAGTCCTATCCAATTTATATCCTCCTAGGCCTTGCNGGTCAAAAGGGAGGGAGGGAGAGAGAGAGAGAGAGAGAGAGAGAGAGAGAGAGAGAGAGAGAGAGAGAAAGAGAGAGAGAGAGATTGATTGTCTTTTACTGGATGGTTTCTCCTGACAGTGTAGCCCCTGCCACCCTTCCCTGACCTCCAGGACGCTGCATCCCATGAACCAATCTGATAATCCTGGCTTTAGTTGACTCAACCCCTAATTACCCAGCCATAGCAGCTGCCTGACCCCTCCTGCCCACCAGAACGATTCACCATGGAACTCATCTGTACCTTAGATCATGTCAGATAAGATAGTGTATACACCTGTACCACCTGTAACTATGTTGGCCATGAACAAAAGCAGGCTCAAGAAAGTAGAGGGCAATTAAGTGGAAAATTGTTCATGAGATTTCCACTCTCCTTTTGGAGATGGTTCCTTGAAAAGCAATAGCAATCTCTGGCCAAGTGCTCGGGTGCCTCGTCCACAGGTATACCAAAGGAGGCAGCTGATTCCCTGCCATAGTACTTTTCTTAGGCCCTGTTGCTCTCCTGCCCACTTCATACAGCTTTCACAATACCCTCAGGTGAATATGTCTTCCCTTCCTTTTCAACTCTCACCTCTCTCCCCTAAGTTACATTCTAATCATTCTGGTGTGCATTGTAAAGTTCAGAGAACAAAAGTTCTCATCAGATTTTCCTCATAGGATATAAAACAATCTCGCTTTTCTGAAAATATGTAGGCTGTGGCAGTTTTAGTAGTTTGTAAATGATATTCCAGTGAGGTTCCAGGGATGCATTTAGCCCCAAAGGGTAAATCTCCTGCCCTGCTTGTTTGTTGCCAAGACTGCCCATGGACATCATTGCTGAATTAATTCTGGCATAACGTTCATCATGAGGAGCTTTCTTTGTGCTAATATTGCTGTTATAAGTACTGCAGCATTCAAAAATAGTGGTGTTTTTTACTCTTTATTAACTTAAAGAATTGCTGACATAACTGGATTCCTGTGTAAGACATTTCTGCTACTGAGCATGAAAGAAAATGAAACAAAATAAAAGCGTGAAATCCATGTTACTGGAAAAGGCAAAAGAATAAATAGTTATCCTATGAAACTCTTAGGAGGAGAGTTCTGAATGCACATTGAAACAAATGAATCCAGGAACATTGGCTGGTTAGCAGCTGGTAAGATCTAGCTGATGATTGCATTTAGAAGCATCCTGATTCTCAGAATCATTGTGGCAGGATGGCAGTCATTCCAGTGTACTTGATGTGACAAGACTGGCTTAGATCTATGCAACTAGAGCACTGGACTTACTGGATGTAATGTTCACAGGAATCCCCTTAGTTGTGGGGGGCAGGGTGGTGAAAAACTGGGAAATAAGGGTTTTACAAAGGCTTAAGTAGGTGTGTTTTATCTTAGGCTTGTCAGTTAGGATTTTGTTTCTAAAGCTGAGAGAACTATCAGATCAAAGAAGATAGAATAAAACTGAGATGTTCCTCATTAGTACCAGGGGAATCCATCAATTGCATCACACCATTACCAGATTAGCAAAGGTTTGGGTAAATCCTGTGTCTACTGAACATTGGTAATAACAAGGTTCTTAACTGGTCCCTCTACGTGGAACCAATTAAGGAAGCCATCAGACGTGGCTGATGCTGCTTGGAAACCAGTCCTAGCAACAACAGCATGTGAAATTTGAAAGGCTTAAGAAGGATGACTAGATGAATCAGCCTGCCAGACAATGAGATGATCTGGCTGATTGTGAAAACCAATGCTGGTGGAATAGTGTTGATTTGTGGAAAAAATAACTGTGGTGGTAGGAAAGAAGGGATCTTCCAAAAGAGAATCAAAGACATCTTCTGGAGGGCTGAGTAGCAGCTAAAAAAATTAAACTGTACAGTTTTGGTAAAAAATAAACAAATGAACCTCAGTCCACAAAAATGATGTACAATCAGTGTCACCTCAACTCCATTTTATGAAATCTACCTGTTTCTAGCATTTATGTTGGAGGTGTTGATGAAAGAACAAGGTAGTCTCGTAGGACATTTCTTCCCAGAAGACCTGCAAATTGTGGCTTTGGTGGAGTGAATAAGAGAGAGAGACTGAATCCTCTTTGCCATGGTACATCTACTTCCTCACTCTAGCCTTAAGCACAGAGGATGTTATAGACCAAAGTTCAGAAAAATTGTCTATGAAGGGCCACATAGTAGATACTTTAGGTTTTTCAATCCACCTGTGGTCTCTGTCACATTTTCTTCTCTATTATAACCCCTTTCAAAATGTAAAACATTATTATTAGATCATGGGCTATACAAAAATATAGTTTGTGGATCCACGTTATTGACCTGTATACCTTTTGATGCCAGCTAAGAATGGATTTCCAAATTTGGATATAGTCTCCTATCGTGATGATTTGGGGTCCTTTTGTTCATCTAGCAGAGCATGTAGGCTAGAGGCAGCCATAAGCTTCCTGCATTGTGTATTGTTGGACAGCACACAAATACTGATACCCTGGTTACTGCTATTGCTCTGAGTATTAAAGTCCTTTGTCTCAGAGCCAAGAGTCTCATATCTTCTGCCAGCAACCACAAAACCAGCAAGCTAACTTAGATCTTTTCAAATAAGGTAAAATCTCAGGCTCCTCATAGTTCACTTTGTGGAGGAAAAGATAGGGGGTGCAGTGGGAGATGATACCAGATACACTACATGGAAACGGGATAGTCCAAAAGAAAAGATCATTTCCCCAGCCCGACACTGACTTCCAAGCCCTGTCACTCTCCAAGGTTATGATTTTATCCTTCATAGAATTAGAGCCTTTTTCCTTGCTGGGTGAAATGAGGGGGAGAATTTGGTGCTCCCTGAAATCTAGAATTTGCCAACCATAGGCAGGGACCCAAAACAAAATCTAACCTCATTGAAAACAAAAGAGACTAGATTTTGTTCAAATGACCTAAATGTGTATATATATATATATATATATATATATATATATACACACACACACACACACACACACACACACACACACATATATATATTCTGTTTTTCTAGAGAGTAAGCTTAACACATTCTAGTTTGTGTTTTGAGAGTCAAATGTTAAAATTTTCTCTATATAGAGAGATATACATGCCTATATATCCTATATAAAACAATGTATATATGTTGTTTTAATTTTTAAAAATTGACACTGAATATAATAGTGAATATTTAGACACTAGTGACAACTGCCATTGTTTAAGTGCAGAAAGTGGATTCATTGTTTAATGTAGAGAAAAATTGTCTCTAAAACAGAAGAGTGAAATAATGCTAAAAATTTCCCCCCATTCTTATTTGCTGATGGTATACTCGTAAGGTTAATTTGAGTGTACTTGAACTTAGCAAAATTGCCAACAATTGTCTTTCACGTGGCTAAAAATTTAAGACATAAGATTTAGAAAATCATATAAAATTCATTGATTCCAACAGCTGAAAATTAGAACATCTGAAATAAAAACTAACCATATAACCATGGGGTTTCATGAATCAGATTCTCTTTGGGAAAGTCAGCTGGAAACGGGGGCACTAGTGAAGCCCTGTCAGATCTGTCTGACAGCTCCCCTGTGCTTCTGTCAACATCTCTTCATCTGGACGGGTCAGATTGCAGATGGTGATGGCATCATCCTGAAGTCCAAATAAGCAGGTGAGTGTAGCACAAAGCCCTGAAATCTCTGCCTTCAACACTGCATTGCTTATCTGCACACACAGCCGTGATGCTCCAGCCCAACCCCACAACAGTTTGTTATTTGTGACAGCCTTGTGTGCATGCTGTTTCCCCAACACACACACACACACACACACACACACACACACACACACAGAGAGAGAGAGAGAGAGAGAGAGAGAGAGAGAGAGAGCTTAACACATTGAATCTAGTTTGTGCTTTGAGATTCAAATGTGAAAAACAGGAAGGAGCCTGTCAGTTTAGAAGAGAAAAATTGTGCAAACAGAAAACCATGGCAGGGAGTCCACTCCACAGATGCCTAGGAGGAATGTGCTTCTGTTTCAGCCTGACTCTGAGCTTTATCAATCAGTCGCATTGAAGTTGGCATGCTCTGGAGCACACAGAATTTACACCCCTGTAAATATATTTCCCTCTAGGAGCTAATTAATATACTTCTGTCAGTGACACAGTGCTCTCTACATGTTTCTCCTTTGCATCAGGATCAAATCTCCCGTCTTGCAACCAAATCATCCACCATGACCACCACTCATTAAACACTCTAGGCTTCAATCCTGGTCCCCATTCACTTAGCTCCTATCTTTTCTCTGCTTTTAAAACTCATTCATTAAAACAAAACAAAAATCCAAAAAACCTTTCCAGGGATTACTCTGAGAACACTTGACAAGAAGAAAAAGAAGAAGAACTTTCCAGCTCCATTTCTAGTCCTCATTTACTCTTGAGTTCATGGCTGGGATTCAGGGGGAGAGAGAAATACCTTAATGGAGAGCTGGGTCCAGGATGGTTAATACCTTGACCAGGATGACTACAACCTGGCTTAGCTGGGACTCTCAAGAAGGCCACCTCCCTATGACCTCTTTTACATAACACTCTCCTTTTTATAGACTCAGAGATGTTGACCTGGGGCTCCAAAAACAAGTGCTCTGGTGAACAAGGTGGAGGCTGCATGGTCTTTTAGGATCTTGTTTAGGAAGATGTGACACAGCACCACTCTGTCATGTTCCATTGGTTTGAGCGTTTACCAATCAGGATCAAGAAGAAGAGGAGCAATATAGATTTAGTCTTTAGACGAGAAGAGTGTCACAAAATTTGCAGCTATGCTGTGCAACCATCAGACATGTATGCAAGAGACATTTGTATTCTGTTGCATATCACAGTAAATTTCTTTTCTACTTTAACCATTTTCAGAGTGCAGTGTTTCCAAAAATATTCCATAATGTGGAGTTTTATTCTAGTAGCTTCTAGTTTGGGGATTTTAAAGTTCAATTGTTTTAAACAATGAGGGAAGTCTTTTTATTTTACTAAGAAAGAACTTTTAAAAAATAACAATAATTGCAACAAAACACAGTACTCTTAATATTTACTATCATTTTGTTAAACAAAAGATATGTTCACATCAAAATAATAGGAAGGACATATGTACCGAATAAAGGACCTTCTTTTAAACTAAATACATTTATCTTTATTAAAAATGATTACAATTTTCCTTTTTTTCTCATTTCACCATAGGCTGATAGAAACTTCTTATGATGACTGTTCTATAGATATTTATTTGGTAATCACACATCTATACTGAAGGTCTCAAGTATGCCATTTATAACACTTTTTTTGTAACACTTAAGATTTTGTGGTCAGAATTTCACTCTTTTTCTGAAATAAGACTACAGTAGGTGTTATTTGACATATTATAAATACATAGGATATAACTTATTCTAATTAGAATCCCATTCTAATTAGAATAAGTTATATTCATGGTTGTACATGATGTGGAGTTACACTGATCATGTATTCATATATGAACATAGAAATTCATTCTATGTCTTTTCCAATTCATTTTATTGTCTTTTCTATTTTCATCCCCCGCCTCCCTTCCCTTCATTCCCCTTTGTCTAATCCAATGAACTTCTGTTCTTCCCTAGAATTTCCTTTTTACAACAGTCCCATTCATTGCATGGTTGTATGAAAGAAGGACCACAGTTTAAGTTAAGCCTTCTGTGTTAAGTTCAAATGAAATTAGCTAGCTTTTACTGATGATTACTACATAATTATTTCATGTGTACCTAGAACAGTGTAGTCTCATGGATTTTCAGAATAGGATACTGTAAGGCATAGTTCCTGCCTGGGATCAATTGCAAATGAGTTATAGAGAACAGACTAATGCATGTGAAGCATGGATAATGCAAGTCAGAATGTAGGTGAAAATATTAGAAGTTACCCATGCAAACTAGAGTAGTCTAGGTGAATTCACAAAGAAAGTAGAGGTGGAGCTCAAGGTACAGAATTTGGTTGTCAGGCAAAAGGAAGATATTGCATGTATGATTAAGTAAGGGTGCACAGGCAAGAGTGACTATGCTAAGCCAGGTGCAGTGACACCTGCCTATAATCCCTACAACTTGGAGCCTGAGGCAGGATGACCCCAAGTTTGAGGGCAGCCTGAGCACCTTAGTGAGACCTTCAGCAACTTAGTAAGACCCTGCCTCCAAAAGTAAATAAATAAATAAATGGCCTGGGGATATAGCTCAATGACAAAATACTCCTGGATCCAATTCCCAGTACTCTCTTCCCCCACCAAAAATAGGAGAATGATTATAATGTGTTTAAGGGATATTGAGGTGGTCTCAGGGTGTTTTGTTTTTATAACATGTCCTATCTTAGGTTTTAAAAGAGAAAACAAAATGGATTAGTATTCTTTTTATAGGGCAGGGAGGGTGATCCATAATATAATAGGTAATTAAAATTCTTACTTTTTTCTTACTCTCAAAATGATAATTTTTTCTCCTCATCTGAAAAGGAGATGGCTAATTGCTCATTCTAGACATAAACCATTAATAATCATAATAATAATAATAAGCTACTAAATAACAGCTTCAGTACTGTTGAACATTGGGTGACTGTCCCTGAAATACCTAAGTATACTTTTGACAGTTTGGTATTGAGAAGCTCTTGTGTGATGTTTTATCACTAATGACAAAATAAATCTCAAGTGTCAAGAAAAACTGCCCTGAATTCACCTCAGTTTCGCCAGCAGGAGTGGATTTGGAGCAACATCCATTAATCCAAGATGGATTCCATTATTTACACACTCACTGCCCTGGGCTGACAACTTAGGTAGCTGCCTCTTTGGGGAAAAAAAAGGTCATATTGAAGCATCAGAAATGGCCATTAAGTTTTCTCTATATGTTTAGCAGAGGCTGTTACAGTCTAGTCTGGTTTCTTCCACCTAAACTTAAAAATTACAATAGAAAACAAACAAACAAACAAAAAACCTTATGGATAATTTTTCAAGAATGCTGAAAAATTCTTGTAGGACTTATGCAATTATTTTCCAATCAGTGTTGATCAAGCCTGTGTGATCTTTGAATTCAATCTCAGGCCTATTTTTTCTGTCAGACACAGTTATATTCCCACTTCGTGGAAATGCCCAGACTTAAGTGTTGAAAGTCCTGGTGCCTCCAGGCCTTTCTGTTGCTATAAAATATCAAAAGATTTAATGTGGATATAGATCAAAGATTGTTTTTCGGTTCTGTTCCCCTAAAATGCCAGTTCCTTTTCAGATTTTAATACTTTGTTCACTATGTTGATAAAATAGAGACTTCTCTGGAAAAAAAGATCTTTCATCACTACAATTATCTTTAAACTTGAGAAGAGTAATAAATTTTTCATAAGCTTGTTTTTCATGCATGTTCTGGAAACAAGATGTATAATAGCACTGGTCTTCCCAAGTAACCCACTGTCTTGGTAGCAGAAGCCCTTTTCTTATATTTGCTTAAGGTTGCTCAGTTGTATTTGAGGCTGTGATTTCCAGGCAATCAGGTGTTGTCTCAATAAGCTTGATGTTTTTCCTCTGTCTTTACTGATCACTTGGCCTGCTGCCTAGTTTGCCTAGTTTTTTTCAGTGCAGCAACACTGTGCCCTTCTGCTAAATTGCAGTGTACTGAGTTACATCCCTTCCTGCATTTCTTCACTGCCCGCTCAGCTTTAAACTTGTATTCTCTGCTTTTTTCATTGTCTTTAATACTGGTCTCAGATGGCCCTTTCAAACCTCACCAGCAACTTCTGAGACAAACCTAGAGGTCTTTTCTGAGTCCTTATTCTCTGGGCACCTTTGAGCAGCCTTTCTTTTTCTGCTCTCTACTCCACCTGGATCTCTTCTTATTTCCTTGCTACACTTTCTTGTTTCTGACTTCTTTTCCTTCTTGCTCTCCTAATGTGGCTATTCCTTGAGGCTTTGATCTTTGGATTTCTGTCCTCTTTAATTTATTCTTGCAGGGAAATCGCTTGTTTCACATGTATCTAAACTTCCCTGTTGTGCTTCCATCTTTCAAGCAAGTTTCTTCTTTTCCTCACCCCAGTTTAGGTGTGAAGCTTTCTATTGCTTCTCAGGTATATCCACTCTCTTGTTCAATCATTCTATACCTACCCTCAGGCAAAATTTTCTGCTATAGTCAAGCTTTTTAACTAAAGCAGGCTCTGCAAACTATACCCACAGGCTAAATCAAACCTTCTGCATGTTTTTGTAAATGAAGTTTATTAGAACATAAGTCCTGCCTGTTTAATATTGCCTATGGCTGATTTCATGCAGCAGTGCAGAATTGTGATGTACAGAGTCTAAAATATTTGCTCTTTGGCTCTTTATAGAAAATATTTGTGATCAACAATTGTAAATGCTGGAGAAGATATGGAGGAAAAGCAGCACTTTTACACTGTTAGTGGAATTGGCAATTAGGACAACCACTATGGAAATCAGTATGGAGATTCCCCATAAGACCAGGCATGGAACAACCATATGACCCAGTTAAGCCACTCCATGTATTTATCCTAAAGAATTAACGTCCACATATCACAGCAATACAGTCTTACCAATGTTTATAGCAGTACAATTTACAAAATAGCCAAACTACACAACCAGTCTAAGTGTCTGTCAGTGAATGAGTGGATAAGGAAAATATGGCATACATGCACAGTGGAGTTTTATTCAGCCATAAAGAAGAATGAAATTACATCATTTTCAGGAAAATAGATGAAATTTGAGAACAGTATGTTAAGAAAAATGCAGAAAGTCAAAGGTCATATATTGTCTCTTATATGTGGAAGCTACAGAGAAAAAGGGAGAAGAAAGGTGGGGGTATCTCATGAAAACCAAAGGGAGATCAGTAGAGGAAAGGAAAGGGGGGAAGGGAATGGGAAATTCTGGGGAATGATATTTACCAAATTATATCGTTATATTGTATGCATATTTGAATATGCAACAACAAATCCCATCATTATCTACAACTATAATGCACCAACTTAAAAAATATGGAAAAAAAGATTTTGTGATTCCACTCTAAAGTGTCCTATTCGATTGCGTTAATTTCCTACTCAGAAAAACATAAATGGCTTCTCATTGTCTATGTAAGCAATTTAAAAAAATTTTTTTGACATTTAAGGACTTTCTCTCTCTTACTCATCCAGCCTAATTGTATTTTTCCACACACACAACCAGCTCTTTATTCTTTTAACTTGTTCCACTTTCTCATGCTTCTCACCCTAGACCTGACCCAGGGCAGGTAGGTATACCTAAAAGTAAGCAAGGATGCCATCTCTTATATTCTCTTATTCATATTCTCCCTTTTTCATAATATATATTTAAGGAGCACAACATATTTTGATATATTTATACATAGTATAATATGCTCATTATAGTCAAGCTGCTAATATATCCATCATCTCACAGTTAGCCCTTTGTATTTAGTGCATGTGAAGAACACCTGCAATCTACTCTTTAGCAAAGTCCCAATTCAGTATTATTTATTCTAGTCATGTGGAACATTAGATTTCCAGACTTATTTACCCTATATATCTGCAACTTTGTACCCTTTGACCCATATCTCCCCATTTCCTCCCCCCACCAATTATGTTCCTAGCATTTTATTCTCTATCCCTGTGTATTTGACTTTTTAAAAAAAAAAAAAAATTCCAAATATAAGTAAGATCGTGCAGTATTTTTTCTTTCTGATTCTGGCTTATTTCACTTAGCATAAGGCCCTCTAGGCTTAACCATGGTGTGGTAAATAGCAGAATCACCTTTTTTAAGCTGAATGATATTACATTGTGTGTATAAATGTATTTTCACATATATACTATTCGTGACTGGTGGATAGACTTTGGTCATGTGTCTTGGCTAGGGTAAATAATGCTGCAGTGAACATAGGATTGCAAATATCTTTACTTGGTGGTGATTTCATTTCCTTTAGACATACAGCCAGAAGAGATATTCCTGGATCATATGATAATATGGTAGTTCTGTTTTTAATTTTTTTAGAACTCTCTCTACTGTTTTTCATAATAGCTTCACAAGCATATAATTCCCATCAACAGTGTACAAAGGGTTCCCTTTTCTCTTTTTTTTCTTTTCTTTTTTTTTTCTTTTTTGGAGCCTCAAATCAAGCTCTGCTTCTTTCACAAAGCATTTCCTGATGATATTGATCATTGTTTTATTGACTAGCTTGTATGACAATATTATGCCTGTATGAATGTTACTTGTATAATACTATTCTGCCTGTTCACTTATAGTATGAATGTTACTGATATGAACATCTTCCTCACTTGTTTAAGACATGGCTCCTATTGAACATGCCCTCCTGTCTTCATTTGTTTTATGTTGACCTATCCTAAGTCAGAACCTCATTGTCAACTTCCTTGCTCACCTCTCAGTTTATAGAAACTGAGGACTCCGCCTAATAAAAATATGTATAGCCTTTCCTCTCTTCTCCAGACTTCCTGCCACAGGTTTAGACCAGTGAGGTCCTTGTTCCCCTGGTGTTGAAGATTAAACATCTGAGAAATGCCAAGGCAAGAAAACAAGTCTTACGTAAAGGATGGAACAGAAAGAGAAAGAGACTTCTCTGGAGAGGAGGGGGTTCGGAGCTGGTGCCTGAGGGAGTGGATTTATAGATCTTTTGTAGATTTCAGGTTTCATGCCCCATCCTCTCCCATTGCCTATGTGACCAAAAGGTGAGAATGTTCAAAGTCGGGAAAGGAGCTGCCCAGCCAGTTCTCATTAATATCTCCTTGCTGGGAAGAACAATTTCCTGGAGGCAGGTAACCTTGGCAATGGGTTTCAGAGGAGGGGGAAGTATTTTGGAGGTATTATTATTTTGTTTCCTTTTGAATTAGTCCCTATCTTCCTGACCTAATCATTCATCATCTATGCTATCTGTCCTTTGCCCTGGTCTCATCAGGTCCCCATCCTCTTCCCTGGCCACTGGAGTTATCTGTGTAATACTATTCCCTTAGCTGGTCTTCTTTCCAGGACCAAGATGAAGGGGAGAAGGGTGAGGTGCCTGGACACAGGATATAAGGCAACACCCACCTCCAGGACCGTGCAAGGGCAAAGTTGGCACCTGGGAGTGAGGACCTCCTTCAAAGTTGTGCCCCAGCTACTTTAGGAGCCTCAGTTACCTGCCCTAGTTCTGGTGGCCATTCTCTCCTCTCCCATCCCTCCTTACCGATCTTTGGCCCTTGCTGTTTATTGTCCACATGGTTGCTGAAATGATCTTCTTGAGTATAGATGATATCCAATCTGTGTTTCCGTTGCCCCAAGAACAAACCCCAATTCCCTGAGTTGGCTCCAGTTTCTTTCCCAGCCTCTTGCCGTTCTACCCACACTCAGGAATTTTACATTCCATCCACCCTGAACCACCTGGAGCCCTCCCCATGCACCATGTTCCGAACCACCACCAAACCTTTGAACGTGGTCTTCTTTCCTCCCTTGGAACTTTCCTGGGAGTGTTCCTTTTACTGGAAGACTTCTTGTTTATAGTTCAAAGCCCAGCATAACTATCACCTTCTATGTGAAGCTTTTCAGAATTCCCTAGAATTAATTAAATAACCCCTTCCCGTTAAGTATAATGTACTCACCTTAATTATAGCACGTGTTTTGTTTTGTGGTAATTACTTTTTGTATATTTTTAATCTCCCGGGAAAATAAAGGTTCAAAGGCCTGGCTTCTCAGAATTGTTTCAGAAGCTCTTAAAAAAATATATGGTTGCTTGAGACCCACCCTATATGCAGAAATACTGGGTGTGGCGTAGGCATCTGAATTTTGTTTTGTTTTGTTTCCCTACAACTCCCTAGATGATTCTAATGTGCAACCAGCAGCTCAAACCTCACTGCAGTTGGCAGTGAGCTGCTGAAGTGGAAAGACAGACCATGTCCTGCCCAGGTTTGTGGGCCTCTCCTCCCTCCTTGTCCCTCAGACCTCACAAGATGCCTGATTTGCAGGAGTTCAGCCAAGAGCTATGGAATTCATGATCACTTACTCCACTTGTTGAGACAGCAATAAGGATTAGTGAACAGTGGGTTCAGTCAGTTACCACTTTTCTCCCTCAGCACAGGTCTTGGAGTGGGGAAGCTTGCAGATGAGGGATTCCATTGATATGGGACAGATATTGCAATTTCCTTGATGTACCACAAAGTGACTCACTTAAATGTTCTTGATTTCTAAGATTTGATTTTGTTTTTTCTTTTACTGCTTTGAATACCAGGTGGGTCAGGATTACCCTTTCTGGGAGCCTGTAGAATTATTTATGCAACAAATATTTTGAATGAATCAGACATAACTTTTCCTATGATCATATATTAATACTCATCATGTACAACCACAAGAATGAAAATTATATTCCACGTATGTGTAACATGTCAAACACACTCTACTGTCATGTATAAAAAACAAATTTTAAAAAACAACAACATATCTTACTATGTCATGCCCCATCCAATGGCATGCTGTATCTTAGCCACTTGTGAGAAGACATTAGAGAATAGAGTGGGCTTCATTATTAGGAATCTCCTACAAACTGCTTGCTTACCAGATTCAGTGGAAGTATCCTTGACCCTTGAATGCTGTTTAGTGCCCAGGTGGACATAGGTACCAAGTAGCAGTGTTGCTTGACACAGCATTACCTGCCTAAATAAACCCAGCTTCTGTCTCTGCCTGGACCAACAGTTAAATGTCAGACTTACCAAATGTGAAAGTCAAGATGTGCTGTAGTCTACATCTGATATTTACAGTTCTTTCTATCTAAGGTGAACTGACTTTTGTTGTAAACATTCTCCAATGCAAATTAGGGCTTTTCTCCCCTTTGCCCATACATCTTTGATGTTATTACTTCCTTTGGTTTTATTTGATTTTGTGAAAGCCCACAGATATATTTGAATACCTAACAGCCCCTACCTGTAGCTACTGAAAATAGTCATTGGGGAAAAAAAGTGAGTGATTGGTTTTAGAGGAAGCTTATTAATTGTGTATTTTAATAGTTCTAACTTGTTAAAATATATATATATAGACATATATATATATATGTCTTTAGAATAAAAAATATTTTTCCTAGAGCTGTTTTAAGCAGTTTCTTATCAGAACATGAGCTGAGGGAGGCAATTAAGTTGTCATTTTGCTTTCTTCACTGTTGCAGAACCTTCTCTTTTTCTTCCTGTTGTCTCTCTCCCATCCCCTTCTTGCTTTCTCCCTTTTTTTCCCCCTGTGCCTCACGCCAATAGAAATATTAGTAATTGTTGCTTATTGAGCAAATCATTTCACAAAGTGCTAAGTGCTTTAGCCCATTTAATCCCTCAAAAACCCTGTGTGAGATAGCTACTATTATTAGCCCCATTATACTGAGGAGAAAACTGGAGCATAAGGAAATTAAGTAACTTACCCAGGATCATACAGCCAGGAACAGTAAAGCAAGGACTCAGATCTAGGCCATCTGTTTCAAGGCCTGGGTTCTTAACTCCTTGCTGCCTGACCCCAAGTTAGAGAGCTAAGTAGTCGTGGGATGAAGATGTACTTTCCCAATCCAATGCAGTAATAGTGTTTGATTTTTTTAAAAACAGTAAAAACAACAGATCTTCTCTCATCTCAACTTCCATTGCTTTAATAATGAGCTCAGTTCTCAACACATTTTTTAAAAAAATTTTTAGTTATAGATGGACACAATATTTATTTATCTTTATGTGGTGCTGAGGACTGAACCCAGTGCTCACACATGCTAGGCGAGCACTCTACCACTGAGCCATAACCTCAGCCTCAGTTCTCAGCATTTTTAATGAAAGAATCCAATCGGAGGAAGAATTGAACCTGAGATTTTTATATTATTTTAAATTCATATGCAGAATTTTAAACCAGTGATGTTAGAAACAATAAATTATAGATAAAGAGGAAGCCCTGCAAACTTCTTAGCATTGTGTGTGGGCAGGGGATAAGGGCAGCTGGAGAGAGGGTCAGTGGTACCTAGAATCAGCCTTTTATGGACTATGGGGTCTGGCCAAAGTAGGGCCACACTCAGTGAACCATTTGAGATCTAGGAGCCATGACTATAGTACAGCAGTTTTGGGAGCTTCCACATCAGAGGGTGGGTGGAAATGATTCATAAGAGCCAGCAAGGGAGAGAATGTGTCCCCCTCACCCTGTGACAGAAGAGAAAATCTGGGCCAGTCTTGTAGGGCCAACCAACCCACAATCTAGCTCAGCCTCAGCACAAGAGGAAGCTGATTGACTTGGTCTGAGACCTTACAACTAATTATTAGAGAATTAGAATTAGTCTTGAATGTCTTGACTCTTATTCCAGAGATTTTTTTTTTCAGTACAGAATTAAAATAATAATAATAAAGGAGTCTTTCTTCAGGGAAACTGGGGAGAGGTAGGCTGTAAACCCTGGACCTTAAGGAGATACTGTTTTCAGGGTTGCCTGTTGTAGTAAGGTAAATCAATTAGTGAGTGATTGGTAACTGGTCCAATGGCTTATGAAAACCTGATTTCTTTAAGCACAAAGCATAACTTGTGGGAGCTCCTGTCCCATGGTAAAAAAAAAAACAAAAACAAAAACAAAACCTTGCCTGACTAAATATGGTCTAATAATTAGTTAATGGAAAAGTTGATAAAAAGCAGGAAAACATGCAAAACATGCATAGGTACTTAAACATGCTGTTTGAACATATGGATATACATTCATTCAGAACCAGAATCACTTTTCTTTGAGTAGGGCTCTTCAAACTGGAGTTCACTAATGTATATATTGTGTCATTTGAGCCATTATATAACTCTGATTTTCTGTTTTAAATTTCTTTAATGATAAACGACAACTTGAAGATACATGAGCCTCAAACAGAGCACAGAATCCTCATCTTAATGATTTTTCTCAGTTTTTTAGTTATTTTGCTCACACTTTCTTAATAGCAGTGATTTTCTTTGCAGATCATCTTTCCTAAGTCTTTCTTAAGTTCATTTTCAAAGAAGTAGCTCCCTTTTCTTTCACACTCATAAATCACATATTTTAGTATTTATGTGATTAATATTCAATTAAATGCATGACTAATAACAAACAGAACTGGCAGAAACTGGGTATAAACACAACCAATCCTTGTTAAGCATAAATTTTTGCTGATGAAAGCAGAAAGAAGAGTCAAAGGAAAAAGCTTCTAGGTCTTGGTGTGTTTGTTGGTGGGGTAGGGGTGAGGGTTGGTGAATTGGTTAAGTGAAAAAATGACTAAATAGTGTGAAAAGAAAAATTATTCATGATACTTGTTAAAGTAAGGCATGTCGTGTGCTTTTACGAATATGCAACAACAAATCCTACCATTATGTATTGTAATGCACCAATTAAAAATATGGCAAAGAAGAAGTATTTTACAAAAAAGAAAAAGTCAAGTAAGGCAGACTGTATTCAGGGCCATCACAATAGGTTCAGGGACCGCTGCAGCAGAGAGGGTTTAAAGTGAAAAAGAGAAGTTGAGCTCAATTCCTAATAAAACAAGTAAAAGTGGGAGTTTCTAACCAAGGATCTGGGTCCCAAGGACCCCAGGAAAGTTATGGATGGAAAATTACAAAGAGAAACCATCAGAAGTTGAATGAATAAAGAAACTGTGGTATATATACACAACAGAATATTACTGAGCCTTAAAGAATAATGAAATTATGGTATTTGCATTATGGATGGAATTGGAGAATATCATGCTAAATGAAATAAGCCGATCCCAAAAAACCAAAGGCCAAATGTTTTTCCTGATGTGTGGATGCTGATCCATAATGGGGTGGGGGGCCAAAGGAAGAATGGAGGAACTTTGGATTGGGCAAAGGGAAGTGAGGGTAGGGGAAGGGGTGTGAGGGTGGGAAGGATGGTGGTGGAATGAGATAGACATTATTATGCTATGTACATGTATGATTGCACAAATGGTGTGACTCTGCATCATGTACAACCAGAGAAATGAAAAGTTGTGCTCCATTTGTGTAAAATGAGTCAAAATGCATTCTGCTGTCATTTAACTAATTGGAACAAATGAAAAAAAAAACACATCAGAAATAAGAGGGATTCTGGCTAAACCAACCTAACTGGATCCTTGCTGAAGGCAGGTTAAGGAATTAGACATCAACTGGGGGTGCCGGGTAGTGGAGGATGATGAACCTGATTAGTTATCAGGGATGGTCAGATATACACAATGGCAGTTTCTGACTCAGCAGGATTCCTGCTAAAATTAGGCAGTGCAGAAATGAACACATATCCAAGAGTCAGGACCTAGTTGAGAAGAGGTCAGAAGAGTCTGATGCATAAGGTATTTTTTAAGGAAAGAGTCTGTCAATGGGCTTCAACTGTAGGTATACCCCACATTTGTGGGAAAAGCCTCTACGTTTAGGAAAATAAATGCACCTGCTTCTTGTGCAAGGAATAATATATAGAAAATATTGAGCATAATTTGGATGATAAAGTTTTTTTCTTAATTCTGTGAATATGACAAACCATATTACTCTTTTCAACTATTTTCAACCATTCCCAGAAATGTCAATTATTCAAATACTTTCATTTTATTTCAAATCAATTTATAAATAAACAGTGCAATGAATTGTAGAGTAATGCATTAGTCATGGACAAAGTGCTTAAAACATTTTTTTAAAAAAACAGGTTGGCTAAAAGTTACTATGAAAAAAACACTACAGACCATTTCCTAAAATTGTTATGTGTTGTTTAAGTATGGTTTAAAATGGTGTTAAGGGGAAAAGATGGAACCCCTTAGGGATTGTCAAAAGGAATCAAAAGCAACTTAGCAAAGAGACAGAAATGGAAATGTGATATTTATCAGGGGAAATGACTATATGATTAAATAAAATGAAACCAGCCCTCATATTAGAAAATACCTTAATGAGAAATTCATGCCCCAGGCCTCTTGGTCTTTTGAAGACTGAGAGGATGGGCTAGCTGAGAATACCCTTCACCAGAGCTATGGCAAGAATAGGCTGAGTTTGTTTCTCAGATCAGGTTCAAGTTCCTGAAAGCAAAACTGAATTAAAATATTCATTAATTCATAAAAGAATCCAAGGATTGCAGCCTGGGCTCTCTTAACATTGCTTTCCTGGAACCAAATTGGAAGGCAGGTCACCAGGGAGGTGAGCCTTTTCTAAGTACACAGCTCCTGCTAGTCCTTGAGAGATCTCCAGCTTGTTGTCCAGGGAGATCTTGCTTGTCCCGTGTCTTTAGAGTTAAAATATCCAGTGGTTTGCATCTTCTCTGCTCGAACATGAACTAAACACAAATTTTAAGTAAGAACTAACTGTATTCCAGAGGTTATTTCCATGGAAAATACACCGTCTAAAAGCACTTTCAGACTCAAATGTGCACACAGATCACCTGGGGATCAGAGAGGATTCCAAATCCTCAAGAGGCCTTAGAGCCTGCTTTTCTATCAATATCCTTACTCCAAAGGTCATGCTTTGAGGAACAAAGATCTGAAAGATCTGATTTCAAATTCCATTTTCTCACAACCCCAGTTATCCCACTTGTAAAATGAGGGGCTTTAGACTAAGATCCTTTTAAATTCAGGCCAGCAGCAGCATCATGAAATGAGGAGAGCAGAGAAGGCTCATGGATGTCCAAGGCATATCCACACTAAGTTTTCAAGTGCTCCTTGTAACACCATGAAAACAAAACAGAAACATGAACAACAATCAAGGCAGGAAATACATTTGTGTTTTGACAATCTCGGAGTGATTTCAGTTTTACTCACCTGATGGCTTTGCCAAAATTCCAAGATTTGACTTTAATTAGAACACATGATCAACAAATGAACATGCTAATTACACTGTGTTTGTCTCAAATAAGTATTGTGTGGGTTTGACTCTTTCTATGGCCTTCCTGATGAAATCAACTAATCACCAATACTAAGCATAGTCATAAAAGATTATTACCTTTAGATCTTAGACATATTTTAACCAGAGTAGAAGATCAGATACAGCCCAAGATGATTTTTTTTTTGTGATAAACCTGTCAGTTATGGAAGAATTGAACACCATTCAAGTGAACAAGATGTTGTACACTTTCTTATTTTTCAGATTCCCCTCAATGTGTACTTCTTAGTGAAATCTTCCCAGAGGCCACATTAGAGTTAGCAGCTACTTCTCTCTTTTTCCCTGCCTCAGTTTACACCTCCAGTGGAGGTGGAGGCTCCTTCCAAGAAATACCTTCCAAGACAGTTCCTGAGCTGCTTGGGCTCAGGCTCATTTAGTTGTGTGCCTAACTGGATCCCTTACTGAGTTGGAAGTTCCTTAAGGCATCTTGATGGAGTTGAAAGAGAATGTCAGGTACTTAGAGTCCAGGGACATGGATGGACACTTCAACATTGTTCTGTCTGTGTCATCTAGTCCCAGAGGCCATGGAAGGTTCTGACCTGAATGCTTCCCTCTGATTTACTTTCTAATAAGCCACTCTCCCCAGATTATAAGCTCTGTTCTCTCAGGAGTCTGAACATCCAAACACCTTCAGGGCCAGGGTATTATAAGGACTGTGGGAAGTCATGGGATGTTAGCATCAAGGAGATGGCCAAGACCCAGGTTAACTAGGCTTGCCTGGGTGCTTAAATTCACATTCTTTAAGGCGAAACTGAGTTGAGGTCTAGAGAGCCTGCTTTATATCACCTGATTCCTGGTTTTCATGTAATAGGTGTTCCCAAGGTAAGTTTAGCAGAAAGAATAGTAATGATATTCAAAATCATTAATAACAGGAATAGCCTAGGAATCACAATTCTTTCATAGGACTAGGCATCACCCTGCAGCCTATTTAGGTTTTAACCGTTTAGTTCCCAGATCAAAGAAAAATCCAGAGGGTCCCAATGGAGGGTCCAGAGTGGTGGGTCTTGGCACATTCCAACTGCATGTTAGCTCTGAGAAAGACCTCTGGGCTTTAACCAGAGAAATATCATTTCACAACCTCGATTTGCCACTTTCCACCAGTTAGATCAAGTTGCATAGTCTCTCTGAGCCTTAGTTTCCTCATCTGTGAAATGGGTTAATTCCCACTTTGCAGGACTGTGGTGGGTGAAGATTACATGAACCAAAATAGGTATATTGTTCAAAGAGTACCTGGCACAAACAGATGCCCAGTCAAAGAAAGTAAAAGCAAGGCCTGTTGTTTACTATTATTAAAAAAAAAATAGTAAGTAACTAGTAGAGTAACCCTCTAACACAGAAAGAGGAAATCCAGCATATACAATTGACTTGGGGGAACCTGTGGAATAGAGAGGGAGGCTGATCTTAACCGAGCTACAAATGGTGATCAGGACAAGTTGAAGGTTGAAGATTGAAGAGGAAGATGGAGCACTCATAAAGGGCATTCATTGCCTGTCTGACCCAGCAGTCACATGTTGTGGGGTTAAGAGTGTGCCTGGAACAGCATGGCTGGAACAGTGCAGAGAGGATTATACTAGGGTGATTCAGCCTGGGAACACCAAGGGCAGAGAGCCCTCTTTGGTGGCCCAAATGAGCAGCTGGGAAGAGACCAGAGACTTGACAGACAGGTATGTCTGCACTCCTTGTCTGATCCTGGGCAATTCACATCCATGACAGGGAAATATGTGAGACCTGCAGTGGGGTTAGATTCCCTCACCCTAGGAGTAGAATTTTCAGGAGGTCCTGAGACCTTGACATTTAGCAGGGATGGGCATCTGCCCAGCAAAAAGGAGTGTGGATCTAATCTCAAATACCTTCCAAGAAAGTTCCAAAATACAGTCACAACTAAACATCAGCTGCTGGAATTTTCCATTTAGATCTCTACATCAGCCCTGCTCTGGGAGCGTATCCTATAGGTGAGGTGGGAAGCTGGGAGCTACTACAACGGGTTTTAGCTCCAGGCCACAACAGCTGGCAGCTTGGTGAGAAACACAAAGAAATCAGATTTAACAACCTGTAGTCTCAATCAAAGGGTTACAGGATCCAAAAAGAAATGCAAAGAATGGCACAATAGCATTAGCAATGAACAAACATCCTTGCCAACAGTTTTAGCCAACTCAATGAAAACCAGCCCTTTGTTCCTCATTAAGAATTTTTTCCCCTGTATTTCCCTTTTTAGTTTTAACTTAATTTATATTTTACTCTTTTCCATTGTATGTGTGTGCACGTGTGCACGTCCTAGCTGGACTGATAGGTTCAAGAATATATATTTATTTATTCATACAACTCTTATTTCACTTTATTGCCTTTTTTCTTCACCCAATTGTTATTTAACCTTGTTTTGACCTTGGTGAGGTAAAATTTTGTATGGGTTTGATTTTGTTATTTATTTATTTTTATTTGTACCTTTTCTTTGCTCCTCTTAATACTCCTTCACTTTCCTCTCCCTCAAATTTTCTTATTCCCTATTCCTCTCTTTTTATCACTTTTAGCTATTTTTATTCCCCTGTACCCTTTTTTTAAAAAAAACTAGGGATTGAACCCAGGGATGCTTTACCACTGAGCCACATCCCATTATTTTTATTTTATTTTATTTTTTTTGATTTTGAGACAGGGTCTTGCTAAGTTGCTGAGGGCCTTTCTAAGTTGTTGAGACTGGCCTTGAACTTGTAATCCTCCTGCCTCAGCCTCCCAAATCACTGTGCCTGGCTTATTTCTCCTTCTTTATAGCTGCCACCTGCTACCTCTCTCCTTATTCTCCTCAGTTCATTTTTTTTAAAGAGGGAGGGAGGGAGGGAGAGAGAGAGAGACAGGAGAGAGAGAGAGAGAGAGAGAGAGAGAGAGAGAATTATTTTTTAATATTTATTTTTCAGTTTTCGGTGGACATAACATCTTTGTTTGTATGTGGCGCTGAGGATAGAACCCGGGCTGCACGCATGCCAGGCATGGCACTACCGCTTGAGCCACATCCCCAACCCACTCCTCAGTTCATTTTTGAAATATTTCAAATTTGTTCTTGCCTCCCTACCTTATTTTATCTTCACTTAAGGAACTGTAATTTCACTATCTGATAGAATTATTTAGTTTATAAAATTCCTACCCCATTCATGTTGTCGTGGTTATTATCCAGTGTTGATCCATTTAACATTTCTATTCAAGTGACAGTGTTACAGATATCATAGTAGGCACTGGACATTTATTTTAAGGCTTTACATGGTTGCTACCACTATTGCTTTTCCTTGTTCCCCCTTTCTCTAAAAGGAGCTGGGAAGTGATGGCAGTACTACAAGTTCACGGGGTACAGATTGTGCTGCTGAGTTAGATTCACAACTCAACCAAGTAACAGTGAAACTCACTCCACACATAAACTAACCCCATTCAAGCTCCAACAATACTTCAACATGTAGAATTGAACCAACAACCAACCAGGCCCTCAGGTCCCTCTCCTGGACATCTACACAATAGTACCTGGTGATTTCAACACACCCCTTTCACTAATAGACAGGTCATCAGGCGTAAAATCAATAAAGATATTCTGACCTAAGCAATACCATAAATCAAATGGACCTAATAGATATCCACAGAATATTTTACCCCAAAACAGCTGGATTCACTTTCTTCTCAGCAGCTCAGGGAACCATTTCCAAAATAGACATGTTTTAGTTCATAATGTAAATCTTGGCAAATATAAAAATACGGATATAATCCCATGCATCTTATCAGATAGTAATGGAATGAAATTAGAAATCAATATCAGGAAAAATTATGGAAATGACATAAACAAATGGACATTGAACAATGCTCTTTTAAATTAGAAACAGATCATAGAAGAAAAGAAAAAAGAAATTATTAGAAATAAGTGAGAACAAACACACAACATATCAAATTCTCTGGGACAGTATGAAGGCATTACCAAGAGGAAAGTTTTTAAAACTGAATGCTTACAGATTAAAAAAAAAAATCCCAAATAAGTTATCTAATGAAAACGTCAAGGCCCTAGAAAAAGAAGGACTAATTTATACCAAAATCAGTAGAAGACAGGAAACAATTAAGGTCAGAACCAAAATTAGTGAAACTGAGAATAAAAAACATTGTGAAGTTCAGTGCAACAAAGAGCTGGTTCTTTGAAAAGATAAATAAGATTGATAAACCCTTAGTGAAACTAATCAGAAGAAATAAAGAGAAAACAAATCAACAAAATTAGAGACAAAAAAGGAGATATCACCATGGACACTTCTGAAATCCAGAGGATCATTAGAAATGATTTTGATGCTGAGCACACAGTAGGACAAAGCAAGGTAAGCTAGTGATGTCACTGCTTCTGTAGCTTAACTTGTGAAACCCTTTTCCTGTGATAACTGGTTTAAAACAATGGCATCACAATAACTATGGTGGGCCACAGAAAGTCTTGGGTTAGTGTGCTATCATGATGACTTACCCTCAGGAAGGAGGGAGGCTGTAGGATTTAAAGGGTGGGAAGACTTTGTTCTTGTGCCTGGACATATAAGAAAGATTTCCAGGTCTTTAGATTGCAGCATCCACAGGCCACTCCTTATTTATGGAAGCTTACTTTCTGACTTACAGGCATTTTTAAAGACACAGATGTTATTATGGAGAAGCTTAGCAACCAGTTATCCTTCTGAGAACCATGAGCCACAAACTTGAGCCTCTTATGCTATAAATAAGAGATGTGCTGCATATGCATTTCCCTGAATGAGTCTGTCTGCTTTTGCAATTCCCTTGCACTGTGCAGATCCATTCTTTAAACATTGTCTGGACATGCACTGGATCTCATGATATGAGATGAGTGGTCTCTATTGAGAAGGATCATCTGTGTATAGTCAGTCCTGTGGTTCAGAGAAAAATATATCATCCACACTCTGGCAAAGTTTGACCACCCACCTCTTTGCAGTACTCCAATCTAATTAAAAACAACTTACATTTTGTCTTATTTTACAATTTCTCCCAACATTCACCATTCACTGTAGCTTGGTATACTCAGCTATCTGCAAGGAAGCATCCTCATTGATGCGAGAGTCTCAAGACCTTGCCAAGTGTTTTCCTTCTGAGTCTCATATCAATTCGTTAACTCTGGTTGGCAAACTAATTTGGAAATGAATGTTTAAATAGGATGTTTCCCAAATTAACCTAAAGCAACAAATAAAACAATGCTTTTTTTTTTTCACCTTCTTACTTTGATGCCACAGAGAATCTCAAATATGCCTTAGAAAAGGGTGGTTGAGTAAAGGAAGGAAAAAAACAAAAGTGGTTGAAAGATGAAGTAGCAGCTTTTTTAATGCCACATTCAGATATCACAAATTTTCATTTTATTAATTATGCTATTTTCCTTAGACATATGGTTTTAGAAATCCCTTTGAACTAACATTTACCATACCTAACATTCTAGACTGGGCTTGTGGGAATCTGGCATTTTAGAATAATAAAATGAATTTGAAAGATTCCCAAAGTCTGGTCTAGAATCTGGAGTCTACTACTCACAGCAACAGCAAGAGAGATGTCTATTTAACTCCTGTTTTTTCCATTTGTTTCCCTTAAGGATTGAAGCCAACAATGATAAGATTCATTTTCCCAACATACTAACAGTTCTTTCTCCTTTCTTTAAGCTCCTCACTCCAAGAGTCTTCTCTGAAGATCATTTTAAGATTAACTCTTGTAAACTCTAAGCTCACTTTCCTTAACTCCCAAGGAAAGGCCTGGGCTTTCAAGAAGGACTAGAGAGAAAAAATACCATGGGATCCCCTATGGGAGGAAAGAGTCTGGCTGTGGCACAGATCATCTGCTACAAGCAGAGATTTGAGGCAATGTATGGGGTCCAGTTTGACCTGGGGGCCCTTGCCTTGGTCTCCTACCTTGGCTTTGTCATGATGATGCACTGGGCATTCAGACCAAAGGTGACTTGACCATGAGTCAAACTCTAGGATTACTTTGAGTGGATACTTCTCATGTCTACCAACTGTATAACCACCCTCTCAAGACTGGGATAGGATGCAACCATCTTGTAGTGTTGGGCATGAGATGGTAGAGGAAATAACTTCCCATCAGCCCTTGCAATTGGTCATGGCAGCCCAAGGTACCTTTCATAGCTTACTTTGCAACTCAGAACTGATTACTGAATCCTGAAGAGTGTGTCTCTAAGCAAAACGCTGGAATGTATTTTGTTCCTTGTTCATTTGCTGTTACCTGTGTCATTTACTCTGGATTTCTGATGTGTTTCTTTGTTTTCTGTGTGTTGCAGGCAGCATAGTGTACCTCGGGATGATGGTGGGGGCGTTCTTCTGGGGAGGACTGGCAGACAAAGTGGGAAGGAAACAGTCTCTTCTGATTTGCATGTCTGTCAACGGATTCTTTGCCTTCCTTTCTTCATTTGTCCAAGGTTATGGCTTCTTTCTCTTCTGTCGCTTACTTTCTGGATTTGGGTAAGGTTTTCTCCTTCATATTTTATAGTAATGTGTTTATTCATAATTGTATACATGCTTCATCCTGGACGACCTCATTACAATTGATTATCTCTTACCACCTCTCCTTCTCTGTGTTTATGTCAGCCTGAGGAGCTACACTGCTGAGTTTTAGAGATATGATTATCAACCTTTAAATCTGAGGGAAAAGTGAAATATACCTTTGTTCTCACGGCTGACACTTGTATGTCAAACTTCCAGGACATTGATATGGTTTAAATGGAAAGTTATTTCCATAACAGAGCATGTTCATATATGTATGTTTCTTCTGAAAATTTAATTTAAGCAAGAAATTCTTCTGCCAACTAAGAGCTAATTAAAGGTCCAAACTATTTAGGGATGATCTTAAATTCAGGATTAAAGTGTCACATATGACTGTAGTTTTATTGATCTGCATTATATGGGTGTCTGATTAGGTGCCTGCTTCTTGAGATGGAATAGGCACTTTCAGTAAGTTCCTGACTCCTGTGGAATTAACAGAAGTTGTGCTACTAGCCAAGTGCAGTGACATGGGAGAGCCAATGATGGAGCCATTTTCTTCAAAGAAAGCACTTATTACTACACTATGTGAATCCACAGGCTTGGGAAAACTCAATAGCTTGATTAGGAAAGTATGAGAAACTCTGCTTTATTAAGGAAAAATTTAGAGACATAAAATTTCTGATTCATAACTAAGAATTTAGAGACATTCTTTTCATTGATAGGCTTCTTTCTCTTCATTTAAATTTTTAGATGAAGAGAAGGAGACAGACTGGGCTATGAATCTGAGATGTTATTGGTTGCAGTTGTTGATGATACAATATCACAACCTATGCAGCAGAACACAATTTTGTGAAATAAGATAAGGGTATTCCAGGATGTCTTTCTTAATTACATATAGCAGTATTTCCTATAGCTCCTCACATGACAGGTACATAACAAATATTTGACTAACTTGTACAATTTTCAGGAGCATTCCTTAAAGGGACAACACTGCATTACACCAAATTAAGATGGTTACAAAATTAAAGAAAGTATATTTTTTCTTGGAAAAAAAATGATCAGAATCAATTATTTTCTTTGTGATGATGGGCAAAAGGGACTTGACCTCAGCAGAAGGAATCCTTGGTGTCAGTCTGTATGAGATTGGCTACGTACACTGCTGATATGGGGTGGTATTTTGGTTCATGTATTCTCTGGGAAATTTTGATATCCACAAACTCAAAGTACCTGAAGGGTAAAATGGTTATGACAATTTTAATTGTCAATCTGTGTTGTAACATGGCCAACCCAATTGACTGTAGAGACAAAGGGCCATTATGATAACTGCAAAATACTGCAAACCAATGGACTGTCCAGAAACTAATTCTGGAAGGAAGAGGAAACTATGTGGGCTTATTCACGATACCAGCCTTATCCCTATCATGAACAAATTATTCTCCAGTCAGCAGGTCAGGGCTGCTAACCTCTAACTAACAAAAAATTATCCTGAAAAGCATAATGTATTGCTAACACAGGTGGTCTCTATAAATTGTGATATGAGAGGTTATAGCACTGTAGCAACTTCTTGAAGTTGGCATAGGACTGGAATCAAGAAATTCACATCATTTAGGCTCTTCCTGGTGACTCCCACACTTTCTTTTTTCTTTTGTGAAAGGGAGATAACAGAACCTTACATTCCTACTGTGGAGTATAAGGATCAAATGAGATAATGTACTAAATAAAAGTAATGGTAGAGAAGAAAATGTGAGATAATGTTTTAGAATTCACCCATGATTTTTGGCATTTCCTGTTCCCTCTGAACTTGTTCTCTCATTCACTCAGCTAAGCTTTCCTGTGCTCATTGCCTTAGAGTGACAACAGGAAGGACGCAGAAAGGGGCCTCTTCCTGGCTTTGAATTCAAATCTGACCCATAAAGTAAAGTGAAATGATCAATCATGGACAAAAGATTTGGGAGAAAGTATGGCAAATAAAATCAAGCCTCCCTGCTCATCAGGACAGGTGACAATTTCCTAGGCCAGGGACAGGGCTGAGGGGAACATGATGTGAGTTTAGTTATCTTAGTAGAGGAATCAAAACATCCTGAGTTTTGTGTAACCCTGCAGCTGAGGGGACTTAAGAAATTAAACTGAAAGAAAAGAAGAAAGATATCTGTATTAGTCAGGGCTCTCTGGAGAGACAGATCCAATAGGCTAGCTAGCTAGATAATGGGGAATTTATTAGGGGAATTGGTTCATGAGATTGTAGAAGCAGAGAAATTCCACAACAGGTTGTCTAGAGGTTGGAGACCTCTGGGTGTTATTAGCATGGCTCTGTCCAAGTCCAAAAGCCTCAGAACCAGGGAAGCCAATTGTGTAATTCCCAGTCCAAGGTCCAAGGTCTGAGTACCTAGGAAGATGGGGATACTGATACCAATTCCATAATTCAAAAGCCAGAGAAAAAAGATGCCCCAGCTCAAGAAGAGAGAGAGAGGGAAAAAAAATTCTCCTTTTCCTCTACCATTTTTTGTTATGCTCAGGTCCCCTGGCTAGTGCACGGTAACTGCCCAGATCAAGGGTAGATCTTCCCCACTCTGTCCACAGACTCACAGGCCAATCTTCTCTGGAAAAACCCGATGAATAGTCAGAATAATACTCCCCCAGCTATCTAGGTTTCCCTTAATCTGTTGGCAAGTTGTCAATCATGATATCTTTCCCCCTCATCTGAGTTTGTAGAGTACTGCCTCCACCAGCCCAGGGTACTTTTCAACATCAGTTTATCTGGGTACCCTGTCCTTGAATAGCTGTGAAGTCTCATCCAAATGAGACTCTGGGCAATCTCTTTTCTCTAGTCCCATCCAATTTAATTCAAACCTCATTTTAGCTCCTGCTCTACCTCCTGGAGCCATGCCAGGCCTTTCCCAGAAGAATCCTATTTCCTAGCTGAATCCTCTCCTCAAGCTGCGTGGTTGGTTATAGAAGGAAGCCACCCAGTTAGCCCTCCCAGTCTCCACCCTCCAATCGTAACACTTGAAG
The DNA here is from genome assembly GCF_001458135.2 of Marmota marmota marmota. NCBI lineage: Eukaryota > Metazoa > Chordata > Mammalia > Rodentia > Sciuridae > Marmota > Marmota marmota. The sequence goes on along the minus strand of NW_025999925.1, from coordinate 676,683 downwards.
AGAGGTTTCAAGGGGCTTGGGAGGTTCCCAAAAGGAGAAAAAAAATGACAACATTGTGAATGAGAAACCAAATTCCACCCAGAAGCGCTTCTTGTTTTCAAAGGCATGTAATGTTTAAATCATTCATTCTATTAATTATGAACTCAGTTACCTAAACAGCAGAAGTGTTGATATATTTCCTTTTTATTTAAACATTCTTTATTAAAATGAGCCAGAGCATTAAGATTGTCATGCTGAAGACCTTAAATAAATACTTCATGTTATAGCTGTATGGCTAAGCATCTCCTTTCATCCACCTCTGATCCAATTTTTAAATTGAGGAAAACTCAATTTAAAAATTGAGATGACCAGGGAATTAAGGTTTACAAGGTCAGGAAAGTTTCTGTTGTGGGCCTCTGGCACTCAGACCCTCTAAGCCACATGTCTTTCATAGGAGCATAGTACTAGCCCCTTTCCCATTTCGAAGGTTGTTCTCCCAGAGCCTTCACCCTACCCACCTGGGGGAGGTGTTTACCTGACAGCAACTCACTGTTTTGTCTTCTTGAAGATACTTAGTTTTTACTTTTATCTTTCTCTCCTTTACCAGCATGTAAATTCCAAAGGGCTTGGATTTGGACGATAGTCTTTTTCTATACTGGCCCTCAGGATCAGTGGAGCATTGATTCCTAGACCTCTTGGATAATGTTCAAGACATCAGTGTATAATGCATGTAACCTGTGCACATTCTCCAGTATACTTTGTCATCTTTATATTATTTGTAATACCTCATACAATGTAAGTGCCATATAAATAGTTATAGTGTGTTGTTTAGGAAATAATGACCAAAAAAAAAAAAAAAAAAGTCTGTACATATCCCTATAGATGCAGGGTTTTATTTTTTCCTGAATATTTTGGATCCATGGATAGTTCAATCCACAGACCCAAACCTCACAGATATGAAAGGCAGGTGAACTGCTTAGTTACTGAGGAAGGATGGGCATGTTACTTGCAGAGGCAAGACAGAAAACAGAAAAATCTGACCCTGCAGACCAGGGCTAGTTCATCTCATGCTCCTAGAAGTGAAATAGGAAGCCTATTAGTTAAATTCTTACTTGACCTGTATAAGCAGAAAATTTCCATGTCTAGTTAACAAAAACTTAAATTGAGTCATAAAAACAGAAAGTCATGTCCCCTAAATAAACTTCTAGAATACAGCCACTTCATAGACCCAGAACCTCTTGAACAAGGTACAGACCAGGTTCCCATGAGAAACAGTGCCACTACCCTGCCAAAAATGTGTTTTGTTGATATTTCTCCCAGCTTTAACCAGGAAGACTGAACTTGGGGGAAAAAAACAGGCTTCTCATGACTTACTGGACATAGACTCTGAACTAGCACTAATTCCAAGAGATCCAAAATGTCACTGTGGTCCACCAGACAGAGTAGGAGCTTTTGGAAATCAGTGGTCAATGGGGTTTTAGCTCAGATCTTTCTCACAGTGAGCCATTGAGTCATTGACTCCATCCTGTGCTTAATTCCACAGATCTGGAATGCATCATTTAAATAGATCCATTTAGCAGGTAGAGCTTGGTAGAGCTCCTACCCACCAGCTCCATGACCCATAAATTTTAGAACATGCAGAGAAGTTCTAGGTCAAGCCCAGACCCTTCATTTTTCAGATTTAGAACCAGAAATGACTCAGCTAGGAGTTAAGTTGCATTTAAGTTCTTTTTACTCAGAACTCTACAATTAAGTAAATGATACATTCTGACTCCAAGGCTTGAATGTCTTTCTGCCAGTTTTGATGCAAATGTCACATGCCGTTGCTCTCTTCTGTAGCATTGTTAGCAGCACTATATCATGTTCCTTCAGCACTGAAGGGGACTAGAAGTTATTGTTTCAGATAGATCTACCTGAGTTTATTATTTCATTGTCTCTAAATGTGCTTTCCTCCTAATTCTCCAAGTCAAGTCATGAGTATATCTTCTTAGAAACATAAATATGCCTAGCTGCCATATTCTATGTGAGTCTAAATATTTATTCAGTACAAAGAAAGATTTTCTTGCTGGGGACAACAATGATTTACAGGAATGAAGGATAGGCCATCAAAAATTACTCATCTGTCTTTTATTTTCCTAAACAAATCTCACACCAAGGAACAGACACGTCCCTCCCCCTTTTTTGCAACAGAAAATTAGAAAGATGGGAAATGGAGTTGGCACCACTGATTCATTTTCATTTGCCCCAGAATTAAATTATTTGTTTCCAGTCACTGTTAATTATGGGAATGATAATGTGTTGGATGCCAGGCATTGTCAGAGTTGGAAACTTCTCACAGAGGGTCTGGCATTGCTAAGCATGAAGGTCAGGAGAAAAATACAACAGCAACAAGAATTAAAATGAAATTTCAGTGTGTCTGTGCATCTTAAGACAAAGAATAGTCATTGTATCTCTATAAATGGAGCCTAACATATGCGTCCTTCATAGCTATTTGAAATATCCATTCATTAACTATATATTATGTATAATAACACTACCTTAGCTTTGCAGAAATGGTCACCATTAACTGGAATTCTTCAGAATGTTTTGTAGTAGCATCTCATTTAGTCCCACTATTGTTTTTAATTATTAAGCATTCAAAAATATTATGCCTTTTTTTAATTAGAAAAGTGAGGCACAGATAGTTCCAATGGTCAACCATTCCCAACTCTTCTGATTTTTTAGTTTGATTCTGAACTATAAGTTTTTTTTTCAAAACCAATCTTCCTCTTAAGATATGTTTTACTTCTTTACCATTGACCACTGATTTCATTTTAAAAATTTCAAGACTTTTAAAATATGTTTTATCAAATACCTCTATAGTGCCTACCCTATGAGAGGTGCTGGAGTCAGCACTTTACATATATTGACTAGTATAAACCTCACAGTGACCCTCTGAAGATACTATTCATAATATTTGATCTATATATTATAGATGAGGAAGTTGAGGCACAGAAAGGTTAAGTAACTATCTGAAGTCACACAGTAAATGATGTAGTCGTTTCATACTCAAGCAGTCTGGGTCCAGAATCCAAACTTATAACTCCCAAACTCTGAAGGTCTCAGACTTAGCCAGAAACGTCTGATTCCATATAGCCACATGCCCCATACCTGATGGGTGCTCCCAAATGTTTGAACAGATGAGTCCAGGAGGACTTCTGACCTCATAAAATTGGAATGGAAAGACATTTTTCAATTTCCAATATGGAAAATGGGGCAACAGTTGTACTAGATTATCTTTAATCCAAAAATAATCTCAAACTCAAGTTGTAAAGAGTAACTGGTAATATACTTGGTGGAGAGTTGAACCTGGTGGTGGGGTAGGTGGAGGGGTGATTCATGGTTGGGTAAGCATAGGGACAGTGGGGAAGTGGATGATGTATGTATAGATGTGTGCAGCAAGTGGCTGCATACATCTGCATGATCACCATTTCTTCTAGATCACCACAATGATCGCTGCATCTTCATTCATGGTACCAGGTAGATCCTGTGGTGATGCATTCTTCCAGCTCTCCCAACAGCTAGATTCATTAATTTTTGTTTGTTTTGTTGTCCAAGACAACATTAGAATCCTGAGCTATAATTACACCATTTCTCCTGGTGATGCCCAGTCTGTGGCTGCAGGTGCAGATGTCCACAGGTTTGAGGGCTTAGGGGACCAATATGAATGCAAACAAGGGCTTGGGTTGTTGAATTGCTATGTTTTCTTAGAAATGCTCTAGTTGTGCTCAGATTATGATTACAGATTACTATATTTTAAATAACCAAGTTTTCTGCCAATTATTCTCTTCATAGTTTCTATGTGCTATGATGTGCTATGAAATGCCAAATAAATAAAAGATACTGAAAGGTTCATCTTTGGAGCTACTGCTTTGATTTCTTATTTTTGTGAGTGATTTAAAACATATGGATTGGTTCCTATGAATTTGACATAGGAAGAAAACAACTCCCTATGTCAAAGAATATTAATATTTTTACTTATGGCTTTGGAGATTGGAAGACTAAAGCTACCTAGATCATGTGCCCTTTAGCACTGCTACTGGGAAAAGGAGATTTCCATCCTCCATTCTATATTGGGTTTAGTTACCACCAGTTAGTGTGCTTCTCCTAATTATTTCTATATTGATTACTTATTACAAATATGTGCCTTCTTGTTAACATAGCAATCTTATTTTCTGTGCCAGCCTGGCCTATTCAGATACTGTTAAGCCTGCTCTTTCATCCAAGCCTTGGAAACCCTTCCTGTGGTCTGGGATATGCTATGAAGTTCCAAATAAATAGAAGATACTGAAAGGTTCATCTTTGGGGATACTTCTTTGATTTCTTATTTTTGTGAGTGATTTAAAACATATGAATTGGTTTAGAATTGCTTTGTAATTGGCCTGGCAGTTCAGAGTCTTCCCATCTTTTTATTGATTCTGAGTAAGGATTAAAAGGACATTTTTCATGTAAGGTATTTGTAATGGTGATTCCTGGCATAGACTTGTCCATTCATTATTTTTTTATAAGCCCATAAATACATGTCTTCATAAAAGCATCCAGAATGGACTCTGGGTGGACTTTGTCCTCTGCTTATTATCTGTATAGAATGTGTGACTTTACAATGATTATCTAACTTCCTCCTAAATTATGTTTTTAAATAATGCCTTGCTTCTCAATGGAAATGGAAAATGGAAGATGGAGGTAAAAGGATGTTTGATAATAACATGTTAAAATAAGCCAGAATGAAATTTTTCTTTGTTATATGCTTGCTGGAGAATTAAAGCAGAACAGAATTAGTAGAATTCTTCCTCAGAACAAGAAGTCATTAGATAGTCTATAATCTTGCCCCTAAAATCATATCATACTTCAAACAATTTTAAGCACAACTATTCTTTTTTTAATCTATAACCTCCCCTTTCCCTGCAGAATCTTAAACCTCTCTTTGTCAGCTAGCTTTCCATTTCTATAACAAAATACTTGAGATAACCAACTTTAAAAGAGGAATAGTTTATTTTGGTTCACAGTTTTGGAGGTTCCAGTCCATGTTCAATAGGCCCATAGGTTTGAGGCCTGTGGTGAGGTAGCATCACCAGGAACACATGGTGGAGCAAGCTGCCTACCTCATGGCAGCCCAGAAGAAAAAGAGAGTGACAGGAAGGGACCAGGATCCGCATATCCCCTTCAAGGGTATGCTCTGATAACTGTAGCACCTCCCACCAGGCTCTATCTTTTGAAGGTTCCATCTCTTTCCAATTGTTCCACAGGGAGGGAAAATAAGCCTTTAACACATGAGCCTTGGGGGAGACTTACCCAAACCGTAGCAGCCACCATAAATTGGTATGAGGTATGGGAACAAACATTACCCACAACTGAGTTGCCATCTGAACTGGAGTAATATGAAATTTGCAGGGATTAGGAAAACCAGCTTCCCAGTTGCTCAGTGAGGTTTGTGTCGACAGTAATATTTGGCATCCTCTATCACCTGCTCTGTTAGACTGATTTCACTTATATGTCTCACATTTCCCAGCACACAAGAAATTTTATTTGCAAAGCCAATGCATTCTTTACCATACACAATATCCCACTCATAACTTTTAGACTATTGAGGAGGATAAATAAATTTGTTTCATGATATTTACCAAGCACATAGTATCAAGTCAGTCACATGCAGACCTAGTAAGTTGTGTATATGTGTGCTTATGTGTGTGTGAGGGGGGAAGTCCCTATTTAGTCCCAATTTAATGCAATTTTTTTTAGTTTCTTAATATTCTATAATTAATTTCCAAAACCAAAAATAATTATTATTTACTAAGGTTAAGATTACTTTTATTAAAATTATTTACTACCCCAACTCCAAAATGCTGAATATCAAAATTCTATTTCATTTGTGTAAATTCAATTATTCTGAATCTGAATAATCTTCTGCCGTATAGAATGTGGATTTCAATGATTATTCCTTCTGTGCCTCCTATCACCAAGGATAATTAAATTTGACAACTAATAAAACAATATTTGATACTGAGAAAAACTTTTTATAAACCACTCTGATTTGATTGCTTTATTGGTGTAAACATTCCATCAAAAATGAACTTGAAATAACAAGAACTTGAGCAGATTTTAACAGTTGTTACTATTATTATAAACTTTCCTTGTTAACTGAATTTATGGGTGTGTTATTCATCAGGTAAAGCAAAAGGCAACCACTTTATGTCATATGGACTTTAAAAATATGAAAGCAATTGTATTTTCCACATTAAATCCCCACTCATCACAAGAGTTTCTTAACCTTGGCACTATATTATTTTGGGCTAGATAATTTTTTCTATGTGTTAAGAGTTATCCTGTTCATTATAGAATATTTAGTTTGGTCCCTGGCCTCTACCTACTTGATACCAGTAGCACCCTCTGAGCTGTGGCAACTAAAAATGTCCCCATCCATTGTCAAATATCTGTAGATGTTGGGCAGAGGGAAACACAAAATCAGTCCTCTTTATGAACTACCGATACATAGGAGTTAAAGAACTTCCGTTTAAATATTTTTAATCTTTAATATTTGTATTCTCAGAAATTGTATTTTAATGAAATAAGCAACATTAACAACAATAATAACTAATCGTCATCATAATATGTATTAACCCCAGAGGTAGAATAACAATAGGAAGATTTTTAAAATTTATGAGCTTTGGATATTGGGTTGTGGCAGATATTCCTGCCCTTAATACTTATTGTAGGAAACAAATTTTCTTACAAGACAGGAGAACACCTGCCTTATCTGTTGTCTAAATATTTTTATAGCTGATAATTATATCAGCTACATTCATTTGGAATACACACAGATATTTCATAAGCCCCTGGAATACCCAACAGGATTTTTTTGTTTCCCAGTGTCCTCTGACCATCTCAAATGAACTCTCTCAATGATAAGGGCCACCAAGGCAGCTGGGTACCCAGGGGTGACCATAGCAAGTAAGGCACAGAGTAACTGAGGAACTTCTTGGGAGTTACATCACTATTGGAATTTCCATCCCAGTACCCTCAAATTCTTTTGTGGTCTGATTGACCCAGGAAATGAAGTGTAGGTTTCCATTCTTTGAGATGTTTAAGTCCTCAGAACAGAATATTCTAGAAGATTTGGTGTACCAACTCCCAAAATGCAGAGTCTGGAATTTAGTTCTTTTTAGCAAACACTTGTTGCATGTCCACTGGGCCAGATGATAGTAATTCAAAGATAAAGACTACATGGTCCCCACCTTCAAGATGCTAATGGTATACGAAATACCAATAACAGTTAACATTACAGCACAATGGAATGTTTTTTTCTCAGCTTAAAGGATGTCACAGGAAGATGAAGGTCATGTTTTCCCAAAAATAGAGGATAGTCTACAATAAGAAATGTAGATGCTTGGATTGTTTTGTAGATCTCTGAATATAAAGAATTTTTCAAAGTATTTAAGTAGGATCCTTCACTAATTCTTCAGGCTCATTTATCCCTTGGCATTAGAGCTCCTTGCTGTTCAGTTTACATATTGAGAGCTGTCCATGCAAACAGCAACACCTTAAAAAAGAGGCATTGAATCAAAACCAGTTGGATTGCTTACAAGCCCAGAATAGTTGGTATTCACTTCTGCAACAATAATTGGTTGAAAACTAACAGGCAAGTATACATTCTTCCACTTGAAATTTTAGCCACACTGAAGTACATTTATCTCAGTTCAGAGGCACCTGGCATATCTTGACGTGCAATTGTGCCTCCAAGAAGTGTGAGTTATAGCTATTATATACAGAATGCCCAGACTCCTGACAAAACATTAATTAGGATGTGAAAAGTCAGTAAAAACTGGAACTATTCTTATGTCTTGAAAAGGACTAGGACTTTATGTACAGAGAAATGGATTCTTCACATTAAGTGAAAATAGGTATAGCAATAAATGGTTTGTGGCATGAGCATTTTATTCCCCACTAAAACTCTGTGTTATAATGACACCACTTAAAATATATTCAAACACTGAATGTTTAAACTCAGCCTATTTCTTCATGGCATGAGATCCTTGAGAAGTTGTGCATGAGAACCATGTGAGTCTACCAAAGTGGGATACAGGGCCAACTAGTTTTGACTACCTACTACATGCATTTATTTCTTGTTTGAGGGTTTGGTTGACTTTGTGTGCTGTTGCTAAATCACCAGGTGCTGCATTTGAAGATGTTGGAGTCATAACCCCAGATATTTTAGCTAGAACCACTGCCTTAATGGCCCAGAGAAACAAGTACAGATGCTTTTAAGTCATCTTAAATTTTAAGTCATCTCTTAAATTTTTGAATAGTAACTCTCACTTAGAAATACTCAGTGACCCAATATACGTTATACGTACACACACTGTATGCAACAAGTATGTTAATGGTACAAAAAGTTTCCTGACCTACACTTATGCTTTATCCTTATAATTTGGATTGCACTCTAATATCTTCATTTCTGATTTTTTTTTAAAGTTTTTTTTAAGATGGACACAATATCTTTATTTATTTGTTTTTATGTGGTGCTGAGGATTGAACCCAGTGCCTCACATGTGTGAGGCAAGCGCTCTACCGCTGAGCTATAACCCCAGCCCCTGATTTTTTAAGATGCTGTTTACAGGTGATAAATTAATTTCACAACCCATAGATTCAGTAATGCTGGCCTAAATGGTCTGCTTTCAGCCAGCAATGGGATACATATGGCATCACTTTGAGCAGGGAAAATACATGAAATGGTGCCATATTTTGATCTACCAGTTAATGCAGAACATTATAAATCTTGTGGTTCATCAGGTTACACCCAGTTTGCTGCAAAAATGGCCTTTTCCTAAATTGCATTTGCTGAAGTCACTTCCAATATTTCTTAATCATATCAAAGGCTCTAAGAAAATCAGTTATTGTTAAATGGATAAACACATGTTGTACTCCTAGACTCAAATTTATTTGAAATGTCAATAGCAATTTACCTGACAGAAATGTGAAGATAAATAAAGCAGTACATACTCTTTAACTGAGCCATCACCAGTTGGCTCCATAATCTGTTTATGTTGCTACATATCTTTATTAGAATACATATTTAAGAATTCATATAGTGTAAAGACAAGTATCTGATGTTTTCTCTCAAATGTGGGATCTAGAGGGGAAAAAAAGTACATAATGAAAGTCACATGGAAATCATTAGGTTAAAGAAGGGGACCAGAGGAATGAAAGGTAGGTATTGGAGTGAAATTGATCAAATTATGTTACATACATGTATGAATATGCTACAATGAAACCAAACTATTTTGTTTAATTAATGTGCATCAATGAAAAAAAATAAATTTAAAAAATGAATCGTTTTATCCATGCTACTTTACTTTCTGAAGACTACTTCCTCAAATTGGGCATCAAGACCCATTTCAAATTATAATGAAATCTATAGCCCTAGATTTCATCTCCCTAGAATGAATAAAATTTTGTTCTTTGAGAACACTTCACCCCAGTAGAGATCATTCAGTGACCATGTCATCTCTCCAACTCAGTCAGCAGCTCTTTTAATTACCCCTGCTGTGAGGGAAGTATTGTACCCCATCCCGTTCAAGTGTGCTTGATCATGTCTATTTGATTTTACCAGTGTCTATTTGAAGTATGCTCATTCAGCAGTAGTATTCACTGGTTGAGACTAGAGCCAGTGAGGGACCTTATTGGCTCCCTGTTTGTCAACACATCAGGCTGACTGGGCTGCGGGGGCAGCTGCTTTTGGATGGTAGTGTGTACATATTGCCAAAAGCCCCAAAATGTGTTTGTAGCTGTTTCCAGAGTTTCCATCTCATGAATAGACATGTCACAGTGTCTCTTTTTGAAATGAGTTAATTAGAATATTCACTAGATTATACCAAATTATTGTAACTTTTTGTAAATATCATGTAGAACATTTGACGCTGAGCAGAAAGCCAATCAGAATCTCAAGCGAACCTCTAAACAAAATGAGGGGGGAACCACGCCACCTTCTGGCCATATAGCCTAATTACAGGTTCAGGGTTTTGGAGGAATAATAAACTGCTAGTAAACATGAAGACTATAATATTAAAATTACAAAATGACAGAAAATATATATGACTTGATATTCTGGTGTTGGGAGAGAGTATGTGTTGTTGGTGTTTGCTTTGGCTTTGCCCTTCACATCTCCTGTTAGCTGGGCAGGCCCCAATTTCATGTATTCTTTGGACTTCTCACAGGATTGGAGGAGCCATTCCCACTGTGTTCTCCTACTTTGCTGAAGTGCTGGCCCGGGAGAAGCGGGGTGAGCATCTGAGCTGGCTCTGTATGTTCTGGATGATCGGCGGCATCTACGCCTCGGCCATGGCCTGGGCCATCATCCCACACTATGGTAAGAGGCTGGCCTTGCACCAGCCAAGCGGCCACCTGGTTTTGCTTCCAATTCCATCCCCATCTCTTCCTGTCTTCTACATGCTATTTTGAGGTCTTGATGCCCAACACTGTCATCATCATGGTTCTCCCTTTCATAGTGTCTACGAGTGGGTTTTTTTTTTTTTCTGTGCAAAGATTGGAGTAAAGTAAGACTGTGTCAAGTGGTTCTTTGGGTATATGGATATAATAGAAAATAATATATTTTCCTCTGCTATGCTCTCACAATAATTCTGGCCACCCAATTGCATGGGCATTTTCCCCCCAGCAACCAGTTCTCCCATAGCTGGCTGGCCTTCAATTTAACTCAGTTCTGACACTATTTACCTGGGTTTAGAGTCAGATCCCACAAGCTCAGGACTCAGGCCCGTGAGATTGCCCCTCACTTCAGATGCCAGTTGCAGGTCCCAGAGACCTCTGGAACTGACCAAATGTAAATTGGGTGTTCCCACTGTCTCCCTCTTCAGGATCAATCAGTTGTTAGAATGGCTCACAGATCTTTGGAAAACAATTTGTATTTCTCAGTTTTTTATTGAGGATATTACAAAGGAAACAGATAAGCAGTCAAATGAAAATACACAGGGAAAGGAGAAGAGTCCCTGTGCCTTCTCCAGGCTCACTACCCTCCTGACACCTCCGTGCATTCATCAACCTGGAAGTCCTCCAAAACCCATAGTTCAGGGATACTTAGAGGATTCTCTAAAAGTCACATGGGCTTGGTCAATTATTAACTGGATTTCCAGCCTCTCTCCCTTTGTCAGAGGATGGCGGGTGAGGCTGAGGCTTAGTCTTTCTGGGAGCAGACCCTGCCCAGCAGACCAAAAGCAGCCTCATTAGAACAAAAACACCTTGTTACCCAGAACATTTCAAGGGTTTAGGAGTTCTGTGTCATGAAATGGGGATGAAGATCAAAATATATATATTTCTTATTAAAAAACACATTATCTTAGTATACTATATAGCATTCTGCTGGCTTTTAAAAATTTTGTTCTTTTTAGATATACATCATAGTAGAGGATATTTTGACATATTATACATATACAGGACATTCTAATATTTTAAAGCCTACTTATTTGTTTACATAACATATTTTAAAGCCAACACTTATTTGTTTACACAACATATATGCTATCAATCCTGGTATCTCCTCAGACAGAGGTGAGAGGATGCACAGATCATCACCAGCATTTAAGGCAACATGACTTACAGCTGTTCTTGTGACTATCTTCAATTCACACACACACACAGGTGCCTGTATTCCTACCAGCCTCATCTCCTCCACCTCCAGGCAGCTCAGAACTGGGTTGGAAACACCGGAGTTCTATCTTGAGGACCCTTGATTTGCAGAATTGACCTGTCTGTGCTTCTAAGAGCCTCTCCTTAGTTTCTCTTAAGCACTTACTATTCCTGCCATCCCAGAGTATTTAAAAGTTCCATATGTCTAAGCAATGCTCTCCTGCTCAGAAACTAGGAGCTTCAAGTTGCTTTGCCCACAGATGGTGAAATGCAGGGATAAGTGAACAGAATGCAGGAATCAGATTCAATAATAAGGAAAAGAGGAGATGTTTTGGTCACATTTGTGACCATACACATACACAAAGAAACAGGCCAAAGTTTGCAAAATAGGAATACTGTATAAATTAAAACCACATATGTCCTCAAGACTCACTCTTTGGGAGCTGGTTGTGAAGCTCAGTATGCCTAGCATGCATGAGGCCCTGGATTCAATCCTCCAGTGCTGGGAAAAAGAAAAAAAAAACACATTTAGCTGGCTCTAAAATCTAATCAATCTCAAAAATTAGATCTCAATAACTCACTTTCCTCATTTTCTATTTTTCTGCTTTTGTTTTAGAACAGAGCAATTTTTCATTATAAAGCATAGCTCTGTTAAAGGACAACCTCAGAGAATTTGATTCATTGTCTATATCAGACGTAGACTTTGGTAATCAGAAGCACTATGATTTGTTTTACCATACTGAATCCAAAATTCATGTTGTTGCTCTCTTTCTTTTGATAAACCTAAAAAGTCATATGAAAACTGAAATCGTATTTAACAACAAAAATAAGACATAGGAGCTGGTTACTTGACCCATAAAGAACTTTCATTTGCTGAACATTTAAATTAGCTCAGGTGATAGGTCTCTTCTGTGTGGATTCTGGTTGCTTCTAGTCCAGAGATGTTTTCACATAGCCAGGACCCCATATCTCCCATTAAGATTGTCTCCTGCCACCATCTGAGGGATTAAAGGTTTTTCCTCCTTTATCTGGGGCCTGAAGACTTCATCAAGCCTCAGGACCTTCCTCTGTAGGACAACATTTAATTCATACCCCACTCAGTTCGCTGGTTCAAATAGAAAAGACACTTAGGGATTGTTTCATTGAACTTTATTTAAGGAGACAAAAGGAAAAGTGCAGAGCTTCAGCAGAAGAACCCACCAGTTCTTCCAGAAATGCTGCTAGTTCATCCTTAGAATGCCTTTGTGCAAATGAAAATAAGGTGCCCATCCACCCTCCCAGGAGGACTTGATTGCAGTCTCTCTCACCATCTCTACCAGGTGCTCATGCAAGGTGCAACCTGGCAACTTCACAAGGCACTTGCATTACTTTATCTTCTCTCTCTCTCCGATTACTTCTTAGCCACCTCTAGATCAGCCTTGTCCTCTATGTTAGCTTCTCATGACAGTACTGCTTCTTGGCCCCTGGTCCTCCCTTTCCACCATATAGGTCAGAATTTTACTGGCTTGCCTTCCCTAAGCTTCTAACCTGTATTGGCTTCTGTGGTCTGCACATGTCCATGAAGACTGGACATGATTGTCTTATTTCTAATTTTTTCCTCACTAGGGATCCAGTTCCTCTGACTCTGCCTTTCTTTCACATAGCCTGCCCTTGAACTATGGATGATTCAAGATTGTTTCTCTTGCTTTGCCAACCATCAGTCAGTGACTAACCCACAAAGAATAATAGTCCCCACCTTTAATTTTCCATAGCACACATAAGACATCTCTTGTTTGTATCAGAAAGGGCTAGCTGATCCACAGGTAACTAGAACAAGGGAAGGTTGTAAACCGTAAACAATGCATGAAAAGTTACAGAAACAATCACAGCACAACAAAATTAAATGTCTGAGACAGACTTTAATTTTATGCTGAAAACACCTTAAGATATTAAAATCTTATGGTCCTATTTTATTGAAGGTTTTCTGTGGCCAGAAATGTAGTACCAACAACAAATTATTTCAATCAATCCTGGCTGCAAATTAGAAGCAACAGGGGAGATCTTTTAAAATGCCCTTGCTGAGATCATTGTTATGCTCTTGCAAGTTGAAGAGTTTTGTTTGGGTTTTTAAGGTTGAATTTTAAAACTCCTGCGTTGAGGTGTATGAGTGATCATGATGCTCTGTGGATGGGTTTTTCAGGGGCATGCATGTACAAAAAGTCATAAAGCTGGGTTCTTAAGATTTGTGCCTGTTGCTACGTCGGTGTTACGCTTTTTCACTTAATTTAATTTCTTTTAGTAATTTTTCCATTTCTGCACTCCCTTGAAATTACCCAAGTTTGAATCCTATCCCAGATCAATTAAATCAGATTATCTGGGCCAGGAACCCAGTATTGAGCATTTTGATTTTTATTTTTTCTAGTTTAAAGTATGATTGACAAATAAGAATTATTTAGTGTGTACAACTTGATTTTTTATGAATGTATACCTTGTGGAATGATGATGCAATCAAACTAATTTACATACCCATCATCTCCATGGTTATCTTTATGTGTATGTGTGGTGAGAGCACTTAAGATCTACTCTTATAGTAAATTTCAAGTACATGATGCATTATTATTATTAACTATAGTTGCCATGTTGTATATTATATCTTCAGAATTTAGTATCTTGTGATTTTATATTCCTTATACTCTTTGACTACCATCTCCCCATTTCCTGAAAACCACTCTTCTACTCTCTGCTTCTATTATTTTGGCTTTTATTTTTTAGATTCCACATATGAGATCATGCAATTTTTACCATTCTGTGTCTGGCTTATTTCACTTAGCATAACGTCCTCCAGTTTTATCCATGTTATCTTCATGGTAGAATCTCCTTCTTTCTTTAAAATATTTATTTAGTTGTAGATGGACATAATACCTTTCTTTATTTATTTTTATGTGATGCTGAGGATTAAATCCAGTGCCTCACAAACATAAGGCAAGTGCTCCACTCTGAGCTATAACCCAGCCCAATTTCCTTCTTTTTTAAAGCTAAATAATATTCTAGAGTTTCAGAGTTCTACAGTTTAAAGTCTTACATTTAAGTCTTTAATCCATTTTTAGTTGATTTTCATTTATGGTGCAAGAGAAAGTTCTGAGTGCATTCTTTTGCAAGTAAATATCAAGTTTTCCCAACCATTTTTTTTGAAAAGACTCTCCTTTCTCCCATTGTATATTTCTGGTGCCTTCTTGAAGATTGTTGATCATATATGCATGGATTTGTTTCCAGGCTCTCTATTAGGTTCCATTGGGGTATCTAAATGTTTCTGTTAGTACCATTCTGTTTCAGTAGCTATAGCTTTGTAATATAATTTAAAATCAAAAATTGTGAGGCCTCCAACTTTGCTCTTGCTTAACATTGCTTTACCTATTCAGGATCTTTTGTGGTTTCATATGGCTTTAAGGGTTGCTTTTTCTTTTTCTTTTTTTTTCAGAGTGGCTAGGAGGGCAGACTCATCTTTATTCAGAATCTAAATTTTCATAGGAGATACTTGATTTGTATTTAAATTTCATAAAATTTTAAGGATTGCTTTTTCTATTTCTATGAAAAGACACTGAATTTTGATAGATATTGCACTAAATCTGTTGGTCACTTTGGGTAACATCAACATTTTGACAATATTAATTTTTCTAACCCATAAACATAAGATATCTTTCCCCTTATTTTTCCCTTATTCTGTTTCTTTTTTTAGTATCTTTTAGTTTTCAGTGTTCAGATCTGTTATAGTTTGGATGTGAGGTGTCCACCAAAAGCTCGTGTGTGAGAAAATTCGAGAACATTCGGAGGTGAAATGATTGGATTATGAAAGCCTTAAACCAGTCAAAGAATTAATCCCTGGATGGACATTAACCAAATGGTTATTGATGGCTGGCAGGTAGGGTGTGGCTGGAGGAGGTGGCAGTGGGGGTATGCCTTTGGGGTATATATTTTGTATCTGGTAAGTGCTTCTTGATCATTATGAGCTTCCCTCTGCCACACTCTTCTGTCATGATGTTCTGCCTCATCTCAAGTCCTGAGGAATGGAGCTGGCAGTCTATGGACTGAAACCTCTGAAACTGTGAGCCCCAAACAAACTTTTCCTCCTCTACAATTGTTCTTGTCAGGTCTTTCAGTCACAGCAGTGAAAAAGCTCACTAAAACAAGATTTTTCTCCTTCTTGGTTAAATTTATCCTATTTAGGAATGCTATTGTAAATGAAATTGTTTTCTTAGTTTCTTGTTTAGATAATTCATTATTAATGTCTGAGATCCATATTATTATTATTTTTTTTATTTATTATTCTAATTTGTTATATATGACAGCAGAATACATTACATTTCTTATTACACACATAGAGCACAATTTCTCATATCTCTGGTTGTATACAAAGTATAGTCACACCATTTGTGTCTTCATATATGTACTTAGGGTAATAATTTCTATTTCATTCCACTGTCTTTTCTACCCCCAAGCCTCCTACCTTCTCTCCCACCCTTTTGCCCTATCTAGAGTTCGTCTAATCCTCCCATGCTCCACCCCTCCCAACAACCCCATTATAAATCAGCATTCTTATATCAGAGAAAACATTTGGCATTTGTTTTTTGGGGATTGGCTCACTTCTCTTAACATTATCTTCTCTAACTCCATCCATTTACCTGCAAATGCCATGATTTTATTTTCTTTTATTGCTGAATAATATTCCATTGTGTATACATACCACATTTTCTTTTCCATTCATCTACTGAGGGCATCTAGGTTGGTTCCACAGTTTAGCTATTGTGAACTGTGCTTCTGTAAACATTGATGTGGCTGGGTCCCTGTACAATGCTGTTTTTAAGTCCTTTAGGTATAGACCGAGAAGAGGGATAGCTGGGTCAAATGGTGGTTCCATTCCCAATTTTCTGAGGAAGCTCCATACTGCTTTCCATATTGGCTGCACCAATTTTCAGTCCCACCAGCAATGTAGGAGTGAAGCTTTTTTCCCACATCTTCGCCAATACTTATTGTTGTTTGTATGCATAATAGCTGTCATTCTGACTGAAGTGAGATGAAATCTTAAGAGTGGTTTTGATTTGCATTTCTCTAATTGCTAGAGTTGTTGAACATTTTTTAATGTATTTGTTGCTTGATTGTATAACATCTTCTGAGAAATGTCTGGTTCCTTGGCCCATTTATTGATTGGGTTATTAGTTTTTTTGGTGTTAAGATTTTTGGGTTCTTTATATAGTCTAAAGATTAGTGCTCTATCTGATGTGCATGTGGTAAAAATTTGCTCCCAAAATGTAGGCTCTCTATTCACCTCACTGATTGTTTCTTTTGCTGAGAAGAAGCTTTTTAGTTTGAATCCTTCCATTTATTGATTCTTATTCTTAATTCTTACACTATAGGAGTCTTATTAAGGAAGTTGGGGCCTAATCCAACATGATGGAGCTTTGGGCCTACTTTTTCTTCTAATAGGCGCAGTGTGGATGGTTTAATTCTTAGGTTCTTGATCCACTTATAATTGAGTTTTGTGCATGGTGATTTCATTTTGTTGCATATGGATTTCCAGTTTTCCCAGCATCATTTGTTGAAGAGGCTATCTTTTCTCCAATGTATGTCTTTGGTGCCTTTGTCTAATATAAGATAACTGTAATTATGTGGGTTAGTCTCTGTATATTCTATTCTGTACCATTGGTCTAACAGTCTGTTTTGGTGCCAATACTATGCTGTTTTGTTACTATTGCTCTGTAGTATAGTTTAAGGTCTGGTATAGTATTGCTACCTGCTTCATTCTTCTTGCTAAGGATTGCTTTAGCTATTCTGGGTCTCTTACTTTTCCAGATAAATTTTTATGACTGCTTTTTCTATTTCTATGAGGAATGTCATTGGGATTTTGATTGGGATTGTATTAGAGTATGTGCAGATTTTTCAACCCAGACCCTGAAAGCTAGAAGATCCTGGACTCACGTTATTTTTGTTTATTGATTTTGTGTCTTATAACTTTTATTGAATTCATTTATTACTTCTCACGGTTTTGGAGGAACTCTTTAGTATTTTCTATATATAAAGTCCTATCATCTGCAAGCAGATAATTTTATTTTTTTATTTCTTATTTATTTATTTATTTATTTGCTACTTGCTCTGGCTAGGATTTCCAGTACGATGCTGATCAGCAATGGTAAGTATGTGTATTTTTGTCTTACTCCTTATCTTTGAGGAAAATCTTTTATTTTTTAGTATTGAGTGTGTTGGCTGAGGGCTTGTCAGCATGACCTTAGTAATGTTGAGGTGCATTGATAGTTTTTAAAGTCCCCAGGTAGTTCCAATATATAGTCAGATTTGAGACTCTTCAGCTTGCTGCCTCTTCCAGTGAAGGATCTCAGAAATCTGTTTTAATGTTGGGCCACTGAGATGTCACTGTGTATGGGGAGGGCTATGAATGACAATAAGGAAGAGTGAGCCTGATCTGAGTTTCAGCATTGTTGGTTTCATCCAAGCTGAAATACTTTCCTGTTCATTAAGTTTAAAATCCCAGTTAAAAAGTAACTTTATGTCTAGATAGTTCTCCTTTTCAATGGCACATCTTTTCACGGTGTTTAAAGATAACAAATATTTAAAGTCTATCCAATTCCTCTATAGCCTTGGGGCGGGGAGAAGCCTTAAATTTTCTCTCTGAAATTATACACTGGGTAATCGATGCTGTACCCTATAGAAACAACAGGAGAAGGTCAGCCCCTGCCTCTCCATCCTTTCCTTGAGCAACTCTGAGTGCCCATCATCACCTGCTGCATAGCCATGTATTGAGGAATGTGAGAACAAAATGAAGTGTCTTACAGCCAGACGATGACCCCAGCATCAAGATTTGCCCTAGAGGGAAGAAATCAATAACTGACATCCACATTGCAAAGGTACCTAAATGAAAAATGACATGTTTTGTCAGGAGACTGATGGGCAGGAGGTTCTCTTTTTTGACCCCAGATGTCACCTTCAGGCAGTGTGACAGAGTAATCACTGTGCGAAGCCTGATCCTGAGACTTGAATTCTGACTCCAGAAAAGCTTCTGATGCAAAGTAGACCTTGAGTTGGTCACTTGGGATTCTGAAAGGAAGGATTCTTGTGAAATTAGACACCATCCCACGAAGGCTTTTTTTTTTTTTTTTTTTAAGAAGATTAACATTTACCAGGAAGGCTTTTTTGATTGCTTCATAGGTGATTAGTTAAGATGTGGGCTGATGGACAGTGGAATCAGCTTGGCCTACTGGGACCTAGTTTTGTGAAAAAAAAAAAAAAAAATATATATATATATATATATATATATATATATATCACACATACATACACACATATATATGTACATGTATATATATATGTATATATATGTATATGTGTGTATATATGTATATATATGTATGTGTATGTGTGTGCATATGTGTGTGTGTATATATACCAAATCAGGGTGATTTTTTACCTCCTTATCATTACTTTGTCTTTGAAATGTTGAACTCTTCTAGTTATCTTTTTATATATTCATAAAATATGTAATGGATTATTATGAACTATAGTCACCTCCCATGCTGTGGAACACTAGACCTTATTTCTTTTAACTGTGTTTTGGTACCCATTATGCAACCTACCTGTATCTCCCACTCTTAACCTGTAATAATAATTATTCTACTTCAGGTCATTCCTTTTTTGTTTTGTTTTGTTGGTTTTAACCCTAACTATGAGAGTGTATGTGCAGCATTTGTCTTTCTGTGTCTGGCTTATTTCATTAACATAATGTCCTCCAGTTCTATCAATTTTGCTGCAAATGATAGGATATCACTCTTTTTATGGCTCAGAGTTTTCCTGTGTATATATACCACATTTTTCTTATCCTTTCATCCATTCGTGGGTATCTAGGTTGATTCCCTCTCTTAGCTATTTTGAATAGTGCAGCAATAAACATGGGCATGCAGGTACCTCTTTGGTATGCTGATTTCTTTCCTTTGGCTGTGTACCCAGTAGTGGGATGGCTGGATCATATGGTAGATCTGTTTTTCAGTTTCTTGATGAACTTCCATACCATTCTCCATAGTAGCTATTCCAGTTTTCATTCCCAACAGACTGCAAAGATTCCCCTCTCACTATCACCAGTATTTCTTTTTTATCTTTTTGGTAATAGTCATTCTAATTGTGGTAAGATGACATCTCATTGAATGCAGATAAAAACAAGTAATATTGTCAAAAACAGAAGCTCAGGTGTAAAGGTTCTCTTTCGGTCCTCCTTCCCTTCCTCTCTCTCCCTGTAATCAGGATGCATCATATTTACTGGAAGCCCCATTGCCTTCAGGGCAAATGAGAACCAGAGCTGAATCATCACCTCCCTCTTGGCTAAGCTTCCACTTAGGCTCCATCCTTGAAGTTGCTGATGCTGCGGTAATGCGGCACTATCTGCTCCATTAAGCTCTCTATCATCATGTTCTCCTTTAAATTCGTGTGTGGATCAGAGGGGGTGTTCTCCCCTGCTGCGTGCATCCCAGTGAGTATAAGGACGCTCAGTTAGCTAATGGGGAGGATTTTTTTCAGCACAGAGGCTGCGGCTCTTCACGTTCTTAAAGCCTGCAGCACACTGGGCTCCACTTGGCACCTCAGACAACCCCATGGCTTCTTTCTGGCTCAGTCTTCACTGCAGACATTATGGGATCACACTGGGAACGTCCCAAAAGACAATCTCCCCTACTCTAGCCACCATGAAATGTAGGGTTTAAAAATACCCAGATTCCCAAGGTTACAGGAATTACCAAAGTCATTCCTTTGACTACATGGTGCATGAAGCTAATACATTTTCCATCTGAATGATAAGAAGAACAGGAGGGGGGAGGGGATAGCTCTCTGGTTGAGGAAGGAATCTTTTGTTTAGAAAGAAAGGCTCTGTACCCAAGGAAAGAGGAACTCTGAGTCTCAGCCCACTGCTCCTATGAACTCTGCCAGGATTTTCAATCTCCCTATCCACTGCCCTCATCAGCATTGTGGTGATGAGTTAGTGTAATAACCATGGTAAACACCCAGGGCATAATTAGTGCTCAAAAGTGGCAACTATTATTGCTACCTATTCCTTGCTTACAAGATGAGAGGATGGAGGAGGCAGAGGACTGAAAGGAAGAGGTTAACAGTTAAGATAATGAGAGAGAACCAAGGAAAAAATAATGCTGTAAAACCTCGGTTACTTGGAACCTATGAAGCAGAACCCTCCCCTCATTTGTTGGTTGGATGAATTCATATTCAACAGGCACATAATACATGGCCACGGTGCCACCCTGCTTGGGTAGAAAGAACAAGAGCCTGACAACTCTAACCTGCCTGCAGCTGGCCCTGTGGGTTACTTGGGCAGCAGCAGAGCCCAGCTCTGTTGCAGCAGCAAGGTGCGAAGACCCTGGAGACAGGGAGTCAGTGGAGTGGTTAATGGTACAGGCTTAGGTATAGAACAAGTCCTGGTTCTGAGCCAGTTCTGTCATGCCTAGCTTGTCACCTTTAGGATGGTTACCTAAGACTCTCTGAACCTCAGTTTCCTCTTCTGTAAAATAGGTATAATACTAATAGTATTACCCAGTAGATTTCCTGCATTAAAGGACTACTTACAAAATGTGGTTCCTTTGTGTGTGGCTGGCACAAACATTCATCGAATGTCTTGGGTTTTCATGTGCAGTTCTGAAATTGGGGTGAGAAAGGAAAGAAATTTTAAGAAATTTACTCACCTGTACCCAAACATTTTTCTCTACTGTTTGCCTGTAACTTGAAGATGTGAAGATGGATAAAATGGAGAAAGGCACAGGAACCAATGGGCCCTGAACCCAGCCCACTTAGCTTTGCTGTATTTTACTGAGTGTCACAGCCTTGGAGATTTGTGGTCAAGGGTTAAAGTAAGACATTTCGAGAGGAATCAATTTTGTACATGAATGTACACCAGTATGATTTAGTAATTTGTTCATTTTTAGGCTCAATCATATGTTTTATCTCAACAAAATGACCCTTGACCTCCAATGTCCTTTACTCTGTTGTTCACTCTCCCCATGCAAAAACAATGACTGAGTCTGTAAGGGGTTATGAAGGACACAGGAGCTCAAAAAGGCACTATCCTGGTTTAAGTGTGTGGCCATTTCCTTAAGAGGGTGTGTCTAATGGTTACCATTCATGGTAACCAGAAGTAAGTGTTCAAGAAGTCTTGCAGGCTGAAAGTCAGGAAGAAGCCAGCTCTTTTACCTCAGCCCTCTGGTCTCTCTCCTCATCCTAAATATATCACCTCTTTGTTCAATCCCTATTCAATAAAAAGCCTATGAGGAAGACATGTCTATCAGTGAGGGTACAGATTGTATCCTGAAGACCCAAATTGTTATCTGTTTAACTTTCTTAGGAATGGAGAGCTCTGCACAGTTCTAGGAAACACTTTTCTACATTCTCACTCTGGCTTTTGAGGCTTGTGAATTGAGGGGAGTTGCCTCTTCTATTGTGAATTAAGTCAATTGAGATCATGGATCTGAGGTCTTAAATTTCCAGTTAAGCACCCTGGAAATGGAAAGGCAGTTAGCCATATGTTGGGATCCTTCTATGTCCCAGCCATATTATTTTGTGCATAGGAGCTTAAAATGGGAAAATGAGCTTTTAAATATGACAATTTCCTGCTCTTTTGTTAATATGAAGAACTGTATTCTTCTATGCTGCTAACACTGCTAGGTAACACTGCAGAGGTTTGTGACCTTGTTCTCCTTTGGACCCTCAGATGAACTCTACAAACCTCTTTTCAGAATAATGTTTTTAAAAGCAAGTGAAAAAAATAAGGTTATAAATAAAATTAGACATTGCAAAATACAGTTACCAAAATGTATTAACAGGTTAAGTGTCAACCTATTACTGGGCTAGTCCCTACCATAATGTTCAAGTACATATGAGGTACAAGCTGGAAATCAATGGATGCTTTCTCTTGAATCATAGGAGTCATTAGACCTTGGTTCCAGGCTACTACATTCCATTTCTTCCCTTCAGTTAAAATTACAACTGGGCTGTAGCTCAGTAGTATAGCACTTGCCTAGTATGGGTTTGATCCTCAACACCATATTAAATAAATAAAATATATATTTTTAAAAAATTATAATTAGCTAAAAATATTGACTAAAAGTGAGGCCTAAACAAGATCCAAGTTTATTTTATATCACATTTTGAAAGTCTGGCTGGAAGCAGTCCAGGGCAGGTATAATGGCTCAACAGTCATTGCCAAGGTCTCCAATTCCTTTTATTCCCATTGTTCCACCATTCTTAGTACATTCTAACTAGTAGATCCACCTTCTGAGCAGTACAAAGTAGGAAAGATATACAAGGATTATCCTGTGCTTCTTTCAATAACTTCTTGCAAGTTTCATACAAATTAATTTAAATCTCATTTTCCAGAACTTCAACAGTTAAACATTCCTAGCTGCAAGGGAGTCTTAGAAATATATAAAAGTCTTCCATTCCAACCAGCTTGGAGAATATGAATCAGAGTAGAATGGATATTGGGAGATAAGTAGTTATCGTCACTGCACCATTTCATTCTTCCTCTGAAAAAAAAAATCTTTTAATAATGTTCCTAAATTTTATAATCTAATATTTAAGTGTGGCCCTTTTATATTCACTGATTTGGGTATGCAACTAACAGAAAGCAACTCTGGCAAGCTTAACCATAACAGGAATTACTGGAAAGCTATTACTGGGCACCTCACAGAATGGTTGAAAAGCTTAGAAAACAAGCTTAGAAAACAGCAGGAACCAAGGGAATCCTTCCTTAGATGGCTATCATGACACATCAGCAAACTCAAATTTCTATACCTAAACCCAAAGGAAACACTTGCAGTTTAAGAAAAAAATAGCCCAAATTATACAATTTTGGTTTTCAGTTCACCAAGAAGCTTTTATATTGGTTTGACTTTTCCTCATAAGTCACAAAGAGAGAGTTGTTTTCTTTGCCAGATGCAATCCTTAGGGATACCACCTGCTGTTAGTAAATTATAACTATCAAAGCATGACATTATACATGAGTTACCCCAGCACCCTCATCCAGATAAGTTGCTTAGCATACACAAATGTGTTTGAGAGGAGAATCAGCTCATATTTGAAGATGATTATAAGTATATAAAGACTAATGTTAGCCTTTATCAGCCAGTTTCAAAGAATGTAGAAACAAAGTCCTTAAGATCCCTAGTCAATGTGAATCCTCTGCAGCATCTCAAAATGGATCAGACTTTCCTGGTCCTCAGATCACAGTTGATTTAAGTGTTAAAAGAAAATGTGAATCCTAGCCTGACCAGCAGACTTAATCCCAAAAGAATCTTGGAGAACTTGTTCTCCAGTAGAGAATATTTATAGTGAAGAAAGCCAGGAAAGTTGGTGCCTATTCTAAGAGCTGTTGATTTGGGGATTCTTATCTTGAGAACAAATAATACATACATTTTATAGTATAAAATTAGATTAAAAATTAATGGCCATCCCAAATGCTGGTGAGGATACAGAGAAACTGTACCTTTCATGCATTGCTGGTGGGAATATAAAATAATACAGCCACTCTAGAAAATATGTTGATGGATTCTTTAAAAACTAAACCTACATCTAATTCAACCAGCAACTGCACTCCTGGCATTTCTGCCAGAGAAATGAAAACTATGTCCATACAGAACCTTGTACATGATTGTTTGTAACAAGTTTATCTGTAATAACCAAAAACACAACCAAAATGTCCTATAGTACAATAGAATGTTCCTCACCAAGGGGGGGAAAACTATTGATACAATAACTCATACAGACCTCAGGGGTATTTTGCAGAATAACAAATCTAATCTCAGAAGGCTTATTTATATAACATTCTAGAAACAACAAACATAGAGATGAGAAAAAATTAGGAACAATGGTGGTCAGGGGAGGGGAGTGGGTGTGAGTATACAGGGAGATCTGTGTTGGTGGCATAGTTCGGTGTCTTTTTTTTTAAGAGAGAGAGAGAATTTTTTAATATTTATTTTTCAGTTTTCGGTGGACACAACAACTTTATTTTTTATTTTTATGTGGTGCTGAGAATCGAACCCAGTGCCCCGCACATGCCAGTGCCCCGCTTGAGCCACATCCCCAGCCTTCAGTGTCTTGATTTTTAAGGTGGTACATGAATCCACAAATGTGAAAAAATGATGTAGGACTATATACACCCCTTGGTATCCATGGGTTACATACCTGTGGAGTCAACCAACCATAGATTAAAAATATTTGGAAAAAAAGATTATATTTATACTTGCATTTATATTTTATCAATATTCCCTAAGAAATATAGTATGATAACTACTTAGAAATAATTTACATTGTATTAGGTATTATAAATAATATGGAGATGATTTAAAGTACTTGGGAAGATTGTTTAGGTTATGTGCAAATATATAGCCTTTTATATAAGGGGCTTGAGCATCTGTAGATTTCAGTATCCAAGGAATTTCTTGGAATTAACACCCTGCAGATAACTGAGGGATGACTGTACATACACAGTATTAATGTCAATCTCTCCTACTTATGATATTATACTGTAATTATGTAAGATTAACCTTTGAGGTAAAGGGTACATGTAACCTCTATATCTTTGCAACTTTCTGTGAAACTTTAAGTTTTTCAAAATAAAAAGCAGAAAACAAATGAGTAATATCATTTTAAAGGACATTTTTACATATTTATTCTAATAATCTTGTGAGAAAAGGCAATAGAAATGTTGTGTTGTTACCCTTTTATTTTTAATGGAGAACCTGTTGCATAGAAAAGCTGTCATTTCCCAAAGTCCCACAGATAATGGAAGATTAGACATTAGACAGTTTTCTGATCCTCATTTCTTCACAGTGTGCTCCAGACATGACAAAACTAAGAAACTTCCCCAAAGAGTGACACAGAGGGTTATCTGGAACCACTTTGTTTCCATGGCATGCAGATGGCCACTGTCCCCTTATCTGTCATAACCCCATGCCAAGCCTTTTGAGATCTAAGCCTCCATTGTACACCTGAAGAAAAACCAATCACATATCAAATTCTTTGTTATAGTAAAAATTACCATCCTGAAGATTTTATAAGAGGGGATTTTACATCACACACATTATAGCCCATAACATAGTAAATCCTCACTTGGCCTTTGTGTTTCAAAAGCACCATGAGGACTTCTCCCTGACCTTCACATACAGCATGCCACTTCACTGGCTCCTCTCCTTTTAGGACCTCGCTCTCTTTATTATGAAGAGAAATCAAACTCTGGCAGCTTCTGGCTCTTAACTTACATGCCCCACCTGTATTAGTCTGCTCAAGCTCCCATTTAAAAACAACAACAACAAAAATACCAAAACAGACCCAGTGGCTTAAACAACACATCTTTTTTCTCATGGTTCTAGAGACTAAAAGGTGCTGCTTGAGAAGGTTTCTGGCAAGTGCTCTCTTCCTGATTTATAGACAGTGGCCCTCTTGCTGTGCCCTCCCATGGCAGACAGAGGGGGAGACCTGTCTCTTTCCTTCTCATCTTGTAAGGACACCGTTTTTTGTGGGATTAGGGCCCTACCCTTATGACCTCATTTAACCTTAATTACTTCCCCAAATCCTATCTACACATAGTCACATTAAAGATCAGGAATTCGATCTATGCATTTTGGAAGATGAAGTTCACTTTCTAACACCACACTTTGTGATATTAGCCAACAAAGAGCACTCCAGGTACCAAAAATCACTGCACTTATTAAAGATATTGAGGGTTGTTAGATTTTTTTTCTAGAGTTTTTATTGTTAGATATCTACTATAAACCTATCCTGATTTGTTTTGCTCTAAAATAAGGTTATCCTTATTTTTATAGACCCATGAGCACTCCCTAGCTCCTTTAACTGCAAATTTTTATATTTTGAAGTACACAAAATGCATGTGTGTGTCAGGGAGAAAGGTTCTTTGAAAAAAAATCTGTTTTGAAAATACCCTTGCTGACCTAATTAGATCCTTTTCCCAAGGCTTACCATTAACATCATTACCAAGTCTTGATTACTAACTACCAGCACTTTTAAATCAACTTTCACTTGGAGGGATACAAAAATAGTCATCACTTTCAAAAGTGACCCTTGTTTCAATGTCATTATCATTTCTTAAATGTCCATGAATAATACTGAACTGGCTTAAAGGTTAAGAGAGACACAGTTTTGTGGAAAGGTACAGAATTCTTTCTTCATGTCTTAGGGTACACATTGGAGAAACTAAATATCTTTTTTTCTTCCATATGCATAGTGGGGTGCCCAGAAGGCATACTCCCTTGTTTTGCCCAGCTTGTTAAGGTTAAAGGTTGTTGAGTTACTCATCTGCTTTTCATAATATTCTTTCATTTATAAAGTCTAAGCCAAACTTTGTTTTTTTACATAACCAACCAGCAAGGACATTGGTATTAAGTGGCCCAGCAACTCCTTATTTTCTTATGGGTTAGGTGATTGTATTGTCTGTCTGTCTGTCTGTCTCTCTCTCTCTCTGTCTCTCTCTCTCTCTGTGTGTGTGTGTGTGTATGTGTGTGTGTGTGTGTGAAAATCAAGCTTACCATTGCCCCATGATGCTTTTAGAGCACCTGGGAACAATCCAAGGAGATCCAGGGTATGGAAGCTTAGCAAATGTACCTTTCAGTATAACTGGACCATATGGAGGATACTTGTGTGACTAGTTCCCTGAGATGCATGATTAACTACCTAGAATAGAGCCTTACAAGAATAGATAGTTGAATAAGACAGATTTTGAAGTTGAAAGCATGATGGAAGAAGAATCAAATATGCAATGAAATAAGCATCCATCCTATAACGGGATGCTTGGAAGTGAAGTTTGGAAGTACCTGGTCTTTTATGTAACATTGGAGCACATTTCCACTTGAAGACAGATTGAACTGTATTGTCCCCTTATTCCTCATTCCATGCTCAACCCTGAAAAAGCTCTTTAGCTGTGCAGCCCATCATGTTATAGAGTGTATAAAACACACAGGAGGAGGTTGGGGCTTGGATAGGATATTTGCAAAGAGGTTGGAAAACAGTGAGCCTGAGAAGTGTATGGTGGGAAGGTGACAGAGGTCAGTCTTAAAGTCTGGGCCAGATATGGCAAAAGAAAAAGTGAGTCAGAGCAGAGTGAAGGTGGTTGCTATTGATCTCAATCAAACAATAAAATGTTTGTGTGATCTAGTAGTAGAAGAAGAAATGGGCTCATTAATATATTCCTTACCTTGTCTTCCCAATGATTAGTAGCACATCTTAACAAGATGACTAGCAAGGATTAGGAAATTAGTTGGGAGCCATGGAACTTCTGTATTTTCTCTGCCTAAATTATCTAGTGAAGAAGTGGATTCTAGAATTTTGGAATTGATCCTTCATTTAAATTACTTTATGAGGGTGTAATGTGGCACTTTTTGACTGTCAAAAATTGATCAGGTAACCCTTCTGTGCCTGCCTTGTACCAGAAGCCATGAGTGCTTCTAATGTAAGGTAGTAGTGGAAACATCTGGTCTGGGATCACAGCAATGAGTCAAATCCTTACTGTTCACCTTCCCTAATGCAGCCTATAGGTTTAAAGCACCTATTCCTTAAGTACTGTGATGGACTTGGGAAGTTAGCTGGGTCCACCTTAAATTCTTCTATGTCCTTTACCATACAAGTGTGTTTGTAGTTAGAGGAGAGTTCACATGGTTTGATGGGTTAGGTGAAGGTTGGGAGGAGGAGCAGGGTAGTAAGGGACATTGAGTTATGAGGAATCAGAGGAGCCCTGACTTTATTTGCCTTAACAGTTTAAGACCAAGATGGCCAACTAAAAGATTTTAGTGTTCAAGCCAGTGACGTAAATAAGTGAAGGTGGCACATAATGACACCTTACATGAGAATTACCACTGGTGCCTTGTGAAGATTTTCAGAACCCTCATCTCATGATGCAATAAAACTCATAACATGACAGTCTGTTCTGTGCAGAGCTGGCCAGGCAGAAGACCACAGCTGGAAATAAGTGGCAGGCAGGTCCTCTCAGGACCATTTTCCCTCTTGCTATGTAAGGTTTGTGCTCAAGGTTGTCTCAGAACAATGGTATATTTTCTATCTTGTCATAGAAAGACGGTGGGGGACCACAAGAGGAAAGAAAGAAAAAGAAAAAAAGGCTATGGAAGGAGTTGTTTCCCCCTTTCTGATTTAAAGGAGATACTGGTGGAAATACATAGGAGGAGCCATTAACCCAGAGCTTGCTGGAGCATCCTCCCACTCACTTCTTCTGCCTGACATACATCACTGCCTCATAGGATTTTCTTCATTCCATCAATAAAAAATAAATATTGTTTTCTTTAGAACTCTAAGCAATTTCTGGACTCTGAGGCAGAGATCCAGTCTTAGTCATCTTTATAACCTCCATGGCACAGAACTCAATGCCTCACCTGGGCTAGCCCACAGTGAGGGTTTTTGTTGAATTGAGTCACAGAGACCCATAATCAGCACCCTGCTCAGTGAATGCCCCTCTCAGTGATGTCAGAGCCCTCCACACATCCGGTCAGTCAGTTACTCTCAGTTCATTCATTTTATTAAATATGCGTGTACTGAAAAATTATTTTTTCCTTTGTGAATCAACATTTTTAGGAATGGGTTCCCACCCTGCTGGCAGTTGTGGCTGATGGAGTGCAAAGAAGGGCAGCTCATTCTATTCCATTGCATTTCACATCTCACGTAGCAAAGATCTCTGCAGGAGCTATTACGCAGACTAGTAGAGCCACAAGTAGCTCTCCTGCAGCCAGGGGTTTGTCATTGCTGAGCTGCTGCTAGAGTATTGTCTTTAAAAATGCTCTTCAAGCTTCTGGATTCTCTCTCTCTCTCTCTCTCTCTCTCTCTCTCTCTCTCTCCTCTTTTTTTTTTCCTAACCTGTGACTCATGTTTGGATTCTAAAGCATTGTGTCTACAGCCTTTGCAAGCTTCTCAAGGGACCCAGAACATTGGTCTATTTAAAGTGGCAGGCATTCATTAGGTCTTGCAATATCAGGGGGAATTTCCTTGCTTTTGAGACTAGATTAGATCCATTTGGGTGTTTATCAAGGAAAAGCCTCTCAGCATGGCTGTCCTTGGAATGGCACTGAGATGAGTAGCTGAAAAGTGACAGGGCAGAAGCAGGGGCTGAGGTAACCAGAGAGTAAGTCTGTGACTCACAGCAGAGAGGCTCTTTAAAACCAAAAAGCAGGAAGGAAGGGCTGCCTGATGTGTTCTAAGAGCACTTGGCAGGAACATGGAGAAGATGGAAAAATCCAGATGGACAGTTAAAGTAAGAAAATCATGAGTCTGTCCTCTAGAACCTCATGTTTTTAAGTTTGAGACTGAAGTCACTCTCTTAAGGGGAATGAGAAGAACTGAGAGGGGTCATAGTTGGGGAGAAACACCCCATACTTCTTAACAAAAGGATCTGTTATCAATTTTGTTTACTAATATTTACTGAGCATTTAATATGTACTATATACACTGTTCTAAAAAATGAAGGTATGTTAGTTCTTTAATTTTTGCAATGGTGTCATGAAATAGGTACCATTATATTTATTTTGCAGGAAGGAAAACAGAGACTGGGAGAAGGAGCCCAAGGTCACCCATCTAGTAAACTGCTGGAATCCAGAACCATACAGAATGTATGTCCCTAGACATCACATTCTTGGTGGCTTCATAGTTTACTTACCATTTATTGGGCCAATGCCCAAGAAGTCACTTGTACCCATTGCAGTTCCATGCCCAGCTTTCCATTAAAGACTGTAAGTTTAGGATAATGTCCTTTTCTTCTTGTCTCAGGATGGATCCTTCAAATGGCCTAGCCAGGACAGCAGGGAAATTTCTAGACCAGCATTCATATAAACTATGACTAAAAGTGGAAATCCTACTAACACCCACCCTCCCACCTCCACTCCTATGTCTGCCAGGCTGAGGACCCCCACCCTGGTAAGAGAAGGCAATATGGTCTTTCAGAGCTCTTTCTAACCCCCTCTAGCTTTGAAGTCCCATTTGTTATTTCAGAACCTAGGATCTCTCCTGGACAAATGGGGTTTGTCCAGCTTTTGAGTTACTTTCTTACTTCATGTTGGACAATTAGAAATGAGTAGTGAAGTAACAAGGACCAAAAGCTTCTCCCAGTCAGTCAGCCCAGACTCTTGGCCCTCTTATTTCCATTTGGACTTGAGATGCAAGTCTTTTAGTGGGATTAGTTACTAGAATTCATATCAACTGACTGTCACTCCTTTAAAACTCTTTACTACCTTAACAATGGCCTGCACTTAAGTTCCTTCTTTGTTAGTTCCAAGTCTCCAAGTTCCAAAGCTAATGAGTTATTCTTTTCCTCAATATAGAGAGGGCAAGATGGTGTCCAGCAGAGGTGAGAGAGAGCATGTATGTGGACAGTGTCCTTAAAGTCATGCTAAGAGAAAAGTACATGGAGGAGTATTCTATCATTCTGGAGAAAAATCCAATGATACTTGTCAAAATTTGTAAATATATAAATGCTGGAGACGGGAAGATGGCGGCGAGGGGAGTGCATTACCCCCGTGTGCTGCTTCACTGTGTGGGAGTATGACAAGTCAGGACGGCTAAAGGATATCTTGTTAGGAATTTCCAGCAATAGTGGGGTGCTCCGGAACCTGGAGGAAGGATTTCCATCGCATGAGGATCGGCTACGGGGACTCAAACGCGAGAGGTTTGTCGCACGGAGGGTAACACGGCTTA
Source organism: Marmota marmota marmota (assembly GCF_001458135.2). Lineage (NCBI taxonomy): Eukaryota > Metazoa > Chordata > Mammalia > Rodentia > Sciuridae > Marmota > Marmota marmota. The sequence continues at coordinate 645,291 of NW_025999925.1, read as the reverse complement.
TTCAGCAAATCGCCCCGCGGCTAGAGTCTGCAGCGCGCGCTGGGATAGAGACGCAGGGTTACAGCGCTGCAGTTTCTGCCAGCCGTGCAAGCACCGTACTCAGGGCTGAATTCTGGGTTCGAGACGGGGGAAAGGAAGCAGTCCATCTCGGTTCTCCACACCGGTCAGACCACAGAGGAGGCCAGCAGCCACCATGATGGTAAACTGACGTCACCTTCCCTGTTTTAGACTGACCGCAGCTCATTCAGCCATAGATCAGGTAATTTCAGGCTGCAATTCACCTGCGGCTTGCAGACAGATTGCTAGGGTTAAGCGCCTGGGTGCTTCTTAGAACCTGAGCTTATC
>NW_025999925.1:627029-642220 GCF_001458135.2 Marmota marmota marmota | reverse complement strand
AGGTGGGAGGGAAAGGGAGAGAGAAGGGAAATTGCATGGTAATAGAAGGAGACCCTCAGGGTTATACAGTGGAGGAGGTAGAGAGAGAGGAGGGGAGGGGAGGGGAGAGGTGGGGAGGGGGGAGGGTGGAGGATGGGAAAGGCAGCGGAGCACAACAGACACTAGGATGGCAATTTGTAAATCAATGGATGTGTAACTGATGTGATTCTGCAATCTGTGTATGGGGTGAAGGTGGGAGTTCATAACCCACTTGAATCAAAGTGTCAAATATGATATGTCAAGAAATTTGTAACGTTTTGAACAACCCACAATAAAAAATTAAAAAAAAAAAAATAAAAAAAAAAAATAAATGCTAACCACACATACTCCATCCCTGCAATATACCCAGAGGAATGTATGTGTATATCCATAAGAGGCCATGCATAAAAATGTTCACAGCAATGTTGTCTGTGAAAGGGGATAATTGGAGCCATCTATCTGTTCTTCACTAGGGGAATGGTTATGTCAAAGGTGCTAGAATTACCTGGCATCAATTAGAAACAATCATGGCAATATGATATGTCTAAAAAACAGCACTGAGTGAAAAGAATACGGAGTAGATCATGTTGCTATTATATAAATGAATGGCATTATATAAATGCCATTATATAAATGAGTATATCATGTTGCCATTATATATTATAAGGATTTATTCAAATTCAAACTGACAATGAGGATGCGTCAGCTATGGGGAGGGAATGAAAGGAAATGAGAGTGGGGAATGTTGATAAAAAGGTTAAGTAATGATGCACATTATTTGCACAATATCTAATAATATGGTAATAGAGGGTAATTAATTCAGCCCTCTGCATGTAAGGTATAAAAAGAAAATAAAACATCAAGGGTTTCATTGGAGTTCATTTTAATTATTAATTTACAATACATTGTCTGAGATAAGATATGTAAAGAATAAAGTAGCATAATGAGACTCAGACTAAGAATCAGAAGGCTTTTCTTACACCTTGGGAACCTTGGGTTCTCCAAACCTGGGTACCTGAGGTCTGCCGACTAGAAAATATTTTCCACCCCTTAACTCTAATAGAACATTCTGGTAAGTAATTTTTAAAGGCAGAGGAATGGATTAGGAGCACTCTGAATGAAATTTCTCTGCCTAATACGGGAATCTACAGAGTTAATTAGCACCTGTAAACAGTATCTATCATCATTTCCAAGGTTCCCAACACCCTCATCAGTTCAGCTGTTTCTTATCCAGCCCTCTAAGACATAGGTGTTATAGTCATCATTCTGTGAAATAGATCACTAAGTCTTATTTCTGCTGACAGAAATTTTGTAATTTTTGATAACTATGGGAAGAGATTGGTTGGCCAATTTGTTTGATTTAGTCATTCCATAGAGTAAACAACCTCTATATCAAAATATTATGTTGTGTGATGGGAGCATAGCTTCATGGTAAAGCTCACATGTACAAGACCCTGGATTCGATTCCCAGCACTAACAACAACAACATACACATACACATAATATTGTGCACCATAAATATTTAAGTATATAATATATGTATATACAATTATTTGTGAATTGGAAAAAAGGGTATTAATGTGCTAAGGCTGCTGCAGCTCAAAATTGATTTTATTTCTTCTGGTCTTGGGAGGTTTGCTACTGAAATATTTCTTATGTCACAGCAATTAAACTGTATTAATTCCCAAAGTAGAGGGATAAGCTTTTTTAGGCAGGCTTCTGTATGTATAATTATTTTAAACAAATGCTTTATTTCTTTAAAGTGTCATGAATTGTTACAAGCCAGGATGTATATGGGCATATCTGTTTGATTTATGACTGTAACATGTTATTCAATGAATACTTAAATTCTATAGGGACCAGTAATTTAGAAGCACCTATGATATGTCTCTAGGACTGCCTACCCTCAGCAATTTAATGTTTAGCCTTTTTACTTTTACTTTTTTTTCCTAACCTGTGACTCATGTTTGGATTCTAAAGCATTGTGTCTACAGCCTTTGCAAGCTTAATTAAACAAAATTAATTTTATGCAGCAAAAATTCACACCAGGCCCTACAGTCAGTATTACACCAGTCCCTGCATGTTTCTGAAGGAAATTATGATTCAAATTCAAAAAAAAAATTCCAAATAAAATGCCCATGTTTCAAACCCAGCACAATACATTCAAGGTTTGCCTGCAGCGTATGTACAAAATATCCACCAAATTCTCAGAAGGAAAGGGTTTTTTTGGCGCTTTTAACTCAATAAGAATCAAGTGCTTTGTGTCTCTGGTACTGTGATTTCCAAATTGAAGAGATTCAAAGAGGTGAGGTTTTATTCTGATCTATTGTTCTGCCTCCTCAATGGAGTAGAGATTCGAGCAGCAAATAACAACCTGATTTCAGGGTTCTGTTTCCATTGGTTGCCCACAGCATCACTGCCACCATCCTAAAAAAATAAGCATCCTGGCAGTCTGTAAGAGCATTATAAATCATAGTTTCATTTTGGGGAAAAGGTTATTGATTTGCTCATTTGTGTTCCCTTCTCCCTCTGGTGCACACTTTAGTGGAAAATTGAAGCTTCCTTTATGCAGTGTATTATAGCCAATCAAAAGGGTGGCCTGTGCTTACCTGGGTTATAATGAAAGGTGATATGGGTGAGTGATTTCACACTGCTCATCCTGCAGTGAGTGTAATCAAGAGATAAAAGCTGGAGCAGCTTCACCTGCTGACCAGACTTCATCAGAATTACTTCCTGTGTTTCCTAAGGCAAGGACGTTTGATCAGTTTAGAGGGAAGAACTAACATAGTTATAGACAATGTATTCATGTTTCATTTTGCATTTAAAGCCAACCAACACTCAAATTCTTGCTCCTAATTTCTAATTTGGCCTTTCAGGGTTATACCTAAGTGTGATTTGATCTAATTGATATATTTTTACAAAAGTATCTTAGAAAGAAGGAAAGAAAGAAGAGGATAAAAGATTTATCCAAGGAGAAAAGTGGTAAAAAAAAATTAAGATAATGAAGATGAGATATTTAATAATATCTTACAATATGCAGTCAAGTAATAAATGAATATACAAAGTAAAATGCAGAGGTGTTGGGCTGGGGTTATGGCTCACTGGTAAGAGCACTCATCTAGCATGTGTGAGGCCCTGGGTTCGATCCTCAGCACCACATAAAGATAAATAAAAAAAGGTAGGGTGTCCATCTTCAACTAAAAAGAATATATATTAAAAAGAATGCAGAGGTGTCACAAAATGTCTTGATAGGAAGATAACCAAAGCTTCATTAGATTTTCTTTCCTGTTATAAAATTTTCTAAGACATGATATGTGCTAGTTGGTAAAGCTTTCTGTATCACAGCACTGAGAGAAAACATTCTAAAATTGAGACTTTTGTAATATAATGTTAAATATATTAATAAAGAGCATTAGAATTGCAAAGAAAAATAATAAATATCAAATCTCTATGAAAATTTAAATGCAAATAGTATTATAATGTGAGCAATGGTTACAGTATGACTGAAACTCCAGACATAGAACCTTGTCCTTGAGATGTACCATGGATGCTTATATTGAAAACCTCAGGCTATCCATTTCACATGGTATTTTGCTTAGTGCAAATATTACTTAAGATCTAAAAAATCATAAAATTTTCATATCCAGAGGGAAATTTATAATTTTACAAATCCACTGTATTTTCTTTCAGTATATTTTATTATTGTGTCCTACAGCTGAGCACAATTCTTTTCATTTCTTGGCCAATTAAAATGGAGAAGACACAGCGGGTGATATGAGCTGTCTTCCCGCTCTAACAATCCTATGTGAAATTGAAGAATTTGTATATTTTAAGAAACCTAATGATCTTAATCTAGAAATTGCATGCTGCAGAGTTCAGTGGAGGGCCCCATGCTTTCTTACAAAATAACAAAGCCCTTGCCTCTGCTGAGTTATTTATTCTCCAGGATTAAAGGCAATGATTTTTTTTTTTTTTTTTTGGTAGCAGATGCTTTACACACCATTTTAGCAGCATGCCCAAAAACTTCCAATTCACTTCCTTAATTACCAAACAAAACTGGCTCCATGGTACAAGGGAAAGAACATAAAAGCTGTCTCAGAGCTTCAGAATACATTTTATCTATTTTTAGTTTATTTTTAAAATCACAGTAACAAATGTCAATGGTCCTAAAAGTCAAATATCACTCACAGATAATAATGAAAAAAATCAGTCCTCTGTCCTCTTTCCCCACCCTCAATTCCTTCTCAAAACTACTTTCAACTCTTAAAGTTTTCTCTGTGTTGTCTCATTTATCTGTATTTATATAGATATGTTTTCCCTTCCAAATGTCTATTACACATTATCTGTTGACAAGCACAGAAGTTGACAATTCATGCTTTTATACCCCCACCCCCAAATTCTCCTTAGCTTTATCCTCTCAATACAGTGACATCACAATGTGGAGTGAGGAATGTCAAATGTAATCAGAATTTATATTATTCTGACTCCTACTGAGCTAAATAGTATTTTGAATATGATTACTTTAAGATAATTTTTGCCTTTCTTGGAGTTAATAATTTTTTGTGTTTTCATTTGCCTAGTTTTCTATGTGTGTTTCACAAATTCTTCCCATATCTACAACTTCTCAATATAGTTTTTCAACATAAGTAAATGTATCAGGTGACCTAAGTGCGAATTCTGAGGCAAAATTATTTTCATGCCAAAGTTCAGAGCCATGCTATCTGTCCACAATTTTTATTTATTTATTTTTTTTAACCAAAGACATTTCTCCCAGAATTCTTGTCTTCTTAGTTTTGCTGTATACCTGCAAAGCTGGCACTTCCTCCACGGCTCTCCTGAGTTGATTCCCTGTTTTAGGGACCCCTGAGACCTTTTAACTTATGCCCTCCTTTTGGTGGAGGACAATCACCTGGTAATTTCTGTACAAAAGTTCAACAGAAGCTTGTTGCTTGCTTGATTGCTTGTTAGTTTGGGTACTTGAATAGCCAACGGTGTCTTCATCAAAATCAAATTGTATATTGGAATCGTATTGTGAATTTTGGGCTGAAAATAATTTTGCCTCAGAATGTCTGAAGGCATGGCTCCACTGTCATCTAGCAAACTTATCCTAACTTCTCCTGCAGTGTACACACCTGGGTGCTGCTGACTAGCGCCAAAGCCTCCTTACTCATCTCTCTGGTCCACTTTTGTTCACTGCAGTCTTTTCTCAACAAGTAACCAGAAGGATCTTTTAGAAATGCAGTCCCCTCTGTTTAAAATGCTCTTCCCTCAGACATCTCCAAGGTACTACCTTCTCATCTCATGAATGTGAGAATAATTTATGTAGTACACGTAGAAAACTAGGCAAATGAAAGCACAGTGTAAATTATTAATGCCAGGAAAGGCAAAAATTATATGAGGAAGTAATCATATGGTCTCTGCTCCTTCGAGAGAAAAGCAACTCCATTCCCAGCCCATGCCCTGTCCCCAGCACACTGATTTATAATGCACATTTATCATGGAGTCTACAGTTAGAATGAAATTCCACAAAAGCATGAACTTTGTCTCATTTAGCAGTGTGCCCCTGAACCTAAAATATGGTTTAGCATGGTAGGCTCCCCACAAAATATTTGTATAATCAATATCAATTGAAGTATTTGTAGATTGGAAACTTACTCACATATCAACAAATATTTATGGAACATGTGTCACTCACAAAACACAATGACAAAGCAAAAGATAAGTAAGAGCCAGTTCCTACTTTCAAAGAGTTACAATCTAGTCCAGCACTGTCCAACAGAAGTAGAAAGCGAGTCACAATATAATTTTAAAATTTCTAGTAACCACATTAAAAAATTAAAAAAAATGTACAACTAATTCTACTAATGTATTTTGTTTAAGCCACAAAATATGATCATCTTAACATATACTCAGTATATAAAATGATGTATTTGGGGCTGGGGTTGTGGCTCAGCGGTAGAGTGCTCACCTGGCATGTGCGAGGCCCTGAGTTCGATCCTCAGCACCACATATGAATAAAATAAAGGTATTGTGTCAAGTACAACTAAAAAATATTTTTTAAATATATTTATTTTAAAAAAATATTTTTTAAAAATATTATTTAAAAATATTTAAAAATATTTATTTTAAAATAAATAAATAAAATGATGTATTTGACATTCTTCTTTTGGTACGAAGTCTTCAGATTTGGAATGTAGCTTATATTACAGTTCATTTCAATTCAGATGCAAGTTTTCAATGGAATGAAATTGAAACTCTATATTTAGATTTCATAAAATCTAAAGTTGAAAATGCATTTTCATACCCAAGTTGTTTGAAACATTCTCAACAGTTTTAAGTAGCTGAATTGTATTAATTTGAAATTTTAAATTCATTAAAATAAAACTTCACTTCTTCGGTAAAATAATTTAGTTCCTTAGTCACACTAGCCACATTTCCAGGGCTCAGTAGCCACATGTAGCTAATGACTGCTCTTATTGGACAGCCCATGTCTAGCAGGACAGGTATGGCACTTGAACATGGTTAAATAAACATACTCATGAAGAGATAATATAAAAAACAGAGCCATTTGCACACATCCTCATCCCGGTAGGAACTGATTTCATTCCTTAGGACTTAACTTATACGTCAGCTTTCACAGACCTGGAGATTCCCGGCCTTGTGCCCCCAAATTGGGTTAGCTACCCACAATTATAATCTCCCAAGCACCCCGTACATCTTCCATCTTCAATTTGTCATGCTACATTCTAATGATTCTTTATATATCTGTATTTGGATTTTCCATTAGTTTATAAATACTAAGAAGTTTCCATTATTGATTTTCCAGTGCTAAGCTCTCAATAAATATTTGTGGAATAAATGAATAAATGAATGAATGAAACAACCAAACTTGGAGGAAAAGGAAGGAGGATTAAGTTGTAGAATGGAGAAGCCAGGGTATGGAGGGGAACCAGGATGGTGTAATAACAGAGGCTAGGAGAGAAGCTTGGTTTGTGCAAAAGTCACTGGGTCACATGCTCCTGAGAATCCAACAGGATGAAAGCTAAGAAAAAACTCTCAGATTAGTAACCAGGAAGCTACTTTTATGTGAGTCTACTGAAACACTCAGACAAACCTAAACTTAATGGTTTTCTTTTTCCCCATAAGCTCATGAATTCATTGGCATTGTGGTTAAAGAGTTTTAGGTGTATTAAATGTTTTGATTAGATGAGATTCTGAGGCCATAACTGGTTTTTAATGTTTGGTCAACTATGATTCTTCCAGTTACTGCAGTTCCCACTAATGACAGCTGTTAAGTCTGTATGCTAATTGAAATTGTGAGCTATTCATAGCTGGCTTGGGGCAGTATGTGATTTATGGCCATTTGATCTAAAGATATTTAAAGGGTGGAATTATTGGAACCAGAAAGACAGGTGTGATTAATCAAAGAAGACAATTTACTAAATGAACCACTAAAATACTGCAGTAAAAACTAAAACCAGGACTCTAGTTCTATCCATCGAGGCAAAAGATAGGGATGTGTGTGTGTGTGTGTATGTGTGTGTGTGTAAAAACAATTACACAGAGAACATAAAATATTTTTCCAGCATGAATAAATTGTGGTTGTGGGATTCTCATGGGTAAATATTTATCTTTAAACTTTGTTGATACTATACCCATTACCAACACAAAACATCTAGTTCCTAACTCCAGGTCTACATCATGAAGATGCCTGGGTTTGGAGAATAGCCAGGAAAACAAAGGCAATTCCTTTTATTTATGTTCTTAAGACCCCATGTGATTTTCCTGTGTATTCCTTCACTTCTGTAACAGTAGATACCTGTAGGCCTGCAGTTACCTTGCTACAATTATTGGTATTAAGCAACCAGGATACAGTCAAAATTTCCTAGTATTTTTCTGAATAGAAAAAAAAATAACTATTTGTAATATGTAAGTACTAGTTTTGAATAATTGTTAATTTGACATCTGAGTCAGGTAAATCAGGCTCTCCCTGTCCGATACAGTGTCTTTGTTGTTGTAAACCTCACTTTGAAAAGCACGTATGCATTTTTTCAGTAGTACAGAACATCAAAATAACTTCCCCGTTAAGTACTTTCAGGAGGAGAATCTGTTCAACTTGCTATTTGTGACCACATAAACAGGCATCTTCTGGGGGCATGTGCCATGAATTCTAAGCAGCAACACACACTCAGACCCCAAATGGGAGACTCTTCTTGGAGAATCAGAATAGAAGGAGGAGGAAGGGGGTACTTTGAATACCCACCAAAGCAAGATGTAGTGGAGCTGTCCCCCTTCCCATAGACACTTGTGTCCCCAGACTGACACTTCCCAACCCCAACACCGCTCCCACACACAACATGAGCATGTGTGTATGCTTGTATTTTTCATCCTATGTCAATTCCTACCTGGGCCAGCTCTATGGTTATAAAAAATTTGGGCCATGAATTGGTAAAAACCCACAGAAATAGGACACATGAATGAATGGCATGGAGGTTCAAAGGGAGCTAATAGTCATCCTTAACTTTTCCTTTGTATCTCTCTATTGAAAAAATGATTCCACGTGACATATTTTCTGTGATGTGCATTGATGATGTTTGCAGAATGAAAATTGAAGAAACAGAGATTAAAAATCAGAAATTCTGAGTTGTTTATCCCCAGTATGTCTCAGTTTTCCCCTGGGTAAGACCAAGGGCAACGGTGCTGATCCCCTTGAGGGATTAACTTATAATCAGAGCACCATTGGTGATCTGAGCTAAAAATAACAAGGAGAGAAAATACCTGAGCTAGAATGACTATAACTTAGGTTCTGCTCTGTGCAATGGATGCAATCCTAAAAAATGTTCAGGTGAGTATTTGTAATTTAATAATGTTTTCCCATGGACATATGTTGCAATTATTTGTATGCTTCCTGTCCACTCCTGATTAATCTATAATTGTTGCTTACTTAAAACCACCCCTTCCATTTCCAAGACTAGGGATACAAGTAGGTGCTGTGAAGTATGAACAAGAAATAGAAAAAAAAATTACATTCACAGAGTACAGTTCATTTTCTCCTGAGGTGATTTTTTTTTTTTTTATCTCTGTGCTCAATTCAGATGGTGAGTTATTACTGCAAGGGATGACTGTACCTTCTTAAAATTGTCACACACTGACAGAAAATGATGTAAAATTTGTCCAAGGGAAGGACATAACATCGGGAAACTGGGTTGATTCTATCAACTGAAAATCTAGGGCTGGGGAGGTGGCTCAAGCGGTAGCGCGCTCTCCTGGCATGCGTGAGACCCGGGTTCGATCCTCAGCACCACATACAAACAAAGATGTTGTGTCCGCCAAAAACTAAAAAACAAATAGAGGATAGGAAAGGCAGCAAAATACAACAGACACTAGTATGGCAATATGTAAATCAATGGATGTGTAACTGATGTGATTCTGCAATCTGTATATGGGGTAAAAATGGGAGTTCATAACCCACTTGAATCAAAGTGTGAAATATGATATATCAAGAACTATGTAATGTTTTGAACAACCAACAATAAAAATTTTAAAAAAGAAAAATAAATAAAAATAAATAAAAAAAGAAAAAGAAAATCTAAGTAGTCTGTATATTTGAATTTTGATTTTAAGCCAGAATTTTAAAAGTTGTGGGCCAAAAGTAATGTTTCTTTTTTTGTGTTAAAACTGAAAAGTTAAACTATTCAAAGTCTTCACAATGTCACTATCATTAGCTTTCAAGATTAAATTTGCAATTAAAAGACTATATGCATGAGGATAAAAGTAAGTAGATAATAAAGCATGAAATTCAAGACAGGTCTTAGTCAGTCGCTCCCACCTGGTGAGGTATTAGATGACTGTGATTATTAGGTATCTATAAAAAGAGAAGTGAGACCATACTGAAGGGAGAAAATTAATTGTCCCAAACCAGGAAAGTTCTTCTTAGTTCAGGGCTACTGATGGTCAAGTTACACACATGTCCTATTCACCTTTAAAATGCTGCAGAACTGGAAATATTCCTTTTTTTTCTAAAATTTTATTGGTGAATTGTAATTACACATAATAGCAGGCTTCATGGTGCCTGCACATAGCAGAACTTGGTCAACCTCATTCCACAGTTCTTTCCCTTTCTCTCCTCTCCTTCTTCTTCATAATCCCCATCCTCTGCTCTACTAGTTTCCCTTCTATTTTCATGAGATCCCCTTCTTTCTCTCTGTTCTCTCTAGCTTCCACATATGAGAGAAAACTTGATTTTATGAATCTGGCTTATTTCACTTAGAATGATGTTCTCCCAGCTGGAAATAACCTTAAAGGCAGAACTCATTGTTGTGTACTTTGGCTTCCATATTCTTTTGATCAAATTATCATTCACAACCATGTAAAGGAATGGCTTAACTGTCCCTAAGGTAGCTGTTGGTTTGCTAGGGCTGCCCTAACACATACCACAGACTGGGTGGCTTCAACAACAGAGTTTTATTTTCTCACAATTATGGAAGCTGGAAATCTTCCATAGGGGTTGGTGGGTTTGTTTTCTTCTGAGGCCTTTCTTCTTGGTTAGCAAGATGACTGCCCTCTCTTGTGTTCTCAGATGGCTGTTCCTCTCACTGTGTTTTCTGTGTCCTAATCTCCTCTTCTTACAAGGACACCAGTGCTTTTGGATGAGGACTCATCCTAAAGACCCCATTTTAACTTTACCCATGTAAAGGTCCTGTCTTTAAATACAGTTACAGGTACTAGAATGTACCCATATAGATTGGAAGGAGACACACCGCAGCCCATAACAGCAGCCATTGTTCCACTCTAGTATCTGTACGTAGTAGGTGCACAGTAAATAATCTGTTGAATTACTGAATGAAAAAGGATTAGTCAGAAGTTCCTATTCTTAGAGAAAAGTGCAGGTATTAAGAGGAGTGTAGCCATGCTATGGCTGGTTCGGGGCCACTCAGAGAAAATAGCTATCAATTTCTGGTTTTGTTTTACTGGGTATTGAACCCCGAGCCTCATGCAAGAATGCTACCATTGAGCTACATCCCAGCCCTTTTATTTTATTTTATTTTGAGACAAATTCTCCCTAAATTGCCCAAGCTGACCTGAATGTGATCCTTCTGCCTTGACCTCCCGTGTAGATGGGATTATAGTGTGTTTTTTTTAATAGTTATGTCATTACTAAATCTGGGAGAAAGGTAAAATTCTAGGTCAACTTTAAAGGGTTAGGAGAAGAGACTTAGTCTCTCTCTGAGGAACACATAGGAAAGTACACATGCAAGAGCACTGCAAGACTGTTTCTATTATATTATGATTCAAAGCAGATCGCAAGTAATTAATGGCTGCTCTGCATTTATAAAAATATTAGGTTGGATGCTCCTGTAGTAGATTCTGTTTACTCTGGAGACTGATGTTATTTTTAATGCATTCATAGACATGAGAAAGGTTTTAGGCCAGATGCAAAATGTTCACTAAGTTTTTTTTTTAAAGACCATTGAAATTAATTGGAAAAATGCATGATGCAATCCCAATACCCATTAAATATTTAACATTAGCTTTGTGAAATATTGTAACATTATAATTTAAAGTCAATTGGGGTAGCTTTAATAAGATTTGAGACCTTTGAATAATCATGTTAATGCTGACATCTGCTTGTATTTGGTTAGTAAGATGACTAATTTTATAATTACTAGCCTTAACAAAAATATACTAAAAACACGTCCATCCAGTTACAAAGGTGTCTATTTATACAGATTGCTTTTTGGTGTGGTAAGAGAGTACGAGCCTATCCCTGCTTGCTCTGCCTTAATGTATGTGCTGACAGGTAGGTGAGCTGCTGGTGCACACGGCTGTGTTTTTCTGCTGTGTCTGTAACAGCAATGAGCTGGGCCCAATCGAAGCTTCTGCAGAGCCATGGGGTATATAAATCTCCAGAGTCAGAGACAACTCAGTCAACAATATAGCAGCGCAATTTTGTACCACAGTCCTGGTAATGAGATTTTTCAATGGTATTGGTTTAATATTAACCCTCAGTGGGTTACTTTGACATTTGCTACACAATTGGAACATTTTATTCTGAATATTTGGTGTACAGAAAGATCTCTCAGCTTTCTTTCAAAGTCATTTCCTTCAAAACATAGAATTCAGGTGTGAAAATCCAATGGTTGATGATGACTTTAAATCTTTATTGTGTACCCACGCCTGTTTGAAGGAAAAAAAAATCAACAAATGCCCAATCTTTGCCTCACTACCACTAGTTATTAGTTTGACTGTTTTTTGTTTGTTTGTTTGTTTGTTTTTTACAAATTCTATGTTTCTTCAAACCTGGTCAAGAAAGTCCAAACACAACTATTAGATTAAATAAAATACCTATAAGTGCTATTAGTTAACTTAATTTTTATTTCTTACATATATTTTCAGCAAAAAGAAAATACTATTTTTTAAATACTATATTAAGGTCAACCTGTCAGAGATACACTGGCTGAAAGCTTGCCTCTCTTCTTTGTGTGTGATGTGGCTTCTTGTTGTTGCTGTCTTTTTCCCCTGGCTATGATAATTTATTTTGTACTAAACAAGCATCCAATGGAAACAGCATCCAAATCCCATTAGTATCCAGTATTTCTGAACCACCTCTTCTCACTTGTTTTCTAGAAGCACTAAATAGGTTATACTGGGAAAGAGGAGTTCTGCATCCATTTGGAAAAACAGCTACATTCTTCCTATCTGAGCCATTATGGAATGGAGTTCACCCCCATAATACTGAGGCCCTCCTATTCTGCCTTGTTACCCCCCTCCAATACAGGGTCTTGCTAACTTGCCTAGGCAGGTCTCCCCTCAAGCTTGTGATCTTGCCTTGGACACCGTACCAGATGCATTTGATTGATGTTGCCTGAGACAGGTCTGGCATGCTGTTAACTTCTGGGTCAGTGTTAGGAGCCTGGAGTGAAGGACAGAGGAGCAACATTGGCTGCACAGGAACAGCCCAGAAGCAGAAAACTATATCATTGAGAGCAAAATCCAGTTCTTTGTAGTCAGATAAGCACTGATCAATCTCCCTTGACATCTTAGTGGATGGTTTTCTTTCTTTTTGACTCTGTTTCTCTTTATAAAAGAGAAGACAAAAGGGTGTCTTACTTTTGCCCACAAGAAGGGCATCCTGTGTCTGATAAGAGCTCTTCAGTTACCTTCTGATAACTGCTGAGCGGACCCTGTGTCCTTCCCTGAGTGGACCCTGTCCCTCTGCAGTTACTTCCAGCAAATGCACCACCTGTGGACAGAGAGAAGGCACTTCCCATCTCTAGGGACATCTGGTGGCATGCTGATAGAGAATGAATTCACTCAAAGTGCTTTCTCTTGGGTTCTCATGCCCCACCCCCATTCTGGGAAACCCCACATATAAACAAAGCATCCTGAGCAGAAGGGTATCAAACTTTGGCAAGCAGCAGAGTCAGCTACAGGGCTCGTTAAACACAAGTTGCTGGGTCCCACTCCCTGAGTTTCTGATTCAGTAGGTCTGAATGAAACCAGAAGAATTTGAATCTCTAAGTTCCCAAGTGATGTTTGTGCTGCTGATAGAGGGTCTACACTTTGAGAAACACTGCTGTTTCATTTTTAGAAATGGACACATATCATTCATTATTTTATCACTAGAAGTTCAGGAAACCTGTGTTGTAAACTTATTAGTAAGGCTTCTTTATTCCAGTGACATGCATCATTGTGTTCTTCATATCTGATCTTAATTTTATTGTTAAACTAGGATCATTGGTATAAAAAATAGTCCTGAAAACAACGTATAACATTGACAGAATTTTAGTTTACAGAGCATTTTACTCCTATTTTCTCCTTTGAGCCTCCAGGTAGCCCCAAAGGTTATTGTTATTATTCCCACCTTACAGATGAGAAAACTGAGGTTTGAAAAGAATAAGTTCCTTACTTAAGGTCAGTGAGGTAGGAGAAGTAGAACTGTTAAGCAGACTAACTCGAGACTCTTGCTCTTCAACCTAACACATGCAAACTCACTGTCCAGGAGTTTATATGCAGTATAGCTTTAAGAGAGAAGCTCATGTCTATATGAACTCTTTCCTTAAACTGAACTAAGAACTCATCTTTGTTTTACTCCACAAATAAGATGCGTACCTCTCACTACCATCAGGCTAGTAACCTCTGGAGTCTGAACAGAGAGGCAATTCAAAATATTGGTGCAACGGGTAAAAGAGTGTGTGGCTCTAATAAGCAAGTAATAAATGTTTTTCCCTCAGGCAAAATTAACAAAATTAGAGGAGGTTCTTAATCAAGTAAGCTGGTACATCATTAACAGTTTCAATGATAGATCACAGCCACTAAACTCAGAGTCCACAGAACTGAGTGATGTAGCTAGAAGTAAAACTCCTTCTAGTCACTTTACTTACTATGTGAATAAGAACAATGATAAGCTCCAGCTCATTCTAACAATACGTAATATTCACTCACAGGTGCATCAAACAACTGGGAAAAAAAATCCTCCATGTCATGTTATAAAAAAATATATAGTCAAAAAAACCTTTATTTTTAGTTCAAATATATTCACAAACTATACAACATTTTGTTATATTGATCAATCACATAATAATAATTATAATAATATCTCAATTGACATAATTTTTATCACTTAGAAAACTCATGGTCACAGTACATGGCTTTACAGTTTAAATTCAGTTAGGTGTGTTTGATGCAGAGAGGGACAAAAGTTGATCAGTAAAATAATAATAGCATGATTCATACATAAAAATATACTACATTAGGTTAGAATTCTGTGGAGAAGGTGGAATGGAAATTCAAGTTCAAGGACAAAAGGAAATCATGTAAAAATTCCTCTGATCATTTTCAAGTGGTTGATGACAGGTTCAAAATTGTTGTGGTATTTATTTATTTATTTATTTATTTTGAGATATAATTAATTGTAACTTTATTTATTTGTTTATTTATTTTTAATTTTTTATTATTGGTTGTTCAAAACATTACAAATTTCTTGACATATCATATTCCACATTTTGATTCAAGTGGGTTATGAACTCCCACCTTCACCCCATACACAGATTGCAGAATCACATCAGTTACACATCCATTGATTTACATATTGCCATACTAGTGTCTGTTGTGCTCCGCTGCCTTTCCCATCCTCCACAATACCCCCTCCCCTCCCCTCCTCTCTCTCTACC
>NW_025999925.1:615939-623799 GCF_001458135.2 Marmota marmota marmota | reverse complement strand
TATCCTATGTGAATGGCAGCATTTCGTTCCCCTTGCCGGGCAACCAAAGCAACGGGTGAGTCCTGACCGGCCCTCAGCAGGACCCGGACCGAGAAGCAGTTTCCGCGGGCTCCTAGCCCTGGGCCAGGGCAGTTCCGGGAGCTGGAACTCGGCCGCTCCGTGCTCGGTGTATGCTCTGATAAGAGCAGGCTCCAAGAAGCAGCCTCCGCGGGCTCCCCAGCCCTGGGCCAGGGCAGTTCCAGGAGCCGGAACTCGGCCGCCCTGTGCTCGGTGCACGCTCCGATAAGAGCAGGCTCTAAGAAGCACCCAGGCACTGAGCCCAAGCAATCTGTCCGCAAGCCGCAGGCGAATGGCAGCCTGAAATTACCTGTTCTATGGCTGAATGAGCTGCAGTCAGTCGAAAACAGGGATGGTGACGTCAGCTCTCCAACATGGTGGCCGCTGGTCTCCTCTGTGGTCTGACCGGTGTGGAGAACCGAAATGGACCGCTTCCTTCCCCCGTCTTGAACCCAGAATTCAGCCCTGAGTACGGTGCTTGCACGGCTGGCAGAAACTGCAGCGCTGTATCCCTGTGTCGCTATCTCCTCGTTTCCCAGCGCACGCTGCAGACTCTAGCTGCGGGGCGATTTGCTGAATAAGCAGTATTACCCTCTGTGCGACAAATCTCTCGAGTTTGAGTCCCCGTAGCCAATCCTTGTGCGATGGAAATCCTTCCTCCAGGTTCCGGAGCACCCCACTATTTGTTGTGGTATTTAGATTCCACTGGGTCCATTTTAAAGAACAATGTTAGGATTTTGTTTAAGACTTAGAGTATGCCAGGAGTTTAATTAGCAATAGATAGATTCTGAGCTATGATAAAAATGTAAATGATAATTTAGGAGTGTGGGAAGGGAACAGTTTCTCAAAAAAGCCTTGGGATTTAATGAGCATAAAGTTTGGTTCCATCCTACTCCATCTAGAATCCCCTGACCCTGACTGTGCTACGGACAACCCAGAGTAGACATTTCTAGGACTGTTCTATTCTTTTCTCCCAACATATCTATCTACTCCTATGCCCCAGAAATCTTACTATTCCTACTATGAGGATTTCATTATGATAAAATGAATGATTCTTAATTATTGAATTGCACTACATTAAAATTTTTTCAGTTTTACCTGTAGGCATAATTTAATTTAGACCCTATTATCCCTATGTATATAAAAAAAAGGAAAGGAAAAAATCAGCTTTCTCCCTATCTTAAAAACTGCTGCATAATATTCTCATTGATCTTTAAAAATCTGAACTGCTTCCCTCATCAGTCTTGGCAGGAGGTAGAGAGGTAATGCATCTATAAATCTAGTCAGTCAGCATGGCAGAATAACAGCACTAATGTATCCCTCCTTCGTCTTCTGTGCCTTGAGAGCCGTGGCAGGAGCAGTGCTGGAAAGCCCTGCAGCAGCGAGACGTGATGTGGACAGGCAGTACTCAGTCCTTGCTGGTTAGCTTTATGATGGTGTAGCTATCTTGATCTTGCTCTTTCAGTTCTTATAAACTGCCTGATTTCTGTGGAAATTTCCAGGTCTGTAAGGCAATGTCTGATGCAGATATGCCCAAACACTCAATGTGAAACATGCAGATCGCACGTAACATAAACCAAGATGCAGATTTCAAAAATCTTAATGGGAAGCTGGAGATGTAGCTCAGTGGTAGAGCACCTGCCTAGCATGCAGGAGGCTCTGGGTTCAATTCCCAGACACACACATACACACACACACACATACACACAATTATTAATGAATTTCCCCAAGACTCTCACTAAATCTTCTCATGGCTTAATTAAATACTAGAATTATACAGAATCCAAAATCTTAATTATGTTTCTCTTTAGGTAATAAAACTTGAGGTGGTTTACCTTCTTATATTTAAATTTAATTTTGAGACAGGGTCTCATTATTTTGGCTAAGCTGGCACTGAATCCTGCCTCAGGGTTTATCTTCTTCTAAATTATTTTCTATTTTCTATATTTCTTGGACCTGTCACACATGCATGTACAACAACACTACTATTTGAGGGCAAAGAAAAATAATCAAAAGAATTCTAAACAGGTAACATGATTCAAGTCTACCCTTTCCTGGTACAAGAGTGACACAGGGTTGATTTTAATCTTTCTCTCAGTCCTCTCTCTCCCTCCCAACCCCAAAATGGATTTACTTTGTCTACACTTTTTCACACTCACTTTCAGGAAATTCTCTGTTAACTAAAGACTTTGTGGTTTTCCCCATTATACTATACTATACGGGGGGTGGGGATAATAATACCAATAATCACTCAATATGATTAAAAACCATCAAGTTATTGGCTAGCTCCACTAACTTTTTTTTAAAATTTTTATTTGTGCTAATTAGTTACATCTGACATTTTGACACATCATACATATGTGGAGTATTACTTCTCATTCTTTTGGTTGTACATGATGTAGAATTTACACCAGTCAGGTCACATGTGTTCATAAGTATGTCCCATTCATTCTACTATCCTATCTCCCACACTCCCTCCCCTCCCTTCACTCCCCTCTGCCTAATCCAAAGTACCTCCATTCTTACCAAGCCCTCCTTATGGTGAAGTAGCATCCTTATATCAGAGAAAACATTTGGCCTCTGGTCTTTTGAGGTTGGCTTATTTCTCTTAGCATGATATTTTCCAGCTCCATCCATTTACCAGCAAATGCCATAATTTCATTCTTTAAGACTGAGTAATATTCCGTTGTGTATATATTCCACATTTTCTTTATCCATTCATCTGTTGAAAGAGCATCTAGGTTAGTTTCACTAATTCTTAATAAGTCAAACAGCCAGAGGTTGTTTTTTTTTTTTTTTTTCAGACATAGGAAGCTTTTTTTCTGCCAGGAATTATCAAAACCATAGAGCTTTACCTCCTAAAACTGGTTCCTAGCACAGTCTTTGTTTAGCCTGTTTTCTCAGTCAGAGACTCATGATGTACTCTGTTGAACTCTGATTATACTGATATCACTGATTTGGATGAAGAACTGGTAAGTCTTGATACATCTTCCCATGTTCTCCAGTTCTCCACCCCGGTGAGCCCTGTCCTCCTCTGCCCTAGCGTGTCTACTCCTGTCCCCTCCCTTCCCCTAGCACTACAGTCCTTCTTCTCACTAGTCTTCCTAGAAGGATTCCCATGGAAGTTCTGGATTCCTGGTCCCTCAAACTCTGATATATGGGAGGAGTGCAGAGAATGTTCAAAGTGGTTTTGTGGGATGATGGACAAAGATTCCCACTTTAAAAAGTTCTGATCTGCAGCCCTTACTCTGAGAGCACATGCTTGATGCTTGGGTTCTTAAGATCAAGGATCCCCAAGGCTGTTTTGTGCTTGAGCTGCCTCTGGCTGGGTCCCTGGCCTCAGAGCTAGAGGGCAGGACCTGTTCTTCCCAGGCTTTGTATCTGTCCCCAGGAAGGGAAACTTAGCAGCTGGAATTGGAGTGCAGCAAATAATTTGGCACATACACACAGTCGATGAGAATCAAAGAGGAAAGGAAAAAAATCACAAGAGCTGCATGTTCCCCTGATTTTTTGTCTTTAGATAGGCCCAGAGTCTGACCTGCTTTCAACTTCCCCTTAGACTTGCAAGTAAAAGGAAAGAGCTTTTTAAAATGCACCCTCAGTACTATGTAACTTGTGAGCGCAGGGTGCCCTCAAGTGTTGGTTAGGGTTCATCGCAGTTCACTATTCTTTAAAATACCCTAGAAGGAGTGTAAAGGATACATTTTAGCTTTGTGGTTCATGTCCATCCATCTTAATTTCTCACCAGAGGCTTTCCCTACCTTTGTTACTTTTGAAGACTCAGGCCACCCTAGTGCTCCTGAGGTATTTTTAAAACAAATTTGGGTTTGCCTTTTTGCATATTGTACTCTGAGATAAAGTCGTTTGTAGTAAATTCATTTTCTCCATGAATCTTATTTGCTCCCAAGTCTTTCAAAATCTGTCTCCCCTTTTACAATGTCATTATACTTCTCTTTTAGACAACTTCCTAAAATTAACAATCACCGGCTAGTTCACATCTCCACTTTGCTTTTGCAAGACCAAAAAATTTACGAAACAGGCTTGATAAACAAGTTCCTCCTCATATAGGATCAAGTCTCTACAATAGTATTTGAACTTTTACTTACCTGCCTTCCACTGAAGGAAAATGATCTCTAGCCATCAGAAAACCTTTCCTTTTCCTTTCTTAAAAAAAAAAAATCTACTTCTATATCCAAGCATTCCTCTTTTGTTTGTTTAGGCATGTTATCAAACGCCAGATATTTGTGATTTTGGGAAACCTACACAGATATTCAAGTGTGTCCCAAACTTTGGGAGCCAGTTAAGCAAAGAAATTTCTTACTGTTCCTGCTTATTTATTAATCTTACTAACCTATAGCCGTATTTATTAATCTTCACAGTCATTACTGCCATTGGAGCTAAAAATTCTCTATAATCCATGTGTATGTGTGTGTATATATAATATATATGGCATGTATGTGTAGTGTTGTGGTATGTATGTTTACTGTGTGTATAATGTCAGTGTGTGGTATGTGTAGTATGTGTACTGTGTGTAGTGTGTATATGGTGTTATGTGATGTGTATATGTATAGTATATATATAACATGTGTGTGCTTTGTGTAATGTGTGGTGTGTATGTGTGTTGTATGTAGGAGTTTGGTTGTGAAGGGTTTGGTTGGAGGTGAAGCACCTATGTATTCACAAAGGCCACTCAGGTCAAAACCAGTAAGAACCGGCTTGAACTGGTAAGAATAACTCTGCTCTTGCCCCATTGTAGACTGTGTTTTGGTTAACCGGGATGCCCTCTGTATCTGATTCTGCTGGAGGACTGCTCAAGACAATTCTAGGCAGTGAAGTGGTCAGGGAGGCAGCAGCCTCAAGAAGTCTCCCTTTGGCAAGGAGAAATGGCCACACATTTGCTTCTGGGTAGGAACTTCATCTTCAGGAGATGTCTTGGTCCTACAGAGAGCTTGGTGATGGCTAGAGAGGTGTGAAAGGAGCTTGACCTTTGGTCACATTGGCTATAAATAGCAAAAAGAGTGTTGACTGTTCAGAAGTAAATGAAACCTTATAATCAATTGAAATAGGGCCAGATCAAAACCAATATGATTTTGAATAATTCCAAGTCAGATTAGTATTTGTATTGAATCCTGTGCCTAGAGCATGATATAGTTGTAGGAATACAGTCTTGCTGCTGCTGTTTCACTTAAATATTTTTTTTAATGCAGGGATTTTAGTGTACAATTCATGGATTTTGACAATTGTGTATATCATGTAACCATCACGCAAATCAAGATATAGAACATTCTCATCTCCCCCAAAAGTCCCCTCACATCCATTTTCAATCTCTTCCCACCCTGAACGCAACAACTGCTTTGATTTCTATCACCAAAGATTAGTTCTTCCTGTTTAGAAATTTTATTTAAATGAAGTATGGAATCTTCTGGCTTCTTTCACTTGGAATGTTTTAAAAAATTCATCTGTGTTGTGTGTATCAGTAGTTCTTTCCTTTTTATCACTAAATAGCATCCTATAGCATCCCATTATATATATATACCACAATTTATTCCCCCATTACCCCATAGGTGGACATTTTGGTTGTTTCCAGAGTTTATTTGTTGGTTTGGTGTGTGTGTGTGTGTGTGTGTGTGTGTGTTTGTGTGGCGTTGATTTTTTTTTAAAGATTGCTTTTAGAACATTCTTACACAAGTGTTTTTAGAGCAGCCTTACCTCTGCCTATGCTTTAATTTCTCTTGAGTAAACACCTAGGATGGGGATTGCTGAGTCACAGAGTAGAAGTGTGTACATAAAAGCCTCCAGTTCTCCAAAGTCATGCTGTTTGCCCTCCCACCCATCATGCACAAGAGTTACGCTTGCTCCCTGCCCTATTTAAGGCTAGGTAGGCATGGAATGGCATTTCATTGAGGCTTTAATTTGTATTTCTTTCAGGACAGAGGATATTAAATGCTGGCAATTTGTTGAGAGCTGCCATGGATGCAGACGCCTTCAAGTCCCAATGCCCGGGTCACTGACCAATTATTGCCTTCAGTCTGGCATGATAGTACCAGGTCTAGCGGTAACTTGGGCATTAACTCAACTCAGATAGCAAGGCGTGGCTCTAGGTGTAGGCGTCACCCATGGGAATTGAGCTACACTCACCTATTCTTTTGTAATCCTACCCTTTGCCCTGTTTGGGATAGAATGTTCCATGGAAACTCCCTTTGTGTGCCCCCTTCTCTTGCTCAGCCTTTGATCCTCATTCAGCCCATGAGATAAGCACGGCCTTCCTAGATGTCAGTCAACCTGCTGACAGCAGACATCAAGAAGCTAGTCTCAACCCCCTGAAACCTGACCTCTTACCTCATTTGAATGGCTTCTCCCCAATAAAAGGGTTCAGCATGTTCTCCTTGCTCTCTCTCTCTCTTTCCACGGACCCCTAAGGTCAGAGGAGCTGTCACAAAAGACAAGTTACATATCTCTAAAAGTGACATTTGCTGTGGGTCCTAAAGGATTCATGGGAAACTTCTAGGCAGAGAATTGGGGTGAAAAAGGGACATTCCAGACAGAGGAAAGAGCCTGAGTCTAGACAAAGAAAGGCAGGTGCAGAGGGAGTAGGGTTGGAAGCTGTTTCCTCTGCCTAAGTTCCCCCCCACCCTGGGTGCCCTGGACCACAGTCCAGCCCTTTTAATGAGACAATTCTAGTATGAAGCCGGGTTATGCCTTTTCAACAAAGTCCCCTTGTGATTCGGTTGTTCACACAGTGCAAGGGGAGGATCCCTGAGCTGGAATGACAGTGAATGTGAGGGTCAAGAAACAGGCTTGCCCATGGTTGCCAAGCACCTTGTACTCTAGGCAGCTGTATATAGAAGGCAGCCAGAAGGGGAATACTGCTGGGCAGAATCTGGAAAAGATGGGAGCAGGGAGGGCAGCAAATTTCATTGTTGAGGTGGTTTTATTGGCCACCTCTCCTGGAGACTGTGGATAATCAACTAGCAGGGGGTGGGGAGGAGATTCTCAGGCAGGAAGATGTGAGTTGTAGACCATGGACGGATGCTGAGAGGAGGCGGTGAACTTGAAGAGATCGAGGAATTATAGGGCATGAGGACAGATGGGAGCCCAGAGTGGACTCCAGGAGGCAGGAGCCAAGAGAGACATAAAAGAACAACTGTTTCCCACAGTTCCCATTACAGGTCCCCAGGAAGCCAGGGCAGGCCCCTCCCGCTGCCTGCCCACTGCTTGATCTGAGAAAACGTGTAGGACTTGTGGTTGATGCCAGATGCTTCTACTAAGGACAGGATCTCTCCATTCCTGTGGAGCACTGGGAAATTTTAAGGACAAACCTCCCAGTTTGTATGAAATGAGAATACAAATGTTTCAGGAAATACATGGTTATTTCCTTGGTGGTTATGTGTGTGGTGGTGACCATTTATAAGCTGCAGATCTTATCAGAAATCCTTTGATGGAGGGTGTTACTGTCTACCAAACCCTACAGGGAGAAAACACTTCTTTGCTGTTTTTGTTGTACGCCTCCATTATTTGTTCTTTGAGGGGCATTTAAAAGTGTATAGAAGGAAAAATGGCAGCCCCTGTAGATTAATTTTATAGTGAAAATAAGTAAATGCAAAACAATCAAAAAAGCTTATGATTCAATAGCAAAAACTGACATAAAAACATCCACGCAAGAATGAAATGTAGGGCTGGGGCTGGGGCTCAGTGACAGAGCACTTGCCTTGTATGTGTGAGGTCCTGGGTTCGATTCTCAGCACCATGTGTAAATAAATGAATAAAATTAAGGTCCATTGACAACTAAAATATATATATATA
>NW_025999925.1:593756-615928 GCF_001458135.2 Marmota marmota marmota | reverse complement strand
TTTTTTTTTTTTTTTTAAAGAATGAAATGTAAGTTCTGCTAAAGATCTGTCTGCACCTTTGTTTGAAAACCAACTATTCCAAGTAACAATATATGTTGGTGAGGATGTGCAGAAAAGGGTACACTTCCACATTCTTGTGGGAATGCAAAATTGGTGCAACCACTCTGGAAAGCAGAATAAAAATTCCTCAAAAAAACTAGGAATGGAATCACCATTTGACCCAATTATCTCATTCCTCAGCATATATCCAAAAGATTTAAAATCACCATACTACAGTGACCCAGTCACATCAATGTGTATAGTAACACAATTCATAATAGCTAAGCTATGGCACCAACCTAGGTGCCCTTCAGCTAGTGAATGGATAAAGAATATATGGTATATATATATATATACACAATGGAGTATTACTCAGCCATAAAGAAGAATGACTTTATGACATTGGCTGGATAGATCTAGAGACTCACACACTAAGTGAAATAAGCCAGCACCAAAAACTCAAAAGTCAAATGTTTTCTCTGATAAGTGGAAACTAAGCTACAATAAGCAGGAGAGCATGGGTTGGTGGGGGGGTGGAAGTTTAGTGGATTTGACAAAGGGATGTGAAGGGAGGATAGGAAAAGGAAAGACAGTGGAATGAATCTGACCTAACTTTCTGTGTACATATATGAATACACCACAGTAAATCTCACCATTGTGTACATCCACAGGAAATTAATTTTAGAAAGTAACTATGGATAAATGGCAAAAAAGATCAACAGAGGAAAGGGAAGGGGAAGGAGTGGTACTGGAGTCCTGATTAGAAGAAGATATATTCCATGCTCATATAATTATATCAAAATGGATTCTATTGCCATGAATAACTAAAAAATAAATAAAATTTTAAAAGAAGAAGAAAACAAAGTATTCAAATAGAGCCTTATCACTATTAACTTGGAGTAGAGTACCTCACCTGTGACCTGGATGGGCACAGTGACTAGTTCACATTTCTCAACCTGGGTACTACTGACGCTAGGGACTGGATAATTCTTGTGGGGAAGGTTGTCCTGTGCATTGTAAGATATTTCATATAATCCCTGGCCTCTACCCACGAGATGCCAGTAGTAATCCTTCTTCCCCAAGGTCAGCAATCAAAAATATCTCCAGACATTTCCAGATGTCTCCTGGAATACATTTACCAAATTTAACAAATAAAAATATAAGATACCTCATTAAATTTGAATTTCAGACAAATAAGAAATATGTTTTTAGTATAATTGTATTCCAAGTATTTCATGAAATATATTTTTCTAAAAATTAGATTAAATTCAACCTACAGCCTGGATTTTATCTGACCATCTTACCAGGGTGGACAGCAAAATCACAGATGTGTTCAACAAGATAATGTGTGTAAGGTGCCTGGCACATAGTAGATGTACTATAAAAATTCTGGGAATCCACTGTATGCCTTGACTCTGCTTCATCTGTGTCCCTCCTAGAGGCTACAGTGGATACTCAAGGCTTCCTGTCCTCAACCAAAACTATAATCAGAGTGGGCACGCTGGCCTGAGGAGAAAGTGAACCCACAAGGGTCTCTACAAGAGCTGGAAACCAGCCTTTGAACCAAAGCTGATTTTACGGCCACCCCTGCCAGAGCTTCATTCTGTCTGCACTCCAGTGCTTTGTCACTTTGGGCTCCCTGAGTTATTAGATCATTTCTCATCAGTAGCAGCCAGGGAAGGTGATATTGAATGAAAAACGGCTACATTAGTCCCAGACTGAGTCACTCTGGGTTTGATTTTTCTGGCGCCATGGCCCTAGAAGACCATTCCCCAGGATGCACCAGGACCAATCATTTCCACTGTCGGTCGCAGCCAGGAACTTATTTCAAGACCAAGATTAATGGCTCAAGTAGTCAGCCTTTCCAGAGGGCAGAGACAAAATTTAACTCTGGGTAGAGATCTCATGCTGAAACAAAGGGGAAGGGATGGGGGCTGAGGAGAAATACCATTTGAATGTCAGCTGCAGGGGCATAAATCAGGGATGGGCAAAAGGGAATCACATATCTGCCAACGATGTAATTGACTTCGGTTACTGAGGTTTCTCTTCAGACAATCTGAACAAAATATGCTTTGAAGATGCATTGCAAAAAGTGTCCCCTTGGAGATAGATATTTTTTCCAAAAGGAAGTCTAATTTGTGTTTGGGAAAGTATTAAGTTTGGCCACAAGAAAATACATTCATTGCTCTAAGGGGAAGCCTTTTCCTGCCTGTCTGTGCAATATAAACATTAAAAACTGGTCACCACTCAGGTGAGGAGAAGCAATAGCAAAGGAAAAAAATGCTACCAGCCTCTGGCCACTGGCAAAACCTGAGAGCAAGCTGTACATTTTCATTGTTTATTTTAGGTATGAGCCCTTTATTGATCATCTTCAACTTCTAAAAAGCTGCAAGTTCATGGAAAAGTGTTTGAAACAAGGTAGTAACAAATGGCACTACTACATAAAAAAAATGTGGGGACACATTCAGCTGGGATGTGTATTTGTGTTGGGCACAAATGAAGCATTTTATGGTTTTATTGTGTTACTCGACAGAAAGTTTCTTTTTTTTTAATCTCTACGATTTTTAAAAGTTCAAGTTATCCCAGTTTGTGTCTTCAATGATATTTCAAATAGTCCCAGTTTTCTATATTTCTATTTCTTCTCCTTCTCATCCTCCTTCCCTTTCTCCTCCTCCTCTCCTTCTCATTCTACTAGAGATTGAATCCAGAGCACCTTACCACTGATCTACATCCCTCCCCCTTTTATATTTTCTTTGGAGACAGAGTCTTGCTAAATTAATGAGGCTGGCCTTGAATTTATGATCCTTCTGCCTCAGCCTCCTGGGTTGCTAGGATTATAGGCATGTGACACCACACCCAGCTCAATATTGCTTCTTCCTCCCTCCCACTGGACTCAACATTTCCTTTACACGATAATGAACTCTACCAACCCTTAGGACATGAGGAAGTATGCTGGCAAAGAAGTGTAGATGTGGCTCAATTTCATAATAGGTATGCTGTTCCATTTCTAGTAATAAGATGGGCCATGTTGTGGGAACCAGTCTCCTCACAGAAAACAAACTAAAAGGAATTTAAAGTAACAAACGGGGGAAAAAATTAGTAAGGATATAGATTTGAACAACATGATTGACAAGCTTGATATGTCAAATTTGTACCCTGCACCCAATAACTGCAGAGTATACATTCTTTTTGATCACTCACATAATATTTACAAGTGGGCCACAAACTATTCTGTGAAGCAAGTTCCAACATATTCCAAAAACCAAGCAAGCATGTGCTCTTATCACAATGAAACAGCTTTAAAAAAAATCTGTATTTTTGAAAAGTCACTTTTAAAGACAATCTCTCTGGTTTTAAAGGTATCTGAGAGTGCATTCTTCATTGATTAAAGAAGCATTATTTGAGTGACTACTTTTTGCCAAGTATTGTACCAAATATGAATAGGACATGGCCCCTCCTCTCAAGGAACCAACTGCTGATAAATACTCAGTCTCTCTCTCATGAGGCTTTTTTCTACACCAGGCATCCTGGTAAGGGCTGTGGAAACTCAAAGGACACCATAATAGCACCGTCAGGGAAGGGAACCTTTTTAGTCTGGAAGAATGTACAGAGAGCATTCTTCTTTACCTGACCAATAGAGGGCTGAAGCTTAGGAGTTCTTCAAGTTGACCTTGATAGAGGTGGGGATTGGCAAAGGTGCAGTTGACCTTGGTAGAGGTAGGGATTGGCAAAGGTGCAGGCATATTACACATGAAGTAACCTTAACGATGAGCTCTGCTAGCCACTAGGACATCAGAAAGTATGTCGGCAAAGAAATACAGCAGCCAGTGCAGTGGTGCACGCCTGTAATCCCAGTGACTCGGGAGGCTGGGCAGGAGGATCAAAAGTTCAAATCTAGCCTCAGTAAGGTGAGGCCTTGAGCAACTCAGTGAGACCCTGTCTCTAATAAAATATAAAGAAGGGCTGGAGATGCGGCTCTGTGGTTAAATGCCCCTGGGTTCAATTCCCTGGTACAAAAAAAAAAAAGAAAGAAAGAAAGAAAGAAGGCAAAGGGTAGAAGAAGGGGCTTGTGAGAGAGAGGCAGGAGCCAGGTCTTGGAGAACCTTATGGTTCACATGAAAGAATCTGAACTCCATCCTCAATCTGGACTCCATCCAGGAGAAATCACTGAAAGGTTTTAAGCTAGTGAATGAATGAACTTGGAGGTACTTGGAAAATAGAATACACCCACTAGAAGCTAGGAGTTCTATTAAACAGAAGAAGTATTAAAATTATTTAATAAAAGGGAATTGGCTAGTCATAAAAAGAAAAGCCAAAGTACTAGACCCCTGAGGCTCTTTTCGGGCCAGGTGTTCTTTCTTTGGTTATTGATCATGGAATAATCCAGAGCTCAAGGCTCAGAGTAATAACCACAACAGGACTTTAACATTTCAGCAGTGGTCACAGCTATATAGAGCTATGCAAGCTGTGTATCAGTCTATTAAGGTGGCTCAGGCAAGGTATGACAAGGGTCTCAACCATGGGGATAGAGGGAAAGGATCAGGTTTGAGAGAAATCAGAAAATATAATTGCATATCAATGACTAGGCATCAGGAAGAAGATTAGAGGCTACCCCTCACATTTCTGGCCTGCAAGGACTTAGAGAGAATCACTACATGAACTGGGATGGTTTGGGAAGCATTTATTGGTAACATGCCTTAGGAACTTGAGATGATCTGAAAGGTGTCTTGTTGGTGAGGTAAATTGGATACAAGTAGCTTGACCTGGCTATGGAGGTGAAAGGACCAGTCCCCTCCAGAGCCATATGTCCTATCTACTGCACTGGGAGGGAGGATGTTCCCTTGCCTGAGGCACTACAATCAGAAATTATAACTCCTGAATTACTGTGGTTACACACCTTTCCCACAGGTTAAAGTGGAATTTCTTTGACATAAATGACAAAACTCTAAGGGTCATTTAGAGTCTGAGTCATGAGCTAAGCAGCTGTTTCACTTGTCAGATGTTAAATGATTTGTTCTGGATCAGAGGCTACAAGGCAAGAAATGGGGCTAGGAAAAAAAAAAAAAAGAGAGCAGGTCAGAGGGCAGTGGTTAACAGAGGTTTATGAGCGTGATCTTTGGGCACCAGAAACAAATAGCATTGGGACTGACTTCTTATCCCAACATTAGAAATGTTAGAGCCCCCTCTTTGTCTTACTCCTCTCCCCAGCAGGAATATCTGTAACTAAGAATGAATTTCTCTAGAATGTTTCTACTGGATCACAAAGTTCTCTGGGAATAGACAGGGAGCTTTTGTTGACATTGAGCAAAACCTTGTAGAAGCCATGTGCAAAAAGCAGAAAGAAACTGATCTGGAAGAGAATGGAATCCATGAAGGGGTGTGTGTGTATGTGTGTGTGTGTGTTAAGATTATTTTAAAGATAGCTACTTTGAAAGGCGATTGACTAAGTTGCTAATATATGCAATAAGCACCATTATCTTGCTGCAAATCCTCTACCAACTTTTAGACACTTATGTCAGAACTAACTGCAGTTTACAAGGTGTTTTGGTTTTTATTTTGAAAATATTCAATTTTTTTGCCATATATCCATATGTGTAAAAGACTTTTTTGGGGGTGGGGATACTGGGGATTGAACTCAGGGGCCCTTGACCAGTAAGCCACATTCCCAGTCCTATTTTAAATTTTATTTAGAGACAGGGTCTCACACAGTTGCTTAGTGCCTCACTTTTTCTGAGGCTGGCTTTGAACAATACTCCTGCCTCGGCCTCCCAAACTGCTGGGATTACAGGCATGCACCACTGTGTCCAGCTTTAAAAAAGACTTTCTTATGCCCTCACCTGGTCAAAACAAAGGACTTTTTTTTTTTTTTTTTTTTTTTTTCTGTACTGAGGATTAAACTCAGGCTCTTGTGCATGCTAGGCAAACACTCTATCACTGAGAGACATCCACAGCCCTTTTTATTTTAGCTTGGTACAGGGTCTCACTAAATTGTCCAGGCTAATCTGAAACTTATCTGAGTTCTCCAGCCTCAGCCTCCTGAGTTGTTGGGATTACAGGCATACATCACTATGCCCTGCTATAAAAGATCTTAGAACCAGAGAGAACTTCAGTCTTGGAATGAGCTGTAGTCAATTATTTCATCTTTCTCCCTAATGTAAGAATTCTCAGTATTTAATTTTTTTGCCTGTAAATCCCCTAAAACTATACAACTTTACAAAGTGAACATAATTGATTTATTATTCATTCATGAATATAAGCCTTTTAAGTTTATATATAAATATAATCTGAATGTTTATATATGAAAATAAATGTGTATTTTTCATTTTAAATAAATATTTGAGTAAAGAGAGGAAGAAAGTTAATGCATGGATTATATGCTATAATAAACATGAATATATACAATATGTATCTATTAATGAGTTGACTTTACATGCATTTGTGATATGAGCTTCAGTTATATATGATCAAGATTTGACTGTCTTCTAAATCCTCATAATATAAATTTACTTTGAAGGGTTGGGGATGTAACTCAGTAGTAGAGCGCTTGCCTAGTATGCACAAGGCCCTGATTCAATCTCCCAGGACCTCCAAAAAGAAAAAAGAAAAAAAAAATGCATTAAAGTCTTTGATAAAGTTTTGATTGCCCTATGTTATTGCAACATTAATGCTATATATCTGCAAAAGAAAATACTAAGGGACCTTTGTTTAAAACACAAAAATACATGTACACATTTTTATGCTAGTAGGGTTTTTCAAGTCCTCAGACTTTTTATTTCTCTCAGTGGAATTTGGGAAGTGCCATGCTTGAATTAATGTTCCACGCTGGCTCTGGGAACTCTTCGTAGAAAGGTCACCTCATTTCTGTTTGCATACATGGGGCAGAATAAATAACCTTGAAAAATAAGCTTATGATGTTTATGAATTTCAAAGGTCACAGGAAATCTGCTTCTTAGAAAGCACTGTTAAAGGTCACAAGTCAAATTCAAGAAGTAGAGGTACGATGTGACTTCCCTCTGCCGTGGGCCACTTACTTTGTGCATTCCAAACAGGACCAAAGCTAAGAAACAAAAATAGAGAAACAAGGAAGCCAGGAGCTAGGGTTTTAGCTTCGTGGTAGAGTGCTTACCTAGCATGCATGAGGCCCTGGGTTCAGTCCCCAGCACTGAATAAGAGAAGAGAAATAAAGAAACTAGTGAATAAAATAAAGAAACTAGAAATAAAGAAACTAGTTTGGTTTATAGCTTAAGGATACTCGTAGAGACAGATGACTGTTGTAGTCAGTTGGAATTTCACCCCTGGACTGTCTCCCTGGGACATGTAATTGGCTCTCACTTCCTGCAGGCATTATTATGTGCTGCAGGCAGATCCCTGTCAACTGTTTTAATGGTGATTGCCCTGTGTATTTCTGTTGGAAATAATGTTCACACACTGCAGCTCAAGGAGCAACTGACCTCTGCCCCAGGAATCCATGATTAGAAAATGGGATCATAGGTCAAGATTAAAGGTCTATGAATATTGTTCTCTTTCCTACCCAAAGAGATGAAGATTGTCTCTGGCACTTTCCCCTTGGCATCCATAAATGTACACTGCATTGTCAATGTTTAGGTTTTTCACAGTAAGAATCAACAATATCAATTCAGAAAAATGCAAATGCTGATTGTGACGGACCCATAATTCCAGTTTTCTTCTCTCATCAGCACCTGAATCTCAGAAAAATTAAAAGATTACAACTCTGAAAAATATTTTATTCCTTTTTTGAGTAAATCAGAATATAAGGTAACACAAGAGCTAAAAAATTAAAGAAGTCATGTCAAAAGTAAAAGTCCCCATAAGTCCCTACCCCAGCCCTGAGTAACCATTTAAGTAATTTAGTGCATTTTCTTCCCTCTTATTTTCTACAGCAGATTGTATGTTTTATGTGTATATAAAAATGAAATCACTACAATTTATACTGTTTGGAAAAAAGCTTTTTTTCTTCCACTGGAGTATATACCCTGGACATGTTCACTGTTAAATCAATAATACTATACCATGGTTTATGTAACCACCTCCCTGTCGTCCCCACACACACCTTTTATTGATTTATTTACTTACCTATTTTTACAAATTGAGAAGAAGATGAAAATTTCAACAACGGGGACTGTCCAGTTGCAATTGGTTAAATCTTATAGTCACAGATGATACTAGGTGCATGACAACTTGAGTTTCAGGCCAAGGAGTAACGTTTCATGTTGATTATATAGTGTTTATATTTTAAGCCAGCGGCATGTTGAAGGTATAAATTTTTATTTCTGTAGGAATAAAATCAGAATTTCATCTGATCATTGTTCCCTTCTTAAGTTTTTCTCACTGAAGAAAATGGATTTTGAACTACTTTTAAAGAGAAATTCAGTGGGCCGCTTGCCCTGTGAGTAAAGACCACAGACCAAAATATATAGATGATTTACTTCCTAGTTATTAAAACTGATCTCTCATGCAATATTTAAGATTTTTCTTTTGGAACGCTGGATCTATGTCTTGCACCTAAAATCTGCTTTCTTGCCAAAGACAGTTTCACTGAAAATATCTCATAACTGACAATCAAATTTAGAATAGTAAAGGAGGTTCCAAGACTGGGCTTCCAGGAGAGAGCCTAGAAAAGAATGCAAAACTCAGCATGCTGTGTGTGTTGTACACTTTTGCCTTGGCACCTTGGAAAACAGACGACGGGGAGGCAGCTGGTTTCTGCAATCACAGAGCACATTAGCTTGAGGCTGGAAAATGGCCTTGATTATTATGCAAGACACATAATACTCTTATTAGTGCCACACTGATTAGAGCTGCGCAGTCACAGTTTTCTGTAATACCCTAATTGAGGTCCTTCCTCACATGGAATTTACATTATCTGTAGATAAATCCCACAGTATGACATTTTAATGAGTATTTTAACAAAGTCCAAAGGACAATTAGAACTATCAACTTTGCGGGATCATTTTTTTTTTAAGACAAAGAAGGCATGGTGCCAATGAAAAGGATTCATTTAAGAGAATCCATTTTACTAAGTGCAGATGAGTATTCGATAGCAACAACCCACTTTCTCAGTTAAATTCGGCCTGGTTTCACA
The DNA here is from genome assembly GCF_001458135.2 of Marmota marmota marmota. Lineage (NCBI taxonomy): Eukaryota > Metazoa > Chordata > Mammalia > Rodentia > Sciuridae > Marmota > Marmota marmota. Next base: position 606,786 of record NW_025999925.1, on the reverse strand, counting down.
TTCCTGTCCTTCACTCTACTTCTGACATTTGTGGGTAGAGACTTTGTGTACGTTTTTTATTTGGGGCACTGGGGATTGAACCCAGGAGTGCTTAGCCACCGAGCCACATCCCCAGAACTTTTTATATTTTATTTAGAAATAGGGTCTTGCTAAGTTGCTTAGAGCCTTGCTAAATTGCTGAGGCTAGGTTTGACCTCATGATCCTCCTGCCTCAGCCTCCCAAGCCCCTGAGATTACAGGAATGTAGTGCTACACCCAGCTTTTGTGTATTTCTTAAATTTAGATTTAATTCATCTTGAAATGGAGCTGGGGGAATGCTTTGGATTCATAGATGAGAAATGATGGTGGTCAGTGTTTTACTTCTTCATCCTTTTATTTGTTTTTAATGCACAGAATGGTATTTTTGTTTTACAAAGCATCTGTGGGGTCATTTCTCAAGACCCTCACTGTAATTATCTCCTGTTTAGCCTTTGACCCCTGGTGATGGATGTTATAAGAGAGGAGGGGCATCCAGTTCCCTGGTCAGGACTCATGCCACTGCTCCCTAGTCTTTGTTCTCGCTCTCCAAGTCAGGCAGTTGTAACATTGTAGGAAAGGGACAATCAATCTTACCAATCTCAAGATCTTATTAGGCATAGATTTTGATTCTCTATCTATCTCTGACTTTAGAAATTTTAGAATTTGCTTTCTTTGTTCATAAGCCCAAATCAGAAATGTGACCAGAAATCTTGAGAGTAGACCCCTTAAAATGTATAGATACCACTGCCTCTTCTGTATTCCTGCTGCACTTTCTTTATAACCTGGTCCAGCATGGGTTGTATTGTTTATCATGTCTGTTAGCACATCTGCCTCATCCACTGGGCTCTAACCCCCTCGAGGTCTGGGAATCAGTTTTATTAGCCTCCATATCACAGCATTATGGCTGACACATATAGTTACTCAATAAAAGTATGAAGGAATGGACACATAGTAAATAAAAATATCTTCTTATAAAGCTAAACAGAAACTTATATGACTCAGTTATTCCACTTCTACATATTTACACAGAGTACAGGAAATTTTGATGCATGCAAAAAAACTGTATGATATATTTACATTATCTTTATTTATAATCATTGCAAACTGGAAACAGTCCAACAATCCTTCCACTGGTGAGTGGATAAACTAACTGTGGTATATTCACAAAATTGAGCATAACACAGCAAAGAAAAATAAGCCACTGGTATGTGCAATAATTTACATGAATCTCAGATATGTAATGCTAAGTGTAAGAAGCATATTCAAAAAGTGAAATGCAGAATGATTCCATTTATATAACATTCTGGAAAGGACAAACCTACAGGAACAGAGAACAGAGGAGGGGTTGACCCCAAAGGTGCAACACAAAGGAAAGTTTCAAGGTGATAGAATTATTCTGTTTCCCAATTATGGTCGTAGTTACATGGCTGCACATTTGCCAAATGCAGAGAGCTAGATATCTGCAAATAATAAATAAATCTTATGGTATCTATATGAGTTACCAATTCAATTTGAAAAAGCAAATCAAAATATTTTGCTATTTAGTGTGGATCCAGAAAAAAAAATTAAAAGGAAACCACATATACACTGTGTGTGTGTGTGTGTATTTTCATTTAAATAAACATTTAAAGAACACCTCCTATGGACCTGGACTTCCTAATGGCACTAGGGAGATATTGGTAAGTCAGAAAAGCAGGGATTCTGCTTTCCTGGAGGAGGAAAAGGACAAGTAATAAACATGTAAACTAATAAACAAATAAGACAGCTTTAGATAATGCTTAGTGCTATCAAGACAATAAAACAGGTCTCCAGTGACAGAAAGTGGGATTTAATGTGTGGATCCCTCTGACCTTAAACTGATCCCTAGAAGGTGGAAGGAGACAGCCATCAATGCAAATATTTAGACAGAGCAGTCCACATAGGGCAGATATCAAATGCTAAGGATTTGTAGGGGACTATAATCTAAATTGAGGTGAGATGTGCTGAGGACAAAAAAAAAAACAACTTACTTCAAAACTCAGAAAGACTGGCTAAAATACATAAACATACTTTTAAATGCATGGCTAGGTTTCTGGGGAAAAGGCTTAGCCCCAAAGATTGGAATTAGGATCTATTTTCAAAGAACTGCAGGCTGATCAATGGAACTGGACCAAGTGAGGAAAAGGATCAGCTGAAGAAGATGAGCTCAGACATGTAACTAGGGATCAGTCCATGCAGGTCTTGGAGCTGTGGTAAGACACGTGGGTTGCAATCCATATGTGTGGGGAGTCTTTAAACAGCAGAGCAAAGTGTACTTGTTGATGTTTAAAAATACAACTCTGACTACTATAGGGAAAGTGGACTATGGCAGACCAAGAGAGGCAGGGAGACCAGTTAAGAGGCTGTCACTGAAGGTCAGGAAGTGGTCCATGTGGACTGGAACCTGTGTAGTACCACAGAGATAAGAAGAAATGTATGGTTTTGAGATGAATTTTAGAGACAGAACTTGCCAATGGGTTGAACATAGCAGGTAGTAAGGGAAAATGGGGAATCAAGGATGAAATATTGAATGTTTTTAGCATGAATAATTTCTGACTGGCAGAGCTGGATTAGGAAAGTTGAGAGAGAAATGAGAGTTTTTCCTTGGTAGTGTGGTAGAAAATCTAAAGTTCCATTTTGCATATGGTATATCTGAAATGCCTGGTAGGTATCTATCTCTGTAAAGAGGTAAATAGGCAGGTAGAGAGGTAGTTCTGGCATTCCAGGAAGAGAACAGGATACATTTTACAGGCAAAGACATGGAGAGAGGGTGCATGAAGTCTGGAGATAAATGAACCCACCTGTAGACAGAGGAGAGAGTCAATGACAATATTGGGGGTTTGCAGACTTTAGGGGACCAGCTAAGGAGGGCCAGTCAGGTGGAAAACAGACTAGTACTGATGAGGAAGTCAAGGAAAACAAACTTTTCAAAAATAAGGGAATAGATTTGGAAGTTTTCAGTAACATCAAGACAGAGAAGTGACTGCTAAATTTGGCAAAATTGGTGACCTTGACCAGCCCCATTTGTGTGGAATTCAGGACAGAAGTCTGTTTGGAGTGAGAAAGTGGAGACAGTTGCTACCGATCATTCTTTTGAGAAGTGTTTGCTGTGATGAGGAAAGAGAAAGCAGTTCAGCCGCAGAAGCCTGTGAGGGCCAAGGAAGGGGTGTTACTAGATGCTGGGCGTGGATGTGTGGAAGGAACAACTCCTGAAGTGAAGTAAGAAAATGTGTTGGTAAGGGCTGGAGAGAAGAGGTAGGTAACTACAGGAGTTCCGTCCCTGTGAGAAAGAGAAAGATGGGCTTCAGAGTCCACATGAACCAGCGGACCTTAGATTGGCACATGGACAGGTCATCTGCTATAGAGATGGGACAGGAGAAGGCAGATCAGGCTAGTGAAGAGTGAGAAGATGAGATGTGTGTAGTTCTTTCTGTGTTTCTTTTCTCAAAGGATCAGGAATTGAGTTCAAGTACAAGGAATGAGACTGACGACTGGATATTTGGAAAGGGATGGACTAAAGGATTAAAAACAGTTTTGGAGTGTGGGAGGAAAGCATATTGCAAATAAATGAAAAGAGAAATGGGTGGACAACACATTCTTTACACAGAAAGACGTCACCAAAATGCATGTGATTGTGCATGTATGGGTATATACACACATGGATACATGTACACCATGCAAGGAATAAGAAGACAGACTTCATGGCTAATGACATAGAGGCAGACCTGAGCAGCAATGAACAGGCTAATCTTCAGCTGTTCTAAACTGAGCAGAGCTAGCCTCTGGATCAGTTAGTTCTCTTCTGGTTTTATTTATTTATTTTTTTTCAACTATTTATTATTTAGTTGTAGTTGAACACAATATCTTTATTTTATTTATTTATTTGTATGTGATGCCGAGGATGGAACCCAGGGCCTTGCACAAGCTAGGCGAGCACTCTACCGTTAAGCCACAACCCCAGCCCCTTATTTTTTTTTATTTTTAAATTTATTTATTTATTTTAGTTGTCAATGGACCTTTATTTTATTTATTTATATGCAGTGTTGAGAATTGAACCCAGTTCCTTACACATGCTAGGCAAGCACTTTACCACTGAGCTACAACCCCAGCCCTCTCTTTTGATTTTACATTGTTATCCAATATCCTTGGTAGACTGAAACCTTCTCAACTGGAATCACTTTGTAGTAAGTCTCTTCATCCACTGATTTCATGTTCCAAGACAACCTTCCTAAAACCAGCTGTTGAGAAGGAGCCTGATGGCTTTGGAGGGGCATCTGGAGAAATCTAGGCAAAAGCAGGGAGCCTGGAGTTTCATAGAGAATAGCTACAATTCTCCAACTTAATTTCACCCATCAAGCTAGTGAGGGACATGTGTCTGGTTTAGGTATGAAGTATCCCCAAAAAGTATTGTGTAAGACAGCACAGAAAATTTAGAGGGTGAAATGCTCGGGTTATGAGACCCTTAATCCAATCAGCATGTTAATCCACTTGAATGGATTAACTGGGTTGCAGGTAGGGTGGGCTGGAGGAGATAGGTCTCTGGGAGCATGTCTTTGGGGTATATATTTTGTCCCTGGTGAACAGAGCCCTCTCTCTGCTTCCTTGTCACCACATCCTGAGCTACTTTCCTCTGTCACACCCTTCTACCTTGATGTTCTGCCTCATCTCGAGCACAGAGCAACAGAGTCAACCATCTATGGACTGAGACCTTTGAAACCATGAGCACCAAATAAACTTTTCCTCCTCTACATTGTTCTTGTCAGGTCTTTTGGTCACAGTGGTGAAAAAGCTAACTAACACAAGCTGTAATTACAAAGAGGAGTGTATCAGTTTCCTATTACTGCTGCAATAAATCACCACAAATGTTTCAGCCTCAAACATTATAAATTTATTATCTGACACTTCCTGAGGTCAGAAGTTCAAGTACACTGGCAGAGTTTCGCTAGGAGAGGAGTCTTGGCCTTTTCTACCAGTCACCTACATTCCTTGGCTTGTGGTCTCTGCCTCAATCTCCAAAGCAAGCAGCATGGCGTCTTCAAATCTCCCCAGTCCAACCTCAGCTTCTGTCCTTCTCTCACTCAGATTCTCCTACTTCCCTCTTGTCCGTTGAAGGACACTTGCATTTACACTTGGCCTAGTCACATACTGCAGGACAATCTTTCTCTCCATATGTTTGACTTAATAATTCTTGCTGCGTCTCTTTTCATGTAGGGTAACATGTTCACAGACTCTGGAGATTAGGATGAGAATGGCTTTGCGGGGAGGAAGCATTATTCCATCTACAAGAAGCATCAACTCTACTCACTGTAGTAAATTTCTCCTTTACAAACTTCACTTTCTGAACTAACATATTTGATCGATGGTACCAGAGCCTTCCCCCATTTGTCTTTGATCCTCTTCCTTGTACTTTATGGAATGTGCTCTAGCCTGAAATTTAACAGATCGCTGAAATCTTTCATTTTTCTTCCAATGTTTAAAATAATAGAACCTAGAATGTCTTTTTTTTTAAAAAAAAAAAAGATATTTAGATGAAGCTCTGAAATCAAATATGAAATAAGCAGTTATATTTCCCCTGTTCCATCATAGAATTTATTCTGCATTGGATAGGTAAAACTTTTTAATTTATGCCACATAAAGCATCAAAAGCAATCATATTTCCCTAACATTTATTTAAAAATTAATTTATCAACCCCCATAATATCCATATACTAAATTCCCAGGAAAATTTATTAATCTAAGATTAATATAGTATGTCATTGATGCTTACATCACTTGTCAACAAATTCAGTGAGTGAGTGGGTACACACATGAGGCCATGGGTTGATATATAATTCTGTTTCAAATCCTGACAGGGAAGATTCTGATATGTGACTTCAGCTCTGTGGCCTTGAGGAAGTTATGTCACCTTCAGAATCTCACTTGGCTTTTGTGTGAACAGTGAATAATTATACAGCTCTCCTGGGACTGGGATGTAGACTACCTGACTTACGTTCACAGAAAGTCTTAGAAACACCAAGCCTTGCTATAAATTAGAATTTCACTCCACATAATTCATCTCTGCCTCTATAAATCTCCTCTGTGTTTTCAATTAGATTTGATACGCCTCATTACTTTGCATTTAGAATCATGTTTGCATTTTCCTTTCAACCATTTTAATATTCATTCAAAGATTGGCTTTTTGTTCTTAAAGGCATTTCTGTTTGCATCCCACTGTGGTTGTTTTTTACTATATTAAGATAAAAATTCTATTTTTGTTACATTTAGAAATCTTCAGTTTCTGTTTGGAGCTGGGTACCACGCTCAGCAGACTCGATGTTCCCTTGGCTGCTTCCTTTACTCCAACCTAACTGGGAGCCATGGATGCTGTCTACAGAGAGCCATTTCATGGCAGACAGCAGGGTGGAAAATAGTGGAGAGTGATCTGAAAGAACAAACACAAGATACCCAGCACAGTGACCTATTGGATGAAGCATTTTTCCCTAATTAATGTTGGCCTTTGGGATTTGATTATATATAAGCCCACAGGCACCCCCTACTTAGACCTGAAGCCCTTTGGGGTCAGGCATCTTTATTTCAGCACTGCCAATGGTACACTTAAAACTGAGTTGGTCACCATGGCAGATCAGCTTGTTCCTCTGAGGACAGTAAAACTCGACTGAAAAATCCAGGTGGAGATGCCAGGGGGACTTTCCTGACAGGCTCCTAGGGGAAGCCTTGCTCATTCTTCCCATCTGCTCTTCCAGGGTGGAGCTTCAGCATGGGCTCAGCCTACCAGTTCCACAGCTGGCGTGTATTCGTCATTGTCTGCGCGCTGCCCTGCGTCTGTTCTGTGGTAGCCCTCACCTTCATGCCTGAAAGCCCCCGGTTCTTGTTGGAGGTAATGTTTATTACATATACTCAAGTAGCCCACATACACTGGAAGGAGTTCCTTGCTAATCCTAGGAATTATGTTGGTCTCTTTGGCAGGTACAGTTTTCCTTCCTACATGGAACCATAGAGGGTTAGATTTCATGAAGACAGGTTTTAAACAACCAATGTGTGGAAAAGCTGCCTCATGGCCAGAAATATTTATGTTCCTCCTTAAACAACCTTTCACTTAATGAAGAGAACATGCCTTATTATTTTGTAAATGAAATTTTGCCCTTCACATGTACTATTCCTAGTTACAGGCACATAGTTTGAACTGCTAGTGTATTCAATGACATCCAGATAATCTGTTTCTGCCGGTGGGACTTATCTACATGCCTTTGCACAATTACACTCTATGTGGTCTGAGAGTACAAGATGGTTATTGGAAAATCAGGGGGGATATGTGTTTTGCTCCTAGAGCCTCACTGCCTGTACATTTCTTAGGTTGGAAAACACGATGAAGCTTGGATGATTCTGAAGTTAATTCATGACACCAACATGAGAGCACGGGGTCAACCCGAGAAGGTCTTCACGGTGAGTCTGCTCAGAGAATCTTCCACACCAGAGTTCGGGACAAATTTTCTGTCAAGGACCAGATTGTAAATATTTGGTGTGTGTGCCCCATCTTTTTATTTATCAGAGTGAAACAATAGCAACTGTTCTTTTTCATAGACTTAACAGAGACTTAAAAAAATTTTCATAGACTTAAAAAAAATTTAAGTCAATAAATAACATCACATATAAAGAACTTTACATGCATTATAAACAAACTCTGCCAAGTACTTGCTTAGCATTTTTTAAAATTTTTGAATGGTTTAAATTTTAATTATTTGTGAAGTTAATAGCTATAATAATTCAGATTGTAAACATTAAATTTTTTAAATTTTTTTTAGTTGTTGATGGGCCTTTATTTAATTAATTTATTTATATGTGGTGCTGAGAATCGAACCCAGTGCCTCACACATGCTAAGCAAGTGCTCTACCACTGAGCCATATCCCCAGCCCCAGATTATAAACATTTTAAACTTTGCAAACCATTTAGTGTCTGTCACAACTATGCAACTCCACCACAGTAATATAACAGCAGCTACAGATGATGTGTAAATAAATGAGTGTGGTTGTGTTCTAATAAAAGTTTATTTACTCAGATAGGCAGAGGGCTGGTTTGGTCTGTAGGTTGCCAACCCTATCTATGACTAACTATAACTCCACGGCTCTGTGTTTGTTTAAATAATACTACCAGCCTGAGAGATGGGTTAAGGTAGAAAGATCACATTTTGATCTCAGACTTATTCTGACTCCCAGGCTCAGTACCAGAGGACAGGAGGCCCTGGTTGTAGGGATCACCAACAGATACTGCTTGATTTGCTGTCAGAGGAGATCAATGCCTGTTGGGCCATCTCCTCTGCTCTGCCAGGCCACTGCTCTTGCCCCTGAAATGTATTTCCACCTGCTGCTCAGCCAAGAAGCACAGAACATCCTAATGCAGAAGGATTTTAAGTTACGAGACACTCCATTACCACAAAAAGAAAAAAAAAAAAAAAGATCAGATTATATGAAACACAGTGGCATTAAATACCCTCACTAGTAATAATTCTGGTCACTAACCTTCCAGGACGTTGCCCAATGACATACAACCCCTCCAAAGATAACCATTCATAGCAACTCCGTAGTGTTTTCTCCAAGTTGTCAGGAATTATCCTTTATAATGCGGAGGCCCTAAGAAACATTAAGATACTTAGTAAAATTTTAAAGTTATTTACTAAGAGTTTTTTTTTAATCTAGTAAAAAATGAGAAAACAATTATACTAGAGGATCAAAGCAGTGTTAAGTAAGCATGAAACTAATCTCTGGGTTTCCTGACAACTGAGGTAAAAGACAGATTTAATAGATTGCATAAGGGTATTTTTCTGTTTTTTTTTTTAATTAGCATTTGATAATTGTACATAATAATGGAAGTTGTTATTACATATTTATATATGCAAGTAACATAATTCATTCAATTTCCTTCCTTGATACCTCCATTTTCTTTCCCCTCTCCTCTGGTAGATTACATAGTTTTTGATATAAAGTAAATAGCAATGCATTTGTTTTTCAAGAAAAAGTCAACTTTAGTTCTAATTTGTGAAAAGTTTATATAATCTTGTTATAAGGAATACTGAGCAATGTAAGAGATGTTATCTACAACAAAAACTTTACATAAAGGCAAATATTTTACATGTGGCAATTTCTTAGGTCAATAACTAATCAGAATTTGATAAAGGAAGGTAGTCTTGTGGGAAACCAGAGAAAGATAATCCAAATATGTAGCTACACCTTATTGTGGCTTGATAAGAACATAAAAGATGAAAGAATCAAGAAATTTATTTCTAAAATAGGTCTCATTTTATGATACATGTACACACATGAGCACAAACATATATAATGTGTATCCCAATTTCACATTCTACTGACTTCACATTGTTCTCAGGATAAAGACAAAAATCCTCAATGTTGACAACAAGGACAAGACCCTCCTACTTTTCAGGTCCTCTCTGTATATACACTCATCTTTCAGTTCCTAAGGTTTGCCATTCAACCTAATATGTCACAAGCTGTTCTCTATGCCAGGAATGTTCTTCCATCTTCTAGTTTTTATTCCCTATAGAGAATAAACTATATGGAAAGCCAGTCAAATTAATAAAAATGAATGCACGAAAATTTTTGGAAGGAATGATCGTTTTAAATCTTTTGATATACACAGTCATACAAGTAGACTAAAAATGTTTTGTTGTAAAAAAGTTTAAAAGGATGTTCACTAAAACATAAAAGGAACCTACGTAAGAACTTCAGTGGCTTTAATAGTATCAATTACAGTTGTTAAAACATGTAAAATGGACCCTGATTAGGTATCTTATTTATTCAGTTCATTTCTACTTAGGAAATGGATTTTTTTATAATGTAAAGATGTGTTGTAGTCTGGCCTATATCCAAATTATCAGATGTTAATTTCCAGTGGTGAGAATCCAACCAAGGACCTCTGTATGCTAGGCAAACACTACCACTGAGCTATACCACCAACCTCACAGATGCTTCATTAGCAAAATTTTCTATGCAATGTGATGGAGAAATGAAAATCAGTAATGGATATCCCCCATTCAAGGCCAGGTGGCCTTTTAATAGGCCCTTCTTTTGAGTTAATGTACAACAGCATTAACGTTATTAACAATTTTTAAAATTAGATAATCATAAGGTTAGAGGAAACTTGAGATGTCGTCTAGATACTTCATGTTATTTAATCCTTCTCATTCAGACAAGGATAAATCCTTATCAAATACCTTCTGAGAAAGTGTCTCTGTAGGTTCTCATTGCCCTGCTTGCCTACCTTTTCTTCAAGAAGGCTTGAGTCACCAAACCTACTCATGGTCATCCTTGTTATTACATAAATGTTGAAGAAGAATAATGTGGAAATGCACCAAAAGAATGGATAATCTCCAAGTCTTTTATACATGACTTCTAAAATCATTACATGATTCTACCATGACAAATTTATCTTTTTTTTTAGTTCTATATACAATACAATAAAGTTGCATGCATTTTACCCGAAGTCTCCTCTTTAAGCTCTTCTTGATCTGTCCTTACCTTAAGTATTTTCCGAGACTTCATTTTCAGCTAACTTCTCTGTTAACCCCCTACACACTCTCCTTAATTGTTCTCAGCTATTTCATGTGTCTCTGTCTCCTAATGCACAAATCTCCTAAGCTCCAGACATGTATGTTGAAGGGCTTTGTGAACATCCTTCTGTATCCAATGGCCCTTCAAACACTATGTCTCTAAACCTGAACTTATCACCGTTATATCCAAAGAATCACCATTTCCTCTTATTTCACCTCCTAAATTGCCAGTCATAATTTTCCTTACTTTCCAATTCTTACTGCCACCAATTTGGCTCAATCTTAATCACTCAATGCCCTCTGACCTTGCACTATTTGCCAAAAATGCCAAACTCTTTGTTGTTAGCCACTGCAGTGTTTTCCCTCACATCTCCAATGTTTGTACATGTTATTCCTCCAAACAGTTTATACACTTAGCAAATATTATACTTCTATGTCCACCTCAATTCAAATTCTGGAGTCCATGAAGCTTTCTGATTTTCATCAAATTGAATGTTCTGAACAGTATTTTTCTCATTCTATACAGACCTCCACATGAGCACTTTCACTCTCATGTGGTAATTGCTTGGAAGTTATGATGTTTCATGTTTACAGCTCCAGTAGGTGCCAATGAATGGATGAATGATCAAATGATGATGAGTGGAGAAGTGGAAGCCTCTCAAAAGTAAAACGTTGAATTATGAGAACATTCTTTGCCAGACTCAGTGGTGTAAGCCTATAATCCCAGCTACTTAGGAGACTAAAACAGAGGATGGAAAATTCAAGGCCAGCCTGAGCAATTTAACAAGACCCTGTCTCAAAACAAAAAGGGATGGAGGTGTAGCTCAGGGGTAAAGCACCCCTGGGTTCAATCCCCAGTATTGAAAAAAAAAAAAAAACAAAACCAAAAAACTTGTGATTAAAAAAAGAAAACCAAAAAACTAGAGTATCACAGAATAATCCCTACATGGATTATTTTGAACTGATTATATTTGAAATTCCATATTTAACCCAGAAATAGACATCTTTGTTCATATAGCCAAAAAGAAACTACTGCCTACCTGGTACAATTTGAAAGATGCTAGGGTTCCCACATCCTCTCTGTTAAAATCCAGCCTCAGAACCTGGATATTGAGGATGGCAATACAGTAGAATTGCTATCTGGAATGTTGACAGGCTTCCCAGAAAAACCTGCTCAAACAAGAATAAAAGGTAAAGGGTAAAGGGTACACATTTCCATGTCCTCTCAGATGGTTCAAAAATCAGTAAGTGTGGATTAACAGGGGAAGGTGGGCCAGGTCCACAAAGGAGCTGTTCTTCCTTTTTTCCTCTTTTCAGGATTCATTCTCTGTGCTGAAAACACTGCTCACCTGTTTTGTAGCTCTTTTCTTAGCAAAAAGTGACTATCTGGAGTCGCAGATGCAGCTTTTCTTGTTGAACTTCTGCCATTGATTTCCCTTGAGAAACTGAAGAATTAGTGTTGATGCTCGGTCACTTGCATTGAGGCCACCTGTGGGATTTGCTGGCTAGCCACTTCTTGGTTAGGCTGCAGGAGAAGGAGGAAAGGGCCTTAGTGACACTCTACAAATACAAGTTTGATGGGAAAGCTTTAAGGAGTATAAAGGTCAATAAAAGAAGGTCAATAAAAATAATTCTTATGGGGCTGGGGCTGTAGCTCAGTGGTAGAGCGCTTGCCTTGCACATGTGAAGCACTGGGTTCTATCCTCAGCACCACATAATCATAAATAAAAATAAAGATATTGTGTTCATCTACAACTAAAAAAATTTAAAAAAATAATTCTTTTATATATATTAGTTGTGGATGAACCTTTATTTTTATTTATTTATCTCTAGTGCTGAGGATGGAACCCAATGCCTCACACATGCTAGACAAGCACTTTGCCACTGAGCTATAGCCCTAACTCCCAAGAAAAATAACTCTTTTTTTAAAATAAGACATTTTGTTTATTAGCGCATTATAATTTTCATATGAGTTTAATTCAAAATAATTCTTAATGCATAAGTGAATCTGAATGTTTTATCTGCTAATGTCTTCTTCATAGTAATGATTCAGAGAAGGGTATTTTGTTTTCATATCTTTCTGTTACTACTTTCTCTTCCCCCATTTCTCTAAAACATCCCCTGCCACTCATTTCTTGTTCAGTTCTCTTAGGTGCTGTTTGGACCTGTATACTTATACCAGTGGTCTCCTATTTGTATGGAGTAATTACTGAATATCACTTACTTTTTATAGGAGTCAGGTTTCACTTCTTTAAAAATATATTGTGAGGGCTGGGGTTGTGGCTCAGTGGTAGAGTGCTCACCTAGCACTTGCAGGGCGCTAGGTTTGAACATCAGCACCACATAAAAAAATGAAATGAAATAAAGGTATTGTATCCAACTACAACTAAAACAATACACACACACATATATATATAGAGAGTATATATATA
>NW_025999925.1:564557-593733 GCF_001458135.2 Marmota marmota marmota | reverse complement strand
ATATAAATAGAGAGAGAGAGAGAGAGAGAGAGAGAGAGAGAGAGAGAACGTCAGCCTAAACTCAGCAACTTTAGAGAACTCAGCATTTTGTGCTCTGTTGCTTTCTACAGGTAAACAAAATCAAAACCCCTAAACAAATAGATGAGTTGATTGAAATTGAGAGTGATACTGGAACATGGTACAGGAGGTGTTTTGTTCGGATCCGCACAGAACTGTATGGAGTAAGTACCCAGTTCTGCACTGACCTGCATGTCAACCTCTTACATTTGGGGATAGTGAGAAGAGGGGCTGACCTACCTATCCCATCAATGGGATTCTTCCTTTTTGTCTAGGACATCTGAACTTGGATGAGGACCAAGCAATCTGACCACTTTGGGATCAGCAGCTAGCCACTATGCCCTGTCCTTGGGTAGGAAGGTGTCAGGCCATAGACAGGCTATCCTGAAGTCCATTGGCCTTCAGGAAGCTGAGAAGTGAAAATTCCAGTATATGTTACCCTCTGGGGCTTAGGTTGAAATGAATTCAGCCCAACAAAAACTCAGCTTTCTTATAATTCAGTGGAAGGGGCAGGGGAGTGGGGTTGACTAATTGCATAAGAAAACTGTTTCTCTAATATTTCACAGATTTGGATGACTTTTATGAGATGTTTCAACTATCCCGTCAGGGAAAATACAATAAAGCTTACAATCGTTTGGTTCACCCTGTCTTTTGGGTAAGTGATATTTAAATTCTTGGTGAGTGAAATCATTAAATGCTATATTGTAATTCCCAGCCACACTGCTTTCTTTCCTTATTCAGTTCCATGTTATTAACCTATTAAAGGAAAAAATATTTTTATTTTCAGCTTAGATTTGCTGACAATTATGGGTTTTTTAAACCAATTATTTTATTTATCTTGTCTCATAAACCTGGGCTGACAAAACCAATAGCATTTGGAAATCTGATAAGGCCCTGGATGACTCATCCCTGTGACTGTCCAGTGTCCTCTATGCTTCCACTCAGCCCCAGCCACTCAGCCTCTCTGCTCTTCCTTGAATATGCAAACTGTCTCCATCTCAGGCCTTTGCACCACCTCTGCCTGGAACGGTTCCACCAGGTAGCTGCTCACCTCATTTCTTCATCTCACCTCATTTCTTCACCCCCTCCAAGTCTTTCCTTTTTGGTGATGCTGTCCCTAAGTACCTTTTTTGTTTTCCTTTCCCCTTCCTTCCTTCCTTCCTTTCTTTTTAAATCATAGCATCTCCACATTCTCTATTCCCTTTTTGGCTTTATTATTCCTTGTGGCACTTTCTACCTTCTATTACACAAAATTCTGTGTGAGAAATAAGACTCTGCCTTACCCCTCTGGAAACTCCACGATGACAGGATTTTTTAAACTACCTTGTTCACTGACATACATCTCTGGAACATAAGCTCAATAAATCATTGTTGCCAAATGAATAAAAATGCCATATATGTGTTCTAAGAAAAAAAGAGATAGAGGGAGAATTTGTGGGATTTTATTTGCTAATAGTTGACATCTCCACTTTAAAATGTGCATGTGTAACTCAATTGTTGCCTAGTTTGCAGTTAAGAAAAAAGCAACTAGATGGTACCCTACACTATCAGCCCAATAGGATTTTGATGCCCAGTGGAACCCAATATTTACTCTGCAAATTCTCCCTTAACAGCCACAAATTAGAATAGGCAAGTGGTCCAAGATGATAGTTCTTTCCCAAGTGCTGGGTAAGGTATAATACAAGGAAAGGAGGATGGCAGGAAGACCAGGGTCACAGAAGCCCATTCTGCTGGGTGACATGATTAGCTGTGTCATCCAGTTCCTCATTTTTAAGCTAAGGGCTTTGGGTATTTTTGTTTGTTTTGTTTTTTTTTTGTTTGTTTGTTTTTTAGGATATGGAAAGTAATTCTCACACAATTTCTAGAAAATCTATTAATGTTGGAAGAAAGGATAGCTGAAAATTAGCATATATTAGATTCTTACTGTATACTAAGCACTAGCATAGGTACAGAGAAGATAAAGATAAGCCAAAGGAAAGTACTTCTCTCAAGGTGAATGTTACCTGAAGATTATCTGGTGTTTATTTTGGTAGCTTACTCAGTAATGACCCATTTCTTTACTGTTATTATTCAACAATGTTAGCATTTAGTGGACATTCAGAAAATGTTTGCTGAATACATGAAAAAGTAGCTGAAACAGCTCCTCATTGCGGATGAATGTTCCAGAGAAGCAAGCTTCCCTCATTGTTGCCATTTTTAAGTTTTTGCTCTATGTTTATGAACTAGAGAACAGTAGGAATGAAGTAAGTGTCCCTGAGTCATTTCTTATTCAGTGACTGGCCTCACAACCTCATCATAATAGTTATATCAGATAGTGATCTTAATGTCCCTTTCCCCAGTCTTGAACCACCTTAGAAAATGGGACTGTACCCAAGATTAGCAGTGTCACAATAATAGATACATAATAGATACATGGTCTCATAATAGATACATGGCACAGATGTTTCAGAAATCCTAATGGCAATAATGATGATAAAAATGGCTCATATTATGTTTTGAACCCCCTTGGTATGTTAGATACTTTGCATTCCATTTAATCTGAGCAACCACCCAGGAAGGAAGGTGGGTACTACTATCCATTACCATATTATAGGTGGGTTAATGAGGGTTTAGCTGACTGGCACAAGTTCACAAATTGGGAAGTGATAAGCTGGAACTCAAACCTACTCCAACTGCAAAGGCTGTGGTCATAACTACTTATTTCCTGTACAGCTAAGCATCACTGGGGACAAATAGAATAGTGATTCCCACGTTTGAGTGCTCATCAGAACAATAACACTCCATATCCAGAGTCTTTCAGTCATCAGGCCTGGTTGGGGCCAAGTTTATGGGCACTGGCCCAGGGATCCCATTTGAGAGCTACTACATTAGAGCAGCTCTGTTTACTAGAAACATAATACAAACCACATATGTCCTTTTAAATTTTCTGGTAGACACAAAAACACATACAAAAAAAAAAAATAAAAAGAAACATGCAAAATTAATTTTAATACTATATTTTATTCATCTTGTTATGTCCAAAGTAGTATCATTTTTGACATATAATAAATATAAAAATAATTAATTACTGATTTTATATTCTTTTTTCATGTCTTCAAAATCCTGTGATATTTTGTATTTATAGCACATCTACTTTGAACTAGCTGCATTTCAGCTGCCTAGTAGCTGCCTGTGGTTAGTGGCCACTGGTCCAAACAGCAAAAAAGCATGATGTAGCTGTTAGAATATTATGTTAGAGGCCAAGTGGCAGACATAACCTGATTTTTCAGATAGTGATCTTAATGTCCCTTTCCACAGTCTTGAGCCACCTTAGGAAATGGGACTGTACCCAAGACTAGCAGTGTCACAATAATATAGGAACTAATAGAGTCTCCATGAGCAAAAGAGGTCATCCTGAAAAGACTCTCATGCATGTTGGGTCACAGGAGAGAGATGGGGTTTCTCAGTGCAGCAAGGAATGGTAAAAATGACATCGGGGCCAGGTTGCCATATGTCTTAGTCCATTTGTGCTGCTATGAGCAAACATCACAGACTGGGTAATTAATAAGTAATAGAAATTTATTTCTCACATTTCTAGAGGCTGGAAAGTCCAAGATCAAGGTGCCAGGAAGTTGGGTGTCTGGACAGTGCCTGGGCTCTGCTTCTAAGATGGCACTTTGCTGCTGCATCTTCCTTGGGGATGAACTAAGCATCTCACATTGTGGAAGAGATAGAAGGAGCAAAAGGAGGGAGGCAGCTCCCTGCACACCTACATTTTATTAATCTTATTCATGAGCCCTCACAACTTAGTCATCTCTTAAAGGCCCCAACTCTTAACACTATGACATCGGGTTTAAGATTCAATTTGGGGGTTACACATTCCAACCAAAGCACCACCTATACCACTTCAGGTATAGGATGGGATTTTTTTCTGTATAACTTCCCAAAGAAAGAGTTTAGGGATTACCTACGTGGGGTTTCCCAGCTAACCTCTCTAACTATCTCCCTAACCTGATTTTTGCAGATTACTCTTAAAAGAGCAGGGAGCACACCAATGACTTGTGTGTTGATTCATTCAAATACTATAGGGAGCCAGTCAGAACTGAAAGTGCTTCACTGGGAACCATCACTGCTCTGAAAATGTTGGTGAGGAACTTATTGCCTCAGGCATGACAGCACCTTTACAAACTCATGTTTCTTTATCTTTGCAGGTACTATGGATTATCGGTTTGGTTCCCTGATGTCATTAAACATCTGCAGTCTGATGAATATGCATTGCTGACTAGAAATGTGCAAAAAGATAAATATGCAAATTTCAGTATTAACTTTACAATGGAAAATCAGATTCACACTGGAATGGAATACGACAATGGCAGGTCTAGAAACTTTGAAATCCCTGGCTATTCACAAAAACTCATTTCTTACTAGTATTCTCTGCACAGAAATCTGTAGGGGTTTTTGTTTTGTTTTGTTTTTAGTTTGTACATTTAGTAATTTTCAGGCTGAATGGAAGTTCACTTCCAAATGGAAAATACATGTTTATCAGTTGCTTCATTTAAACTACTTCTGAAACTAAGTTGCCTCACACTCCTTAAATATGGGATTGACCACTATGGAAAGAAAATTCAGAAAGACCTTGAAGAGTAATGAAAATAAGGAAGAGAAAATGCAATGGGTAATAGGTTCTTTAACTCAGGGAAGAAATCTGAAATGTAATGTGATGAGTCTTTCATTCCTGAGAAAGGGAATCACTTTTCATAATTCTTTCCTTCTCCAGTAAGTGGAATCAAACATTGAAGTTAAATTGTATGAGTTTACTTGTTTCAATTAGAGAACAGAAATGATTCCTCCAATGTAAGTATTTTGAAAGCACCAAGGGATGCTATTGAGAATGGGATCTGGAACATCTCTGGATGTCAGGAGACAGAAGTGAACAGGAAGTTGGTTCTGGTTCATTATTTCAGACAGAGAAAGGAATAGGTGACGTACTTATGTTCCTCTATGTGTTGTTTGAGAAAGTAATTGCTGGTACAAGTTCCTGATCGCTTACATTATTCTTAAGAAATTGTCCCAAATTTAAAAATAAAAGTAAAAATCAAAAATAACCAAAGTTACCCAAGGGAAAAAATCAGTTCAGTAAGATAAATTCTGTGGGATGCTTTGTAATGGACAGGAGAGATACCAACTAAGAGGTCTTAATCTAATTTGCAATCTTTGAAGGGCCTAATCATAAAACCATATTGATCAGCTTCACTCTCCCACCTGAAATACTGGCTTGAATCTGCATTTACTTTTTGCAGAAACCTTAGCATCAAATGTTCTGTAATTCTAGGGTAGAAATTTACTTTAAAAATATATTGGTACTATTAGAAATTTCTAAAATCTGTTTGTGAATGTCTCAGTCATAATCTTAGTGATATTTGTTACTAACTAAACTACTTAACTAAAGTTTTAAGATGGGCAAGGCAAAGTAGCACATGCTTCTAATCCTACTATTCAGGAGACTGAGGCAAGAGGATTTTAATTTGGAGGCCAGCCTGGGCAGTTTAGTGAGACACTGTCTCAAAATAAAGTAAAAAGGAGCTGGGTGCTGGAGTTGTGGCTCAGTGGTAGAGCACTTGCCTAGCATGTGTGAGGCACTGGGTTCGATTCTCAGCACTGCATATAAATAAATGAATAAAATAAAGGTCCATCAGGCTGGGATTGTGGCTTAGTAGTAGAGCGCTCACCTAGCACGGGTGGACCGGGTTCGGGTTCAATCCTCAGCACCACATAAAAATAAAGGCATTGTGTTGTGTCCATCTACACCTGAAAAACAAATATAAAAAAATAAAGGCCCATTAACATCTAAAAACTAAAGATTTAAATAATAAATAAAAGGAACTGGGTATGGTGGCCCATGTCTTAATCCAGCAGCTCTGGAGGCTGAGGCAGGACGATCCCAGGTTTAAAGCCAGCCTCAAAAGCAAAGCACTAAGCAACTCAGTGAGACCCTGTCTCTAAATAAAACACAAGATAGGGCTGGGGATGTCTCTCAGTGGTCGAGTGTCCCTGAGTTTGATCCCCAGTACTCAAAAAAACAAAAACAAAAACAAAAAACAAACTAAAATTGCTTCCCTTTTCCAAATTCAATCTACTTTCAAAAAACTGATAACCTTTAGTGCATATAGATGTTTTTTTTTCCCTTTGCGTCCCTGCAGTACACATTGAAACTAGATAATTTTTTTAGGCTGGTTGGTCTGTGAGGCCACAGTGTATTTTGAACTGACAAATGTAATCAGGCATTACAATGAGAATAATTTTGAAAGTACTCAATAGTTAGTGATTACTTTCCAGTAAGCTCACCTTCCTAGAAGGATTAGTCCCTTTCTGTCCTTAATAGGTATAGTCTTGGTATAGTAGCTCCTTCCCAGATGATCAAGCATTTTCCTCTCAGTGACTAGCTAAGGGTATATTCAGTCTTAATACAGAACTAAGATACATTGATGATATTTATATGTGTCAGCTTGGAGCCCTTATTAATCTAAATCACAGACTCTCCTAAGATGTTATGGTTATTAAGACTGTTATTATCTTTACCACCTAGAATTCCCCCTTACAGTGCCCAAAAGGCTTCTTAGCAGGTTTCATCATTCTACCAAATGTAAACAGAACTCTCCTAATTCTATTTGACTCAAGGAATATCTGTTGACCTTGAGGAAGAAAATACTCCTAGAAATGAGTATAACCTTTTTACTTCCTGACCTGGAGGCAGTCATTTTTCATGTAAATGAAACAGGATTTTCTGCCCTCTCTTCAAGATAATTGGAAGTCCCCACACTAGAATGAAGAGGCCTGGGATTGTCAGCTCAGGAAACAGATTTTCACTGAAAGTTCAGGGGGCTGGAAGTGAAACTCAGTGGTAGAGCACTTGTCTAGCAGGTGTAAAGCCCTACCCCAAAAATAAAAATAAAAATTCAGGGAGGAACATATCATCAAGTTAGAAACATTAACCCTAAACAGGAAACTTTCAAATAAAGGCATATCTGAAGAAACAGGAATATAGGATTTCAAAGTAAATAAGTAATAGGTAATCTTCAGACTCTCTACCTTGCATACCACACAAAACCTTTTACCAACATTGCAAAAAAACTAAGTGAGCTTGAGTGTCATTGCTTCTCCTACCGGGAAATGACAGTGAGCAATGAAAGAGACGAAGACCAGGATGCTCAAGGGGAAAAACAGAAAAGCAAAGAGTTTAGAAAATCCAGAACCCTTTGTTCTTATAATTAAGAAAGTCTATCATGAGGCATCACATCTCTAAACCTGTTTGACTTAGCTTTGAACTCTAATGGCTACAGGTCATTGATGTGAATTTGTGTGTATTTGTGTGTTGAACAGATTCCTAGGGGTCAAGTTCAAATCCGTAACTTTCAAAGACTCAGTGTTTAAGTCCTGTACCTTTGAGGATGTGACTTCAGTCAACACCTACTTCAAGAACTGTACTTTTATTGATACTGTTTTTGACAACACAGGTATGTGTGCCAGTTAGCTCTGCCTCCAGCTGGGGCCTCTTCAAAAGGCCCAGCTGTTGGCAGAAATGTGATAACCATGTGATGATGTGGCTAGGGGTTTGTGTGGGAAGTGGAGATTAAAGTAAATGAACAAGTTCCCTGAGTCAGATTGAATCAAAGGTAAGCGTGTGTTGTCTTTCTTTGTCAGATTTAGTGTAAATGGGGCTTGCTTAAGTTTAGAGTTGACATACACACACACACACACACACACACAAAATCCTTTGGTGAATAATTTTTAAAGCAAAGAATTAACCTGCGGAATGCTGGTTTCAAAATCTGGCATTTGCTTAAAAGAGCATACATTAACTCTAGTAACAGATATGGACAATATGTATCTATGCTCAAATATTATATTTTATCCCAATCAATATAATAAAGTCAGAAAAAAAAAAGGAAGCCAACACTGATTGAGACTTTACCATATGCCATTTCCAGGTCATCAAACATTCATTATCTAATTAGTTTTTATAATAGCAGAGGTTTAGAAAAATTAAATAATTTGTTCACAATCATAGAACCAATAACAGGTGATATTTAAAGATGGGTTTATCTGATTATAAAGCCCATGTTCTCCCATGCTCACACATTGATCCTATTAAATGAGTCCAGAATAACAACTTGTCACTGTCAGGAGGATCAGCCTTGCCTTCTTGGTGTTCAGACAAGAGAAGCTTTGCCTGGCTCCAAGTGAGAATGGGGTCAAAGTGTCTTTGTTTATTAAATAGAGCTGTCTTTCACTACCCTGTAACCCATTGAACCTCAGAGGACCAGGTTTTTTAGGAAAATCTTGATTAGCAAATAAGATAACAAGTTTATCACAAGGTTTTCAGCAACACCTACTACCCCGTGCAATTCTTCTTAGAGCCAAGTTCAAGGAAAACTTCACAAGGAGAATGACCTTCAAAGGAGAATCACCTCAGTAGATTCCTCAGTGGATTCGTCCACGTAGACCTTAAATTACAGCCTCAGGAACCCAAGGAAATTCCCTCTCCTGGGTGCCTCTGAGTCCCATAAAATAGCAATAATAAGGTTGATCCATGCACATTTTAAACAAATTGTTTTTATAATTATAGTGTGGAAACTATTAGTGCTATAATGATGGCTTTTATGTAGCATGATAATTAGAATAAAGTAATATTGTAAAGGACTAAGCAAGTAATACAATTTGCAGTAGCCAGCTATAGAAAATCAGAAGATAACTGACTCTTTAACTTAATTGATTCCTTTCAACAAAGGTATCCCTCCCTCTGTTCGTTTATAATGTGAGGTACTGGACTAGAAACCATTGATCTGGCCTGGAGAAGAAAAGTCAAGTCAGCCCAGCCCTAATTTTTTCTGAATTCATTGTAGGTTTTCTGATATTGGTATGTTACTCATACCTGGAAAGAGCTTGATGCATTTTCTCTGTTGTTTCTACAGATTTTGAGCCATATAAATTCATTGACAGCGAATTTCAAAACTGCTCATTTTCTCATAACAAAACGGGCTGCCAGATTACCTTTGACGATGACTACAGTGCCTACTGGATTTATTTTGTCAACTTCCTGGGGACATTGGCAGTGTTGCCAGGGAACATCGTGTCTGCACTCCTGATGGACAGAATCGGGCGCTTAACCATGCTAGGTGTGTGCTCAATTTCATGTAGAAGGAAAGGGCTGCCCCTGCACTCTAGGGGGAGCCTGCTTCCTACTATGTACCCTTTCCCCTAGAGATTTACATCCCATGAGGAGAAATCCCTTAGACCCTTCATTAAGACTAAATTGCAGTGAAAGTTATGTCTAATTACATTTCATTTGAGCAGTTTTCATGAGTTAACAGACTGAAAAACTAATTATGTGTAACTAATGTATATTTTTCCACTTAAGTAACTGAGTAATGGAACATGTGCATTTCATACTTGCTGCTTTCAGAAAGCAGGGAGATGAACTTTCATATAGGTGAACACCCTTGTACTGGAGCTTTATGGAACCCAGTTTGCAACTTTCCCATGGATTTTTGTTTTCCTAAGAGTTCTCAAAGGCTCAAGAGTCCTTGCTCTGCTGAGATGACAGGAAACACTTCACCTTGTATCTGTATTGTTGGCAGGTGGCTCCATGGTGCTCTCGGGGATCAGCTGCTTCTTCCTTTGGTTTGGCACCAGTGAATCCATGATGATAGGCATGCTGTGTCTATACAATGGACTGACCATCTCAGCCTGGAACTCTCTTGATGTGGTCACTGTGGAACTTTACCCCACAGACCGGAGGTATGTTGAAAGAGCCTCTGGGATAGAGCTGGTCCAAATCCCATGGGACCACTGAAAAATTATAAAAACTAAGCCCAACTGCTACATCCCCAAGAAAGTAAAAATCCCCAAAGTATCATGCTTATAAAGCTACAGGTTCCACATTCCTCTTTTAAAAAGAAAATGTAGGGTCCAAAGTACATGTATGAAGACACAAATTGGTGTAAATATACTATGTATACAACCAGAGATATGAAAAATTGTGCTCTATGTAATAAGAATTGTAATGCATTCTGCTGTTATATATAAATTTAAAAAAAAAAAGAAATGTAGGGGAATACAGTTCCTAATAGGAAGTAATAGGGCAATGAAATCAGGGAAGAAATTTAATTGTGCCCATGACTTAATTTGTTGGCTAACAGTGTGAGGGAGCTATAATGAAGTGGTGAGGATTAGAACTTAATAGCCTGTCTTGGCCCACATTTTGAGTAGCTAATCAGTCTTGCAAGGGTGATTACCTTATATTTGCAGGTGTCTGCATGAGCTCTGCATTAAGCAAGAGAGGTCTCTAGCACATATGTGTTGACCTTCCTGGTCTATTGAAGGAACGTCTAACATACTCCTATTAAAAAAAAAGAGAGAGAGAAAAAGAAAAAGAAAGAAGGAAAGAAAAGATTGCTGTTGGAGGAAAATTTCTCACCGAGTCCTAAGTGGAGACACAGACTACACCTTATATCAGAGAAAGGGCTAGAAGGAGGGATTTAAGTAGAGCCTCAGCAGCTGGATAATTAAATTTAAACAATGGAATTCCTGTTTTGCCATTTGACATAAGCTAAGACAAATGCCTTTTTCTACTTTCTATTTCATGGACAACTCTCACACTTTGTTGCCATGGAAGACCTCTGTGTTGGAATATACAGACTTCAAAATGAAGGAGGAAGGTTTTTACCCTAGGATCATTCTGAGACACTTAGGGCATTGATTTGCCATTGATCCAGGGTCCTGCCCCTGACTTTTCATTCCTTTGGTTTATTGATCACAATAGGATACATCTTCTGCATTTCCATATTCTAATTTCTATTTCTTCCTCAGGAACATCTTTTCCTGAGCTTACATAAGTGCTATCGGCATTCCTATATATTCCTATATGCATCTTCTTATAGAACACTCAAAACTAAGGAAGCTTTATTTCATAAACATGTCTGTTTATGAAATATTCTAATTCAGACCCTCAGTGAACCCCCAAGTACATACATGGGCTCTGAAAGAAACCATTTATAGCTTCTCCTTCATTTATTCAATATGTGTTAGTTCTTTACCTTTGCAAGCACCCTGGGGATAAAGTTGCAGCCAAAAGCAAGTGTTCAGCTTGCACTGAGTTGGTTTGTTTCAACCAACCTGTCATTTTGGAAACAAGGCCCACCCAGATGTGGATTAAACTATTTATTTAAAATAAGCCCCTCCAATCATGTATATTAGTACATGCCTGTAATCCCAGTGACTCAGGAAACTGAGGCATGAAGATTAAAAGTTCAAGGCCATCCTCAGAAACTTACTGAGAGCCTGTCTCAGAATCAAAAAATAAAAAGATCTGGCTACGTAGCTCAGTGGTAGCACACCTCTGGTTCAATCCCCAATATCAAATAAACAAACAAACCATGTTAGCAAAGCTATCACAGAGCCTCCATTCTTTTTGTGTTGCACTATGAATTTGAAACTATTGTAAATTAAATCAGCTGCTTGTTCCTTTTCCATATGAAATAGAAGGATGAGCATTTATGGAGGGAAAATTTGGCTTGAAAACAGAAAACTCAAGCTGTGGTTGTAGCTCAGTGGTAGAGCTCTTGCCTAACATCTGTGAGGCCCTGGGTTCGATCCTCGCACCATATTAAAATAAAGGTATTTTGTCCATTTACAAATTATATATAAAACTTGTTGGACATAGTGGTACACACCTGTAATTCCAGCTACTCAGGAAGCTGAAGCAGGAAGATCACAAGTTCATACATGGTCAGCAACTTAGTGAGACCCTGTCTCAAAATAGAATAAAAAGGACTGGGAAGGTAGCTCAGTGTTGGACCACCAGGAAAAAAAAGAAAGAGAAGGAAGGAAGGAAGGAAGGGAGGGAGGGAGGGAGGGAGGAAGGAAGGAAAGAAAAACTCAGGAATTGGGTAAGTTCATCCTCAGAAATGGGAACCTGCTATTATTCTGTGTCAGAAAGCTTAAATATCAATTGAGGTAAAAGCAGAAGTTTCTGTTCGTATGAGTTCAGGTCCTCTGAAAAGCAGAAATCAAGATTGGGTTAAACATGCAAAGACTCAACAGGCCTTTTGTACTCGTTTCTGTCCAGAGCTTAAGGACAAGTAAAGATGAGTTATAACATGGTGTGGTCAGGGTTATGGTGAGGGAAGGGCATGGTGCTCTGAAAGCATTGGCGCATCAGAGCAGGTTTAGAAGTAACATCTCAGTTGAGGCCTGAAGAATAGTGAATGGCAGCCATACCAAGGGATGGAAAGAACATTTCAGTCAGAGCAAATGTCACCTAAAAAATCTCTCCAAAGAAAAAGTTAACAAAGTTAGGCAAAAACAAACAAACAAAATAGGTCATGAAAATGCTTGAACATTGCATTATATGGGGATTATGTGAGCCCTTGAGGTGTTTCAGGGAGAAAAACGAGGTAAGACTAGAATTCACTCTTGTGACCAGAGAGGAGGCAGGGCATCTCCTTAGGACACTGAAGGTGGTGATATGGACAAAAATGTAGATTGAAAAGAAAAGAAGTCAGCATTTAACATGTTCATGGAATTTTAAGAATAAAATCAACAAAATTTGGTGCTTGATTAAATGTTGGGGTGAGGAAAAGAGGTTGTCAGAGAGGATTCTATTTCTGCTTGCACAGTTGAAAGGATGGTTGTGGCTGTGTTGAGACGGGGACGCAGGAGGAACAGCAGGTTCGAGCTGGGGTCAGAAAAATACTGAGTTCCATTTGGGACATGTTGAATTTTCATTTCAACATGGAGCCGTCCAATATGCATTTGAATATTTATGTTGGATACCAGAAAGAATCCTGGGGATAGAGTCCATTCACTAATTCACAAGACAGATGTTTATGGAATGCATACCGTGTGCCAGAAACCATCCTAGTCAGACACAACAGTGAACTCACAGAGTGCCTGGCCTTGAAGGAGTCTACATTCTAGTTTGGGAAAGCTGGTCAATACAATTAGATAAATGAAGTAGGCATTAGTGTATCAGGTGGTGCTGAGTGCTAAAGGGAAAAATAAAGCCATATAGGGATATAGAAATTGCTAAGGTAAGGAGAGTTGTAATTGCATATAGGATAGCCAAGGGAGATGTAGACCCTGTAAAGGTGACATTTTAGCAGAGACCCAGGCAGATACTTTGGAAGACAGCTTTCACAGCCAAAGCAACAGCAAGTGCAAAGGCCCCAAGGTGGGAGTAGAAGCTACCAGTTGGCAGGCTGGAGCAGAATGAGCAAGATAGAAGGTAAGAGTGACAGGCCCAGAGGGACTCTCAGGTCTTCATTATGAGTGAAATAAAACCTGTTGCAGGATTTTGGGCAGCGGAGTGATGTGATCTGGCTTATAGTTAAAAAGAGAACTGGTTTTGTGTTAAAAATAAATTCTATGCCTGGGCATGGTGGTGCTCATCTGTAATCTCAGCTATTCAGGAGGCTGAGATAGGGGGATCACAAGTTCAAGACTGGCCTGGACAACTTAGTGAGACACAGTCTCAAAATAAAATAAAAAAAGGCTGGGGGTAGAGCTAAGTGGTAGAATACCCCTGGGTTCAATCCCTAGTACTTCAATAAATCAATAAAACAAACTTTAGGGGATCTGAGATGAATTCAGGGAGACCAGTTAGGAGGCCACTACAACAACTGTGGCAAGAGATAATAGGACCACTGACTGCGGTGAGAAGTGATTGGATTCTAAAAATATGTCCAAGACCAACAAGCATTGTTGAAAGATGGAATGTGAGATGTGAGAGGAAAAGGTATTCAAGATGACTTTGGGGTTTTACCTGAGCAATGGAAAATCTGAGATGCCACTTACTGAAATGGGAAAGACTGCAAGAGGAAGTTAAGCAGAACTGGGATCTCTGTTCTGTTCATGTGAAGTTTGAGATGCTATTAAATATCTTAGTGGAGATGCTAAATAGGCAGTTGGACAGATAGCAGAGTTCAGGGGAGAAATCCAGGTGGGAAATAAAAAAATGTAAACTCTTTTAGCATATAGATATGCCTTACAGTATGATGGTGGGTGAGGCCACAAAAAGAGAAGTAGTAGATAAAAGAAAGTTTTGAAGACTGAGCTCTGAGACACTAGGAAATAGAGAGGTCAAAGAGACAAGGAGAAACTAGCTCATGAGATTGGAAAACAGCACTGAGAGGAAAAGACAAGCAAGGGCTGGAGTTGTACAGCTCAGTGGTAGAGTGCTTGCCTAGCATGTGTGAAGCACTGGGTTCGATTCTCAGTACCACATATAAATAAATAAAATAAAGGTCCAATTAACAACTAAAAAAAATATTTTAAAGAAAAGATAATCGAAGTGCTAAGTCTGGGAAATCAAGTGAAGAAAGTAGTTCAGGAGGTGAAAGTAATCAGATGTGATAGATGCTACTGATGGATCAAAAAGATAAGGATGGGGGCTGAGGTTGTGGCTCAGTGGTAGAGCGCTCACCTAGCATGTGTGAGGAGCTGGGTTCGATCCTCAGCACCACATAAGAATGAATGAATAAATAAATAAAAGGTATTGTGTCCAACTACAACTAAAAATATTAAAAAAAAAAAAAGATAAGGATGGCTGGGCACAGTGATGCACACCTGTAATCTTAGCTCCTTGGGAGGTTGAGGCAGGAGGATCTCAAGTTCAGGGCCAGGCTGGGTAATTTAGTAAGACTGTCTCAAAATTTTAAAAATTAAATAAGAAGGGCTGGGGATGTAGCGCCAGTGCTCACCTAGCGTGTGCAATGTTCAACCTTTAGTACCAAGGGGAAAAAAAGGAAAGGAAAGGAAAGGAAAGACAAAGGAGAAGAGCAAGAAGAGAAGGAGAAGAAGGAGGATGAGGAGGAGAAGAAAAGTTGAGGGTAGGAAATTTATTACTAACACTGGAGGTTAAGACAAACTAAATCACTGGCACTACTGTAGAGATAGATAGTCACCTGCTCACTGGCATCAAGGCAAAGGCCCATGGCCATAACTCACATTCACAGTGATAGCCAATCCTGAGACAGGCCCAGCTTTGATGCTGAGTCACCCAGCCTTTCCCCTGTCTTGCAGCTCAGTTGCTTCTCAGACAGGGTGGTTTGAATCACAAGTCAGTGATGAGTGGCCTGGCTAAAAAAGATTGAAGAAGCACAGGGACTATCAAGCAGTGTATACATATCATGTTTGGAGACAACCAGCTGTTCTTTGTTCTTTTGCACCCTATGTCATGAGTCTTCTAGAAACTGGGCTGTGACAAGATGCCAGATCAGACAGTAGGTTAGACACTCCTGAGAGAGTTCAATTCAAAAGGAACAGAAAACAAGGGCCCACATAGGAATAATATGTCAAAGAAGGCAAGAGGTTGAGTCCAGGGGCGAATCCTCAAGGAAAGAAGATTCAGAGTGACCACAGACCTGGACTAAGAAAGGACAGGCACCAGGGTTGGGATACCAGGCTAGGAGAAAAAGTTTCAATGGGCTAGAAATTCAGGTCAGATGAGTAGAGGGTAGGAAAGCCAGCCTGTAAGCAAGTGATCTTGCAAACTCTGAGGGAAGCTGTGCACATTTGTTTTCTGTAAACTCTAGACTTCCAACAGTCCGGCATTAAAAACTTACAGCTTATAGCTTTTTTTCAGGCTGACTTGTCCAGGGCCAGAACTGGCCTCAGATTGAGGCAAGATGTCAACACTAAGTGCCGTAGAAGTTGTAGAAGAGGAGAGTCACTCTCTGTCAATGCACTCTCCCTGGCCAACCACCTCCATCTCAACCCCATCTGCTTTCCAACTCTGTGGTAACAACAGGGGATCCTGACCAAAGCCAGAACATCAGCCACAGTGGCTGAGACATAGTGGTCCATGCACCTACCTTTCCTCAGACTCTTAATTCTCAGGTCTGGCCTTAAAGGAACAAGGAACAAGGAATACCTTCAGTTCTGCAGGGATAAGTGATATGAAGTGGGAGGATTCACTTGGTTGAATGGTTGCAGTCAGGTGTTTGTCTTTTATTGTGAGATTAGAAAGATAAGGTTGCTTTGAGAGAAGAAATGAAGAACAGGGCAAAATGATGGACCTTTGAAGTTTAGGGCATTTTTGAACATTCAAGGCATGGTATGATGTTTTGACAGTTTCAACATCAGGCCTAGGCATATCAGATCCTTCCTTGTGTCAAAAATGAACAGGGAGCCTATATATGTAATATAGATAATGGGCAACTGATAGTCTACGATTCTTCTAGTAGATAGTAAAAATGAATATGACAAGCTCCCAAGAGAATTCAATTTTCCAGCTTGCCACAAATCTGAAAGGAAGCCCAACCATCTAACATGTTGGTCCAGGTGAACTTCTTTCTCCCATCATTTCTCCACCCCCAAGTCCTAAGACCAACAAATTGCTTTTAACCATCTTTGCAAAAAGATTTGGAAGATGCCAATAGTGGACACATTCCATGACTGGGATTTAGTCAGGGTCGGTCAGAGGTCCCTCTGACCACTAATATCCTAACTGGGGGAAAAAAAAATAGATAAAACTTCCCTCCTGTCTTAGAATCTTAAGATTCAGAGTAAAAACTAATGTAATGCTATTCACTGGACTTTTCTACTATTCACTGTCCCCTTTCACCTCCTTCTTTTATTTTCTTGGTCATAATTATAACCCACATGGTATAGGCTATTTGACCTGTGTCCTGCATCCAGGCAGTGACTTTTGCTGCCACCATGTGGCCATGGTGGAAGCTTCCTGCTCACACTTCCTGTGTCCCCAGAGCCCAGTGGTCATTTTGACCATTCCTCCTTGGAGCTCAGGGCAAGGAGCCACACACCTTGTGAGTGACGCAACCAGGCTCTCTGACCAGCCTCAGCTCTGCACAGACTCCGCTCACCAGCAGGCCTGTCTCAAGGATATTTATTCTTACAGCAGCATATCCTTTTTCTGGCCAATGGCCTCCTTCCTTCACCCTCATGCATGCACAGTTTAGACATGACCTCAGAAAGAATTAAAAGTAAAACTCTGATTGTTCACACCTGCTATTCCCTGCTAGTCCTGGGCAGCAGCTACTGTCACCCAGTGCTGTGGGATTGTTCTCTTCTTTGATGAGTTAAAATCAAAACATCTGCCCAGAATTAACCAAGCTAAGCCCTTCCCTCAGGATTGTTCTTGTTTAGACGGAAAAGGTCTCCTGATTCCTCCCCCATGGCCAATCTGTAATCCTGACTCTCTCACTAACCAGCTCTGTGTCCTCAGGGGAACCACTCAGCACAACTGTGCCTCAGTTGTTTGAGATGTAAAATAAGTACATTGAAATAAATGGCATCTCAGGTCCTTTTACCTCTAAAATTGTCCTCATCACCATCATCACTTAGTAATCCGTAATGACAATTTCATTCTTTCTTGAATATGTTCTCTATCTGTGGCCATTAAAATGAAGAAGAAAACCTCACTCATTTTTTGGCAATTTGGATATGAAGAAATTTGTGAACTATTCTTTCTAACCAACCTATGTGATATATTCCCTCCATATCACCTTACCCTGCTTCATTTTTCTGTGTATATCATAACATCATATTTATTTACATTTTATGTACATAAAATATATATGCTATATAGGTTTCTATTTTATTATGTATTCACCTTTTATTTTTCTTTATATGCACTATCATTATATATGTTTATCTTTAGCCATTCAGCAAATGTCAGATTCTTTGATTCTTTTTAACTCTGGCAAATAGAAGTAGAGGAAGATGAGGAGGCAGGAAATAGATGCCCTCTCCCCACAGCCTCGATGCCAGGTAGGTATAGCATATCCCAGGCTTATTACAATGGGAGCAAATCCTGTCAGATGCAAAAACAGGCACAAAACAGTCATACAGACTGTTCTTGAGCTCCAGGAAAGTCTATCTCTCTGTCCTTGGGTACTGAATAAGCCCTGATGTGAAGGGACCATGGACATAATGATATTGTGACAGCAGGACCAGCAGACTTGTGTGCCATCAAGCATGGGTTCTCCTTTAGCATGGGGCGCAGGGCACATGGGCTGTAGAAGCTGGAATCTACCAAAAGTACCACATCACTGATTTGAGGTTACTGAGCTCAGGGGATTGATGTTATGTCTGTTATGCTAAGGAAAGCGTATTGTTTCCAATCAACTACATGTCCTGAACATCACTCACATCACCAGTGAAAATCTCCCCGATGTTCATTAATGACCTTCTCCTGACAATTTCTAAAATGATATTTAAAGTGCAAAGGAATTATTTCTGTCCTGTTAATTCCTGATTTATGTGCTTTAAATTCTATGGGTATACATTGGAAACAATTATTCTTTTATATTGCTTATACCAAAGTATTTTTAAAGCAAATAACCACCAAGACCATATGCCATAGGACAAAGGTTATATGCTTACTTTTTTTTACTGTCATCCACAAAAATGTTAGCTTCTTTAGAGCTGGACTTGATCTTTCTCGTATACTGTCATAACTACAGGTGAATGAATGAAATATACTTTTTAAAATTCAGTTGATTATGGATTATAGTTTTTCTCCCTAAATGGGATCTAGCTTCCCCACTTCCAAAGTAAGCAATTTAGCCAATTGTGAGGAAGCGCTGGTCTCCAGTTTTCTCTCTGCTGCCCCTTTCTGTCCCTCTTCCCATCATGGCCTGTGACCTCTTGATCCTTCAGCTGTCAGGTTCCCCTTCTCATACAGTATTGTTTCTCCTCCCTCCACTCCATCAACAGTGTGGAAGAAAGAGCATTGTTCTAGGAGTTAGGCTAAATTGCTTACTTTGGAAGTGGGGAAGCTAGATCCCATTTAGGGAGGAAAACTATAGTCCATAACCAACTGAATTTTAAAAAGTATATATCATTCATTCACCTGGAGTTATGACAGTATATGAGAATTCAGGTGTGGGACATGCCAGAAGACAGCTGGATAACTTGGACAAGTTTCCTCATCTGTGAAGTGAAGGCTGAGCTAGGCACTGTGCTGGGTATTTCAGAAGATCTCGTTTAACTTTATTCAGTCTTCACTCTTACTCTACAAGTATTCTTACCCCATTTTCAGGTGAGGAAAATAAGTTGCAGAAAAGGGAAGTAGCTTGCCCAGAGTCATTTAGCCTCAAACCCAGATGTCTGACTCAGTGCTGCTACTCTCAGCGAAGACCTATCTACCTGCCCTCCAAGGGTTAAAAGCCTGGTTTGTTCTTAAGAAGCTCACCTGGTCATATTCATGGACCTTGGCCTCAGATGAACTCCAAGTTGCTGCTCTGTGTTCAGTCATTCTATCTTTACTTACCCTATCATTATGACCCTGGCCCAGGCTGGCACTTCCTAGCCAGGTTTACCAGATAAATGATAAGACACAAAGGCTCCCATTATCAACCTGTCTGTGAATATTTGATTCCAGTGGGAACAAGCAATAGGAAACCCCTTGGTGATGTGGAGAATGGAGGGAAGGTTGAGGCTGCTTTGGGCCCAGGGATTTTCTCATTAGATTCTAACTAATGGGGGATTCCTTCTCTACCTGTATATAAGTAAGCACAGTCTGCTTGCAGGGGTACAGAATGGCATCTGGTTCTTATTAAGAAGGATGCTACCTACTTGAGTAAAGCAAATTTTCTCTCTAAAGATCAGAAAGCAATTCAGTCTTTTCTGACTTAATAATGTAGAACTATTTTTCCCTGAAACAGGAAGTTTATCTGGCATCAATAAGCAAACATCACCCAACTAATTCTCATTAAAATGCCAATTATAAAACAAAAATCTGCCTCCAACATTTTTGGAAGATCTTGAGAAATTTCTGGGTGTGTGCATATGTGTGGTACCAGGGATTGAACCCAGGGCGCTCTACCACTGAGCTACAACCTCAGCCTTTTATATTCTTTATTTTGAGACAGGGTATCACTAAGCTGCCCAAGCTGACCTCAAACCTGTGATCCACCTGCCTCAGTCTCCCAAACTGATGGGATTACAGGTGTGCGCCACCATCCCAGGCTTCTCAAGAAATTTCTTAGTTCAGCCTTTTATTTATCAAGTATCACAGGCATTCCTGTGACAGTCCTGAGATAGGGTTGTGCTGAGTGACTACAAAGACGACCCAGCCAACCTCCAAACATGACATAGACCTGCACAAGGCTGAGTCCAGATAAGATGCTCAGGTTTGAAACAGACCAGGTCAGAGAGAGTAGGGACAGTGGCAAGGAGGAAAGTCTAAACTGAGACAACTGAGAGATGGGAAAGGAGATGCTTCAGGTTAGGTGAGAAACTGACGGCCCCTGGAAAAAAATGAATTAAGCAGAGTGAACAAGAAAGCTTACCAAGAGCAGGAGTAGAGAGGGACACTCTGGGTAGGACCCTTCCTTCTCATGGGCACAGCACCCCCTGTGACCCTCAGTCTCCTCCACACTGTGAACTCTTTCCTCTGGCTACATTATACTGCCTGATGTGCCCTATCAAATTTATCCAAATGTAAACAGTCATAGAGGTGAACGTGTTCATTACAGTATCATTAATAATACCCCAAATCTGGAAATTTTTACATTAACCAATGATATAGTTTTGGAAATCGTAGTTACATGCTAAATAAAACATGGAAACAAAAACAACATGGGACAAACAGTTGTATGAATGATTGATAAGAGGCAGAAAGCAAAGTTGTATAAATCCTCTGATTCATGACTGAATTGCATGCTGAAAGGAATTCAGACATGAACCTATTTGTTGGAGGGGTAGAGTGGATATTTTGCTTTTGTAATTTCTTTTAGTATGTAACAGTAAATGAAAATCAATTCCAAAATGCAGACATCTCTGGGAAGATAATATACACCTTTAAATCACTTGGAACTTCTAAACCATACCAATGCTCCAGTAGAGCAATAAAGCCAGAATCCCTGTGGGAGGAGCCTAGCCATCCTTACGGCCACATCATCAAACTTCCCAGGAGTTTCTAAACCCCCCGCCCAGCTTAATTGCCATGCCACCAGGCAAAGATGTGGTTATACATGTCTAGGCACCTTAGTTCAATAAAATTGCCATCCTAACCCAGATTGAAAACAGCTGCATGAGAAGTGAGAGCCATGTTTGACTGGAGACAGGTGGGCTGGATGGTACTCAGGAAGCCTTGGAGAGTGTCTAAGGCAGACCACAGTGGGTACCATGAGATAAGTTAGGGAGCTGTGAGAGTATTATGACACCAGAGACACTTATCCACATGCCATCCTTTACCAGGCAAGCTCCTACTATTCCTTCAAGGCAAATCATATTCTCACCATCCCCTCTGAGAAGCCTTCTCTCAACTGTGCCCATCCCCAGTCTGAGATCACCTCCCACTCACCTGCTCCCATGATATGCTGCCTCATTGCTCTAAGTATGTGTTATCGTGATCTCATCTGTCAGTACAAATGCGGGCTTTGTCTTTTAATTTGGGGGTCGCTGGAGTCTAGTGCAGTGCTTGCCACATAATAGATACTTAACAAATGATTATAAAATGAATAAATGCATAGGAGAATTATAAATTGGGAATATATTAAGGACAAATGTGCTTATTCACAAATATTCAAGGGGCATCTGATGCTCTTAGCATTATAGTTCAATAGCCAGGTGGGTTCAGTGTTAAGAGTTAACCTGGGTACCTTGCCTTCATTTGTAGTATTGTTTCTGTGAGGTAAATGGGCTTATTCTGTTTCAAACAACCAACTTCCAGATGAATCTTTAGATCACAATGTATATTTGATGTAAGGGCTGTTTAGACTTTCCACAATGCTCCATGCTGGGTCCTTTTATAATTTCTGCCAATGACTTGGCTACATTCCCCAGAAAAAGCTCCTTTCCAAAAGTTTAGACTAAAAAAGATGCTTACATTTTACACTTTAATAAGTAAATTAGATGAGCAGAGTATGAATCCATACCAGTTCAGGATGTTTCAAAATGTAGCCTTTAGTTTAGTTTTGTTTCCCCTAATAATGTCATCATTTGGTAGGGCAGATATTCAGCCAGTGTTTTAACAGTGGTGAATACCCACATGGTGCTTGCCTTGTGCCAGGCACTACCCTAAGGAGTGCCACCATTTTTCAGCATCCCTTTCTTCTTCCCAGGAACCTAAAATAAATAAATACAAACATATATATCCACAGTTGGTTCTGCACTAATGTCAGGAAAAACAAAACAAAAAAAAGCCTGAATGTAAGTCAATGCTATCCTCACTCTGTCCATGGAGCCAGCAGTTTCCTTTTTGCAGACTCCAGTTAAAACACAAAGCAATATAAATAAGCTAGAACCTGCTAAATTGTGAGTTCTGCAAAGAGGAAGCCACCATCCAATCTCAGTGAGAGGACACTCTGGTGGCCACATCCCCCATCAGCTAAGTCTAAGTGCTGCAGCCAACTCGCTTCACACACCAGCATGTCAAAGAGAGGGAGTCCATGGTGCAGGAAGAGAGTGCCTCAGTGGAATGGGGAACTGGCTTGCTGCAGCGATGGGGTTCTGTTTACAATTTAGAAACTTAAAACTTGTGATGTGGTGAGGCACACCTGTAATCCCAGCTAGTCCGGAGGCTGAGGCAGGATGATCGTGAGTTCCAGCACAGCCTGGGCAATTTAAAAGATTAAATAAGTAGATTGAACAATAATTATAATTGAGAACAAAGGATTCTGGCTGGAGAGATGAGAAGCAGGGGGTAGAGCATATAAAAATAATAGGTCTTTCTGTTTTTCTCTGTTGGTTCCTGCTGGTTAAGAGAAGGCAGGAAAACATCTGTAGAAAAGAATGCAGGAGCTCACCCTGCTGCTAAGAAGTCAGGGAGTGGGGGTTCCACAAGCTCTGAGCTCCCTACCCTTAAAGGACTTTATAAGCACAAGGTGACTTGGCCTTTCCATGTCTGCAGAAGGGATAACTTCACTTTAATTAAGAACAGAGAGTAAATGAACTAAAAGCTTCTTACTATAGTAAAAATAGATAACCCAAGGGAGAGTCATTTTGTGAATAATTTTTCTAATATAGCTGTGTCTCGAATACATTGAAAAATCACACCCTCCAGCTGCAAATATTTGAAGGAATAATTTACTTATCCAAGGAAAGGGCAGGCACATTTTCTTGAATGCCAATCCTAATTTAAGGAGGCTGTGTGCTTTGCATGAACCCAGATTTTCCTCTGAAGTACTGGCTCTGCTTGGGAAATGAAAATGGAGATTCTTAGGAATCTAAGAATTTGATCTTAGAATCAAATCTAAGGATTTGATTCTCTTTTTTAGAAACCTGAGATACCAGATGCTCCTAATGCATCTGTCTTTACTGCTGCCCAGAAATCTTAGGAAGTCATCCATTCCTCAGTTACAGTTTCAGTGATACAAAGAGGTAGCTGTCTGCATTTTATACCTTGTTCTAAGTTATACCAGAGGTTCATAGCTTGGAAATACATTGTTATTTTAACCCAGTGTAAATCCTACATGGGTCACTCTGCAGTTTCAGCATTGAGAGACTTCATGTCAGAAAAATGTTTTCCTATCTCTTATCAGCAACAAACACACTAGCCATTTTCCCCAGAAGGATACCGTTTATCTTAACACCATAAGATACAGTTGGTAGCTTATGACTCTAGAATCTAGAACTAAAAATGTAGTTTTTTAAAAAGTGAAAGAAGCCAGTCTGAGTGGGTTATATATTGTAGGACTTCAACTAAATGATATTCTGGAAAAGGCAAAACTGTGGAGACAGTAAAAATATCTGGGTTGGGCTGGGGCTGTAGCTCAGTGGCAGAGTGCTTGCCTAGCATGTGTAAAGGCACTGGGTTCAATCCTTAGCACCACATAAAAAAAACTAAACAAATAAAGGCATGCTGTCCACCTACAACTATAAGAAAGAAAGAAAGAAAAGAAAGAAAGAAAGAAAGAAAGAAAGAAAGAAAGAAAGAAAGAAAGAAAGAAGGAAAGAACCGTGGTTGCCAGGGGTTTAATGGAGGGAAGGATGAATGTCCACCATAGTGTCACATAGAATAGGGCAGTGAAAGTATTCCTCTGGGTGGAACTAAAATGGTGGACATATGTCATTATACACTTGTCTGAACCCATAGAAATACAATACCAAGAATGAACCCTAATATTATCTATGAACTTCAGTAAATGACAATGTATCAGTTTGGTTCACCAATTCTCATAAATATACCACAGCAATGCATATAATTAATAGAGTGCTGTGGCACATGCCTGTAATCCCAGCAACTCGGGAACTGAGGCAAGAGGATCTCAAGTTTGAACCCAGTCTTGGCAGCATAGCAAGACTCTGGCTCTGTGATAAAGTGCCACTGGTTTCAATCCCTAGTACCCAATAAATAAATAAGTAAAAAGGGAAACTGTGGCATATGGAAATTCTCCTTTATTTTCACCCACCTTTTATTTATAAACCCGAAGATGCTTAAAAAGTCTATTAATTTTTTAAAAAAATACATAGCAGAAAGACATCTCAGACTCATGACATCATCACCATGAAGGTGGAAGAGGTGACCTGGTGTCATTCTACTCAAGTCTTCTTTGTAGCCTCCAGCAATTTCATTTGAAAATAGTCATTAGTATATTAAATCCACCCTCCCCGCCTGCTGTTTTAGTAATTACTGGTATTACAGGTCTTTTTTTCAAGAACACAAAATTAGATACAAAGAGAATACAAAATTACTTACCTTCTTCTCAAGAAATCCCTGTTTCTCCACTGGGAAGGCTGAGGCAGGAGGATCAGGAGTTCAAAAGCCAGCCTCAGCAACTTAGCGAGGCCCTAAGCTTCTTCATGAGACCCTGTCTCAAAATAAAATATAAAAGCCAGATGTGGTGTAATCCCAGTGACTCAGGAGGCTGAGGCAGGAGGACTGTGAGTTCAAAGCCAGCCTCAGCAACCACCTTAGGGAGACCCTGTCTATAAAAATATAAAAAAAAAAGGGCTAGGAATATTGCTGAATGGTTAAGTGCCCCTTGGTTTAATCATTGGCAACAATAAATAAATAAATAAATAGATAGATAAATAAATAAATAAATAAGATAAAATAAAATAAAATATAAAAAGGACTGGGAATGTGGCTCGGTGATTAAGCAACCCTAAATTCAATCCCCAGTAATACAAAAGAAAAAAGAANAAAAAAAAAAAAAAAAAAGGTGGGATGTGAACCGGGCTTGGTGGTGCACATCTGTAATCCCAGCAATTTGGGAGGCTGAAGCAGGAGGACCACAAATTCAAAGCCAGTCTGGGCAATTTAGTGAGACCCTATCTCAAAATAAAAAATAAAAAAGGCCGGGGAATGTAGTTTAATGGCAGAGTGTCCCCTGAGTTGAATCTCCAGTACTGGAAAGAAAGAAAAGAAAAGAGGGAAAGAGAAAGAAAGAGCCAGGCGCAGTGGCACATGCCTGTAATCCCAGTGGCTGGGGAGGCTGAGACAGAATGGTGAGTTCAAAGCCAGCCTCAGCAAAAGCAAGGCGCTAAGCAACTCAATGAAACCCCGTCTCTAAATAAAATACAAAATAAGCTCGGTGGTCAAGTGCCCCTGAGTTCAATCTCCAGTACCCCCCACAAAAAAAAAAAGTTGAGAGAGAGAGAGAGAGAGAGAAAGAAAGAAAGAAAGAAAGAGAGAGAGAGAGAGAGACAGAGAGAGAGAGAGAGAGGGGACATCGGAATTGGGAATATAGCTCAATGATAGAGCATATGCTCAGCATGTGTGAACTCTTGGGGATTCAAAAAGAACAGAGGATTGTTTCTTACATGCCTGCACAGCTTAAAGGACAGCAAACAAGATCTCTAGGCCCACAATCTGATTCTCTTCTATAATATTTTCTTGGATTGATTTTCCACAGAGAACTCTGATGATAGGAGAAATATCACACTAGCTCGTTGGTAGGGCCACCCAGCTCAGTACTGGTGGAACATTTCTAATCTGAAAATACATAGTGCTCAAAAATTTCAGATTTAGGAGAACTTTGAATTTCAGATTTTCAGATTAGGGATGCTCAACTAGTGAAGTCTATGTGAACATTCCAAAATTCCAAAACCTCCCGAATCTGAACCACTTTTAATCCCCAGTATTTCAGATAGGTGATATTCAACCTGTGTTCCATTTCTGCCTACTAATGAAAACAAAGAAAGAATGCATGGTAGTTCAGCTCCACAGTAAGTTAAAGATAAGGGATCCAACTCCATCATCCCTGATTTTCTTTGAAAATTCAATGGGCCTCAATTATTTAAATTGATTTAGCTAAGAGAAAAGAAGGGAGTAAAAAGAAATATATTGTCAAACACTTCAATTCTGGAATGAAATTAAGTTTCCTTTTAAATACAGATATCTCTGAAATTATGGGAATTTACAAAACAAAATAATGTGTCATTTTTGTGATAAGATGAGAACCTGCTCAATTTCCCTAACCCTCGCTTTCCACTTCTTGCCTGGGGTCAGAGGGAGGTGGCCCAAACTCCACACTCACCAGAGGTGAGCTGCCTCTCTGATGAACTGTGTGCTTCATGACTCTGTTTTTCCTGAGAGAAGGATTTGAATGGGGTAAGATTAACTTTGATATAAGAGACTCTTTCTTCCAACACCATTGGGCCAAGAGAAAAGAGACTCCTAAAATTACCCTTCTCTTGTTGTCCATGATAAATTGGAACCTATGGTCAGAAAAAGAATCAATAGAGAAGGTAAGAAAGTCAACAGGAGGCCTGAAAGAACAATACCAACAACTGGGTTTCTCTATCCTGATTTGCTAACAAGCATTTAATTATTTGCTCCAATGATACTCAACACAATCTACTTAAAAAGCATTGAAAATTACCATTATAGAACATGTGTGTCTAAAGCTAGAATCATTTTCTCAACCTTGTCCATAATTCTTTTCCTTTGAAGGGCAACGGGCTTCGGCTTCTTGAATGCTCTATGCAAAGCAGCAGCCGTCCTGGGAAACTTAATTTTCGGCTCCCTGGTTGGCATCACCAAAGCAATCCCCATCCTTCTGGCTTCTACTGTGCTCGTGTGTGGAGGACTCGTGGGGCTGCGTCTGCCTGACACACGAACCCAGGTTCTGATGTGATGGGGGGAAAAAAAGCCATCTTTGTGTGTTTCTTTCTCCTGTGATGCGTCAATTCTCCTGACTCAAGGCTTCAGATTTTTCATATATAGAAGTGTGGTTAAGTATTGGAACACAACTCTTGCTGTGACTTAAAATTTAGATGCATAACATCTTGCCCCTTTAATGTGATTTTGCACAGGGTTTTGTTGTTGTTGTGTGTGTGGTTTTTTTTTCATACATTGTTATCTTTCCTGTGATGCTACTGCCTCAAAAAAAAAAAAATCAGTGGGTGAATTTCTAAAATATCCTAGTTGGCCAGCCTTCCCTGGGATTCTGCTCACTCATTGAGGTTTAGAATCTTAAGAAAAAGATTGGGCTGTGTAAGAAATTGATCCTGCTCCTAATGCAACATTAATAGGAAATATAAGTTGGCATATTATTGAATTTTTGCTGAGGAGAAGGTTTTCTCTTTTTTTTTTTTTTAACATAGCGATACTTCCTGTTTACTTAGAAAAGGACACCCAGAAATTCTCGCTGTTACAGCAGAGCCTTTCAAAGAAAACCATGTGGCACCAAATGGGGCTGGGTGGGGCTCTTTGGGCAGGACAATTAAGGTGACTGCTGACAAGAAAAACAAGAGCTCTGCAGTTAGCAGCAAAAATCTGAGGGAGCTGCATAAGCAAGATTTCTGACAGAAAGAAGAATCAAACTTTGGAAAAATATGAGGGAAAAGGACCATAATAGTGTCTGTGACTCTGGAGTGTAATTCAGAATATTTGAAAGTCAGAGAGAGACATTTTGCTTTCGTTTACCATTTTCCTAACCCAGCCCTCCCAAGCTGCCATAGCTTTTACCAGATATCAGATTCAAGGACAGAAAGCCACTTCTTAAAAACCGACTCTGCCTACCTGATTCTGCCACTCATTCAAATGAGACCTGAAACCATTGTCAGTGCATAACTAGGTTGTTGTAAATGATAAATTAGGAAAAAATTCACACCTGTGGTCATTTGAAAAACCTCTTTCTGCACCTCTTTTCTGAGGGATATTCCCACCCCAGTCCCCCTATCAAAGTAGGTCCCATCCCTCCAGCTTCCCTTGGGCTGGTGCACTCTGGTCTCTGTGC
This sequence comes from Marmota marmota marmota, assembly GCF_001458135.2. Taxonomy (NCBI): domain Eukaryota; kingdom Metazoa; phylum Chordata; class Mammalia; order Rodentia; family Sciuridae; genus Marmota; species Marmota marmota. The sequence continues at coordinate 565,543 of NW_025999925.1, read as the reverse complement.
TCTTGGCCCTGTCTCTAGGTAGGATCAGAGCCCGCCTGCATTCCTGAGAGGTTCTCTTGCAGACAAGGACAGCATCTCCTGGTGGCTGTTTGCCTGTTTGTTTTACCTCTGGCATCTGCCTGGGCTTGAACACAAGAGGTCAATAGGACATTCCCACGGGGGCAAGCTGTCAGCTACATGACCTTCTCATCTCTCTGGCTGACCCCTCCCCAGGCTCATCCATTTTCACATCTCTTTGAAATCTGAAGCCTCCTTGTAGACTTGTAGCCCATGGCTAGCAGCCAGAAATAAATCCTATATTTAAACAATTTTTAATTTTTTTTTTAGCTCTCCCTGTCTCATTAGAGGGTGATCCTTATTACTTATTACAGGCATTTTCCAAGGCCACAGCCCTGGGGCCTCCCTGGAAGGACAAGCTTTTGTTCCCACTAACCATTACATTCAGAGAAGTCCTAACTCCCTGGAGGTCTTTCTGCTAACCCAGTGGCTCCTAATGATCCCTCCTGGAGCTCAGACTCTGGGAAGAGTCCTCATTAACATAAGCCATTTATGGGCTGTCCCTCACCAGCAATTCCAGCCTGGTAGAGGGGGCAGACTCAGTCTTGTGTTATGGCAGAAAGAGGGTTGTTCCCTGGGGGGAGATATATATATATATATCTCCCCCCAGGGAACTCTCTCTCTCTCTCTCTCTCTCTCTCTCTCTCTCTCTCTCTCTGCAGAACATCAGGAACACTCAAATTACAACTGCAAAGGTAGCAAGAAGAAAGAAAAATCAATAAAGACTAGACATGATTTATCTGAAAGATACCAAAAAGCAGAGAAAGAAACAGAACTTACCCTTGCTTGCCTCCTGTCATAGTATCAGAGAGTAAAAGACCAGTTTTAAAATAACCAAGAAACTAATCTGTGTATTAGTCTTTTCCCACATGTACTCATTTCTCCACTTTGCTATTGCTTGATTTAAAAAAAAAAAAAAAAAAAAAAAA